>NC_056523.1:215054156-215085085 GCF_019175285.1 Sceloporus undulatus
ATATAGCTGTTAGGTGAACATGGTTTCTACATTGTGTGCCTAAACAGAAGCTAGAAATACACATCACACTTGTTTACTTGTTTTTTTTCTTAAGCAGGGTCTTGTTGTGTACTTTACTTTTCTAGCTCTCTGCCTTGCAAACTATTTTTGGGCTTTGAATATCAGTTCTGAAATGCAATGATTGTAAATTTATTTATATGGTGTGCTCTTTTGTTTTGTATTTAAATATTGGTTTATCTTCAGAGTATATTCTTAGGGAGATTCTGTATATATTTTTGCTATGTATTTGTGTTTTGTTTCATTTTGATTGTATATTTTGCACTGATTTTAAACTTCTGTATCAATTCTGTACCAAGTGCTTTGTGAGTATTGGACAACTGATTAGAATTTGTCTGTGACAAATATAACAGCTAATTTCTCTTGTTCCATGGATACGTTTGTCCATTGTGTTTTATTGTGACGGGAAAAGCATTTAAACAGGTGCCCTCTTGCCGATTTGTTATGTGTAACGTTCTGCCACAACTTTTAGGCCACAAGTAGCCAACACAGGTATGTGTGAGCAGGTGAGAGTTCATCAATATTCTGTTGCCTGCAGAATTTCTGGGACTGCACATCTAAAGGGGATCATATTGGGAAATGTGGCTCTCTGAGGTTATAACACTGTGCATAAATTTTACTTGCAATGCTGCTCGCAGAACAGACACTTTCTATCTGCCTTCCTCATTCAATATATACCTTGTGATCAAAGAGCAAAAGAACTGGGTCTTTTTGAATATCATGCATCCTATAATTCAGATTACTTAAACATAAAGTGGGACCTACAAAAAACTATGCTCCTTATTTAGGATTCCTAAGCCCCACATCACTCCTGCTCCCAACCAGGATTTTGTAATATGGTGCCATGGCAGTTTAATGGTGACCAACTGCATTATTTCTACAGTCTAGGTGCACCCTCAGTCCTCACTTTTTCCCCCTAAGTACTTTTGTTGTTTTTCACACCTTAGTTTATCTGCACCTGCTGATGACGCCTTTTTGCACATGAGTAGTGCTGTGTTGATTGGCAATGGAGGTCAAGAGTTTTAACATTAGAAATAGAGGAAATTATACTCCCCAAGGTAATAAACACTAAAATGTTAACCAATATATTTGAATCCCCCTGTTCCACTAGGAAATCCTCTTCTTAATGAAATTTAGGCTGGATCTACATGGGTTTTATTCCATTTAAGTTCGCAACGGCTCTCAATGTTCATACTAGAACTCTTGTAGCAAGACTTAGGCATCTTGCTTTGTGTAGCTTAATACAGACAAAGGTTGTTTAACTGCTCTCTATTGCACTTTAGCATCACCTTTAAAGATTAAAACTTACTGGGACAGATCCCTTGTATTCTAGCACCAATATATTATCTGCAGCCCTGTTTTTTTTTTTGGGGGGGGGGGGGAATGAAGCTACTAATGAAGATAATAGTGGAACCTGCAACAAAACACTTGCGGTCCCGTGTTCTGTGAGGCCCATCTTCCTTTAGCATACCCGATTTTGTTCCCCCCAGCTCATCCACCTCAGCATTTTGTAGATACTGAATGCACACTCTCCTCATTGGATTGTTTGGGGAACTGTCTGCCCCTCCATGTCTTTAATCTCTTAATGTCTTGTTGGCAGATACATTTTTTTTTTTTTACTTCTGCATCCCCTGCATGTTGATAACCTCCCTCTTGCATACAGGGATGTGGGCCATTCTGGCTACCTGATCAATAGCATTCACAACTGCACATTTTTTATAGAAGGACTGGTCCATTACTTAACCAGTAACTCTTGTTCCATCAATCAGTTTCTATCAAATGGTAATTTACTTTGCTGTTTTGTGCAGCTGTGGCACTTGAGTTCCATTGAGATGATAGCAACATTGCTTTAGGCACTGTGATTGGTCCAAGAGTTCAACTGCAAGCATTTCCTGTTTGTCCTGTTACTTCAACATCGTCTTCTGTTTTGTTGACTGAGCAGGCGTGAGATGTCTCCGCATAGATTCTCTTGTAATTAGTGTGAAAAGCCACAACGAAGAAGCAGGCTGCCATACTGCAGAGTCCGGCCATCACTAATATTGCATCTGCAACAGAAAAATGATATGAATTAGAATTTTATTTCCAATAAAAAATAAAATGCTATTTAAAATCTATTAAAATAGTAGTGTCAGCTTATAGTCCAGTCCTAAACCTACATACCTGGAAGTAAGCTAAGCTCCACACACCTCAGTGACACTTAATGCTGAGCAGGTACATACAGGGTTGTGCCATGAGATACAATTGTAGGCAAATTATCCACATATATTTATTAACTTTTAACCAGCAGTCAACCCTGTGTTACCATGTAAAAACTGTTCCCCTATTGTATTATACAGAGAGATAATAGGCAAGGCCCTCAAATAATACATGAACATCAATTATATACCTAGTTAGATGTGTCTGAGGCCTGATACAGACAGCCAAAATAAGTCACTTTGGAGGTATGCTGTTTAAATGATACATATGTCCTAAGAGTCCAGAAGCCACACCAAAGCCACGCTCCAGTCCTAAGGACTAGAGTGCAGCTTTGGTGCAGCTTCTAGACTCTTAGGACGCATTCATCACTGAAACACCATACATCCAAAGTGGCCTGAAGCAGCTTTATTTTGGCTGTCTGTATAGGGCCTGAGTCTCTAAACTTAAGCCATTTCAGTACCTCCCAAACTAGGGAAAGAAAGTTGGAAAGAGACTGCAGATTTCAAACCATCTGTTGGTGCTTTGGAGTAACAGACTAGTAGGCAAAGTGTGCACACTCCCACTGATGTATTATCTGATAATGTATGCTCAAAAACACCTCTACCAGCATAGTAGGTTGTGATTGCTTCAAGTATGTGTGTGTGGGTGACTAGCTGAGAGAGCAAGGTACATACCAGAAAAAGATGTTAACATTCCCTTCCTGGTATGTCTGATTAGGGATTCACTTTAAGGCTTTGTTGGAGAAGATAATTTTTTCCTTGCAGTGCCCTCTGTTCAGATACTGTATTGCAAAGACAGGTCTTGTAAAGTTAAGATGGATGAATGCAATGACATGCTGATGCCACCCAAACTGATCAGTCAATACGGGAAGTGCTCTGGGGGGCCCAATGGTGCAGAAGAAGAGCTCAATTCCCTGTTTGACTATCGGTCCCATGCAGAGGCCTATATCTTTGTATTAAATTTATAAACTGCACCCCATCAAGTGCCAGTGATGCACAATAATACTGAAGCTTCACAGTTTAATCTGTCTCTCATTTAGAGAGAGCAATTTAGCCTCCCACATAAGGTCATGTGAGTAAATAAACCATCTGTTTGCCTCTGCAGTGGTGCAGTCCATCAAAAGCCACATCCTACCCCTCTACTAATGGTGTAGCTTGGATCTTTGCTGAAGAATAATCAGGAGAGAGGTGATTCTGAAAAGGACCATAGATGCCGCATCAGAATTGTATCTTGTGCTCTCTCCAAGCAACGTAGAGGAAGCTGCCAGCAATATTGTCAGAGGTTTCTCTCCTTAACACTTGGAAGGACAAGAAAGGAGAGATGCTGCTGTGATGTCTAAAGAAAACCCTCCCCCTAGTCCTATCCACAGTTTTCCTCCAAAGATGCTGTTGTTAGTAAAAGGCACTTATGCAGGTAGAGAGCAGCTAGGCTTTATCCTCTCACTGATGCTCAACAGCTACAGGCCTCATTCTGGACGAGGGGTGCTTTCCATCTCAAAACCCCCAGGCTACATTTCCTTCAAAGTAAAGTGGTTTGCTCAAGAACACTTCTTTTTTAAAAATGAATAATGCAAGTAAGTGTGTGCCTTCAAACTGCCTGTCACCTTATGGTGGCCCCATCAATTTTGACAGTATTTTCTTAGGCAAGGAATACTCGGGTGTTTTTTGTCAGACTCCTGGTTAATATCAACTGCATATACCGTAGGCCCTCCACATTCGCTGGGGTTAGGGGCACAGGACCCCCATGAAAGTGAAAAAAACAACAAATAGAAAACACTACTGTTTTACCTGAGAGACCACCTCTAGGAATCTCTAGATCCTCCGGCACAACTGTATGGTCAGTTTCCAGCAGAATTTCCCTGGAAAACCTAGGGATTCCATCTTAATCAAATCCACAAATAATCAAAACCGTCAAAGTCTAAGGTGCAAATGTGGAGGGCCAACTGTATTTCTAAAAACAGAGTCCTCACTTTGTTCTCACAGCCCCTCTAGTAGACCAGACAAGAGACAATGCCTGTAAATTCAGCAGGAATTCAAAACTCAACAACACATGGCAAGACATTGTGGAAGATGACACTTACTTGACCAGTCTAGTGCTCCACCTTGGTCTGCAGTACAGGTAGAAAAGGGGGCATTTTTCTTCTCCACAGCCAAGCTTTGGAATAAAAGCATGAAGAGCACTCCTAGGAGCTGGCTGTTGAAACAAAACCAATTTCAGTTTCCCTTGTTATGACCCCTGGACCTTCCCAGCTGCAGGTCTGACTAATTTGGATAAAGATTTCTTTCTGGTTTTGGTACTTAACAATTAAGATAATCCCTTTAGATTATACATTGTCTTCTTGCCCTTCAGTGGACCTACCATCACATTCCTATAGGATCTGTATTGTTCTTGACCTATAGGGTTGTACTGTGATGTTCATTATCTTCCTATCTATATGATAGGTCACTGGCACCTTGCGAGTAGGTTGGGTCTGCCAATAAAATACTGTACTTGTCCATAATGCCTGCCTTAACCTGAAGTTTTCCTCTGCTTCACATCCTGTGCCAGGTATATTCTTCTCACACATATATGGGCAATTACCTCACAGACAGAATCACAGAGTTGGAAGAGACCACAGGGGCCATCCCGTCCAACCCCCTGCCATGCAGGGAATCAAAATCAAAGGACCCCGGAGAGATGGCCATCCAGCCTCTGCTTAAAAGCTGTCAAAGAAGGAGACTCCGCCACTCTCTGAGGCAACTCTTATCAGGAAGTTCCTCCTAATGCCGAGGTGGAATCTCTTTTCCTGCAGCTTGCATACATTGCTACGGGTCCTGTTCTCTGGAGCAGCAGAAAACAAGCTTGCTCTCTCCTCAATATGACATCCCTTCAAATATTTAAATAGGGCTATCATATCACCCCTTAACCTTCTCTTCTCCAGGCTAAACATCCCCAGCTCCCTAAGTAGAACTGTACTTGTACTAATGTACTATATATAAAAGAGAAGATGCTGAAAACATGCCTGAATTATTCTTGACTTGAAAGGAAAGGTAGCAGAAGATCCTTGTGCTTTGCTCCCAGGCTGGAAAAGGTAAGCGGATTGCTGGTCCTTTCCCAGGCCCTAAAATTGTGAAGAAGCTTTTAAAAGGCAGAAGGGAGAACGTCTTTCAGGAGTTTTGTGAACATTTTGGGGGAAGACTTTTTCCTAAGCAATCAAAGGTGAACAGAGTGTATGTGGCCATGTTTGGCTAACTCTGCTATAGCTGACGACTCTGGTCTTTTAAAAGACTGGAAAAGGTCCCTCACTCTCCAGAGCCAACTAATAGGACTGAGGAATTGAAGCACTTTCCCTGTGAGTCTTGGCAAACTAGTTGCTTCTGTGTCAGCCAAACATCCTAGGAACACTGACGCTTCCTAGATGTCTTCTAAATGGTTACCTATTCAGTCTGTTTTCCTAAGACAGTGATGGCGAACCTATGGCACGCATGCCAGAGGTGGCACTCAGAGCCCTCTCTTGGGCACATGTGCCATCATCCCAACACAGAGTTTGCCAGAGTTTGTTACTAGAAAGCCAGAGGGACATGGCACTTTGCAATAAATAAGTGGGGTTTGGGTTGCAGTTTGGGCACTCGGCCTCGAAAAGGTTCACCATCACTGTCCTAAGACTTGTATTACTTGTATAAGCACCCATCTTGCAGCATGATACATGCATTTAAATTTCAAAATGATGTAAACCCAGCACTTGGCTAAGAGAGGATGAAATGCCCAGGAGCTTGGTTCTCTGCTTGCACAAGGCTGCACACAATATTCCATAACAGGAAGTTGTAGCATGAAGAGGAATGGACAGGCCTTTATATGTTAACCACAGATGCCTTCTATTTTGCCAACTACTAGGAATTGGAAACCTTCAGATGCTGCTGAACTGTAACTCCCATCATCTCTCACCAGGCTGTATGGCAGTTTTGTCCAGCAATATGTGGAGGGCCACAAATCTGTCCTACTTCCTTTTTGGAAAGAAGGGAAACAACGGGAATCTTAGCACTACAGGCCATGACACATAATATAGATCAAACCTCCCTACTCTTGAATGAGGTTTTGTTCTGATTGTGTTACTCACCTTGTGACAAAGATCAGTCCAGATACTGTTCCTTCTCCCACAGGGTAGGAGCATTCAACAGCTAGTTCCATAGCAACAGGATACACAGCAAATCCAAATAAGCCAAAGAGTGAGCTGATGGCTGCCAAAGCATAGGTTTGGTTTCTAAGCTGAGACACCTGCAGGAAGAGAGGCATGGTCAAAACGGCAAAATGTTCTTAGCAGCAATTCAGCTCCATCATGAGCAGTACAGGGAATCCAAGATGCTTACAATGACTCAGAGCCAGTAATGTAGCCATAAATTCTGAAATGGATTGACTCACCATGGAGTCAGTCTTTTTCTCAGCATTGAGGAGAAAACGTTTTATCTTTAAAATCAACAGATCGATTCTAGCAGTTTTCATCTCCATCAGGGGCAATTCTTTTGTAAATTTAGTGGGTCTTACTTGGCCATTCAAGACTAAGCCATCCCAAAGGTTTTATACTGAAACAGGGATAAGCTCAAGACTACACAGGTATACCTTAGTTGTTGAAGCAGGTATGTGCCTGGGCATTACTTCTTTTTACAGAAAATTTGGTACCAGAGGTAAAGGTAACATGGGAAGAACAGGGATAGGATCTTGCACTACACAAAAGCCCAGTTCATTATATTTCAGAAACACCTTTCATCAAAAAGTAGCAATATGCACGTATGAAAGGAAACCATCAGATTAGGTAAGCCTTGCATATGTTCCATAGGGATTCTGGAGGCCGCTGTTGTTTACCTTGACTGTTCTAGCCAGCCACAAATAGCTATTCTACACTAGAAATCCCATTCTTTCCAGCTCAAAATTTATTGTATTATTTACAGCAATACATCTGTTTACTGCAGACATGCTGCTCCAACCCGACACTGGAAGTATGTATTTCCCCAGACCTCTTTCTCCATCCTCCCAGTGCTGATGCTGTTAAAAATCCTCCAGCTGGACTTTGTAAAGAGTAGCATCTTGGTAGACAAAGTCAGGAGGGGGAAGAAGTCATTATCCCTTACTAATCAAAAAGGCCTCCTATTTCTACCCTGCAAGTCCTGGCTCCACTATACCACATCAGAGGGACAGCACTGCTATTTTTATAGTTTGCAAGATATGTTTTAGGGAACACTGGCAGTGAGAAACACAAACTTGCCCAGGACAATAGTACAGACAAACATCCTAGTTTAGCCATGGAAATACACAGGATGACTAGACTCAGAGAAGGCAAATGCAAACCCCCTCTGAACAATTCTTGCCCAGAAAACCCCATGATTTGTTTCTCTGTAAGTCAGAAATGACTTGAAGGCACACAGCAACAACATCCTAGCATATGCTCACTTTTACTTCATCAGTTCCATTTTTCCATTTCTCGTGCCCTTCTTCCAAAGAGTTTGTGGGGGCATCCATGTGGGGTTGATGGGCATAGGAAAAAAATCACCTTCAGAGACCACTCTATATCAACTTAAATAAGCTTAAGAATCAAAATACCACAGTAAATATGCTGTCTAACTCTCCACACTTAAAACAGTCAACACAGATACACTTACTTGTTTCTGTAGTGTTAAATGTAAAATAACAATAATAGTAATAATAATAATAATAATAATAATAATAATAAATGTTATTTGTATTTCCTGCCTCTCCCTGCAGATCGAGGTGGGATTACAACAGAGAATAAAATCAACAATAAAATACAAGATACAGTTTTATCTAAAAATACAGTCAATAGAATGAACAACAAAACTACTACCAATCACTAAAATGAACAAATCATCGTCTGTTTTCCATGCTATCAAAGTCAGAAGTGGGAGTGTTCTTTGAGATCAGCTACAGAAGGTCAGATGGATAGGACCACCGGAAGATATCCGTCTTAAGTGCCTTCTTAAAGGTTTCTAAGGTGGGAATAAGACGGATCTCTTCTGGTAAGTTGTTCCATAGTTTAGGGGCCGTGGCTGTAAACACTTTATGGGAAGTTGGAATTAGTCTAGTTTTCATATATTTCAATAATTTCTTCCCTGATGTTCTGAGAGTGCGGGGCGGATTGTGAAGGGAGAGGCATTCCCTTAAGTAACTCGGGTCCAAGCCATGTAGGGCTTTAAAGGTAATGACCAACACTTTGTATTGCGCTTGGAAGCTGATTGGCAGCCAATGAAGAGATTTTAATATTGGAGTAATATGGTCTGATCTTGATGTTCCGGTGACCAGTCTGGTTGCAGCGTTTTGGATCAAATGAAGCTTCCAAACTTGGTACAGAGGTAGCCCCATGTAGAGCGCATTACAGAAATCTAAATGAGAGGTTACATGTGCAAGTACCACTGCTTCAAGGTCCCTCTGGGCCAGGTAGGGGCACAGTTGGCGTACCAACCAAAGTTGGTACCAAGCACTCTTGGCCATCGCCTCCACCTGAGATGACGACTGTAGAGATGAGCCCAGGAGCACTCTCAAACTGCAAACTTCATCTTTTAGGGGAAGTGTGACCCCATCCAGGACTGGTTGGCAAATCTCCATCCCTGGATCAGGGGTACCTATCGCAAGCACCTCGGTTTACTCTGGATTCAGCTTCAGTTTGTTTCCCTTCATTCAGACCATCACCGACTCAAGACAGGCATTTAGAGGAGAGATGCCATCCTTGGTCACCGCAGCAATCAGAGACATAGAGAAGTAAATTTGGGAGTCATCAACATACTGATAACACCACGGCCCATGTCTCCGGATGATCTCTCCCAGCGGCTTTGTGTAAATGTTAAACAGCATGGGAGACAGAATGGTGCCCTGAGGGACGCCAGATGTCAGCTCTCTTTTATGAGAACAGCTTTCTCCCAGCATCATCATCTGGAATCTGCCTGAGAGTTAGGAACGGAACCACTGGAGTGCAGTGCCCCTGATACCTAACTACCACAGGTGTTCCAGAAGGATACCATGGTCGATAGTATCGAATGCCACTGAGATGTCCAAAAGCACCAGCAGGGTCACACTTCCCATGTTGATGCCTAGACGGAGATCATCGACCAAGGCGACCATGGCAGTCTCAACTCTGTATCCTGCCCTGAAGCCGGTTTGAAA
This sequence comes from Sceloporus undulatus, assembly GCF_019175285.1. NCBI lineage: Eukaryota > Metazoa > Chordata > Lepidosauria > Squamata > Phrynosomatidae > Sceloporus > Sceloporus undulatus. Next base: position 215,063,559 of record NC_056523.1, read on the forward strand.
TGGGTCTAGATAATCGGCTTCATCCAAGACAACCTGGAGTTGGAAGGCCACTGCCCTCTTGATCCAAGAATGGTAATAAGGAGACTGTTCTATAATTGTTTCTTATCAGGGGATCTAGGGAGGGTTTTTTCCAAGAGTGGTTTAACCACCGCTTGTTTGAGCTTAGATGGAAATTTCCCCTCCCTGCATTTCCTTCACCAGCTTTACTCATATAGACTACTGCATGAATGAGAAAGGTATTTCTTAATACTCCTAAGGCATGGCTTAACTAGTTGAACAATTTTTTATGTCTGCATAAGGACAATTTTAATTGCAATCTATTAACTGGAAGAAAGTCCCACTGAACTGAGTGGGACTTACTTTTGAGTATAACAAGCAGAGCATTATTTGGTCTTAAGGAGCATCATTTAAGATATTAACATATAATCAAGATAGATGGTTTTGTATGGGACATTTGTTTTAGTTATGTTCTTAACTTCGTATGTTTTTATGTTAACTTTATTTTTTTAAAAAAAATAATCTTAATTGTTTTAAAATTTTTACAGTGAAGTTTTTAAGATGCTTTTAACTTTCTTGGGAGAAAGGCTGTATAGAAATAAAATAAATAAAACAAAATATTTATTCTTAAGGTATTTACCACTGCAAATGCAATGCTAGCCAGTGCAGTTAGACAAAGACAGATCTTGGTGGCTTCTGTAAATTTCTTTGTCCTGTCCACATACAGCCCAAGGAAGAAGGCTCCAATTAACCCAGATACAGTAAACAAGGCCCCACTCACACCTGAAAAAAACTAAAGAGAGATTTAATTAGATATCATAGCTGTAGAGGTTAAGAATATAAAGTAGCAGTTCAGTAACATCCCATCATATGAGCAGACAATGGTTCAGGGATCATCCGTGCAGCTAAGCATCCAAATGGCATCATTTTTACTACAGAGAATAAAACTCAATGCAGATACAGATGTATTTAAAATATATATCCCCATGTTTTATTATTACAGAAGGCTTGTTCAAAGTGGCCAAGTTACTGATATTTGTAAAATCACATCCTGAAGCTGGAAGTGAAGATAAATTAAAAACAGAACAACACAAGTTTTCTAATTCACAGCTTGTATCTGCATATCACTCAAAGCCATGGTTTATATTAGTCATAGCTTGTTGTTTTAGCTATTAATTGTATGACACAGGACCAAACAAATCATAGTATGTCTCCCTCATTTCTGATCTGTTTCAGTTTCATCCCCTTTGCTAGCTCCCCATTACAAGGGGCTCAGTTAGACAAATAAGCCAGGAACAAGCCACAATTCTGGGTATGGAAGTAACAATAAACCAAGGTTTAAGCAAGCCAAAGCCAACAAAAATCATGGTTATTAATTGGGTTTGCAACTGGCGAGCAAAACACTTTGTTTTCGTGGACAGGTTTATACACAACAAGAAGCCAGAACTCAGCAAGTCACAACCTCCCTTACCATTGCCCAGTCAAAATGTCAGAGAGATCCATGTTCAAATAGTTGATTTGAACTACTGTAGACTATCCTATACCTGCAGTAAAAAAAAGGAGTGGGGAAGGGAATGTAAAGGGCCAAAAGCCCACTCCCAATCTTTCCTTGACACGGATATCATGATGGTAAAAGAGCATAGAGAGCCTGTGTGGTTTGAACGCTGGACTAGGATTCTGGAGTCCAGGGTTCGAATCCACAACTCAGCCATGGAAACCTACTGGGTGGCCTTGAGCAAGTAACACTCTTTCAGCCTCAAAGGAAGGCAAAGGCAAGCCCACACTTAACAAATCTTCCCAAGAAATCCCTGTGAAAGGGTTGTCTTTGTGTTGCCATAAGTTGGAATTTACTTGGAGGCACACACAACAAAAAGGGAAGGATATTTTGTTTTAACATTGGCCTTCATTTGTACTTTACTGGTATAAGGTTTCTCCAGCACATGCTGATGTTGTGCTGTTGTTTTTCCTTCAGTCCCCCAAGTACAGCCTAGAACGTGTGACAGCATCTGTCTGAAATCCCTTAGTTCCCTCCCATAGCTGTGCTTTGAGTTGCCAACCTCTGCCAACCCACCCATAAGCCCTCTCCCTCACAAGATGACCAAAAATGTGAAGTAACTTACATCTGAATATCCATTTACACACAGGACCTGTTCCAACAGAGCACTATAACATGTAAATATTGCTATTCCTCCCCCAAGGCAGAGAGTCAGGATGATGTAAGGCACATTTCGCATAAGCTAAAAAAGAAAAACAGGACAGGGCTGTCAGAAAACAGCATAATATAATTCAACAGCAAGCCCTACATATTAATGCTCCATACAGGCTGTTGAAATCTGTATCTTGATCTCCTGAATAGCTCCAATCAGGGTGCAAGAAATGTTGTATTATCAACAAACTCAATATGTATCTAAAAAGCATGGGATAAAGCAGAGGTTGGAGAAGTTACCTTTTTGGACTTCACTTTCCAAAATCTAAGTTAGAGTTTAAGTTGGAGACAGAGGCATGCAGTACCATAACTTCTTAAATTGGTTTAGTCACCATGAAGCAGTTACTTTGGCCAACAAATTCTACAGGAGGTGCCATTTTCCTGCCTCTAGTATCTTAGCTCTCACTCGCTGTGATCTCTTAACTAGGAGAAAGTCCCATCGAACTGAGTGGGACTTACCTCTGATAATTTAAAATGATGTTCACAAACCTGCTCTCTGTTTCCACCACTCCCACAGCTGCAAGCAAATTGGAAATATCCTATTTATATTTTAAATTCGCTCTAGATTGTCATTTTGTCTGAACCTTTGGATGAGCTAATGCAGTAGCTCCAGTGGACACATGGGCTTCCCACAATGCCAGAAAAACACTGGAAGTGGCTGGAGGCTCATTTGTGCTTTTGTCACATGAGGAAGACAATGGCAAACCTCATCTAAACAAATCTTGCCAAAAAACAAACATGATGGGTTTAGGTTAGGATCACATAAGTCAGAAACACCTTGAAGGCACACAACAACAACAACAACAAACTCTTGATGCTACACAAAGCAGGGAGCCCTTCAGATTATCCTTTTTTTTTCTTTGGCCAGAAATAGAGTGTCTGGGGGAGAGAGAGCCCAAGGTGTGCAAAAGCAACCTTGAGGAAAGTATGTGGCTCCTGGTTTAAACTACAATTCCTCCCAACAAGCCAGGATCAGAAACCAGAGTTTATTCTTGGCTTGTTTGGACATACTGTACAGCCAACCCTCTGTATCTATGGATTCTCTATCCATAGATTCCACCATCCACGCCCCCCCAAAAATTCAAAAAGCAAACTTTGATTTTGCCATTTTATAAAAGGGATGCCATTATAATACACCACTGTATATATTGGTCTTTCAGCATCCATGGATTTTGGTATCCATGGAAGGTCCTATAGCCAAACCTCATCAAATACCAAGGGCCTACTGTACATTAAACTAAACTAGTTCAGACATAATGAGAAACAATGGCTAGGTTTTTAAAAAAACAACAATTTAGTATAACTTTAGAACAGAATTTGAAGCTTCTAACATCTTAAAGATCATCTAGAAGAAAAAAGAAGAATGGAGGAAATGTGTAAAACCAAGATGAATCCTCAAGGAACCAGCATTGATTTACAGTGCAATCCTCCACATACCTGCTTAGAAGTAAGAGTCATTGACTTTACTGGAACTTATTCCCAGGTAGGTGAATCACAACCTCAATGTTAAATCTATACATAGTCTCTGTATATAAAATTGTTCTCTATATAATGTGTTGTTGTTTTTTAAAAAGAGCTCTTTTCTTTTAAAACAATACTTTGGTCACAGACAGATTGAGTCGATTCCAGTATTTTGCCTTTCACTGTAGTAGAAATCTAAGCCCCAAAGTGAAAACATATTCCTGGTATAAAGGAATAATTAAAATTCAAGGGATATTCCTAATATAATTGTCCATTTAATTTGGTAATTTAAAAGGTGGGGGAAGTGGATTTAAAACAAATGAGTGGAGTTTGTAGTTAGAGAAATTTGTGCTCAAAACCTCACAGTTCTGAAACTCTTGTAGCTCAGAGGTGGGAACTGTGTCCTCCTGCAGATGTTAATGAACTGCAGCTCCCAGCATACCTCACCACTGGCTATGCTGAATAGGGCTGTGGGAGCTGCAGTCCAATCAAAACTGGAGAGCCACCCAGTATTTTTTATTTATTCTATTGACCATCCAGTGATCTGTTGCCTCTTAAATAGGGATATAAACTTTCCATATCTAGGTGTTCATCATCCTTTGTCCTAATCCACTCCACGGGGAGCACTTTGCCATCCCTGGGACCCAATCACACAGGGGTCCTGCTATGTAGGTGGACTGTTGTTTCTGTTAACTGCCCTCAACTTGACCCCAATTCATGGCAACCCTATGATTGAGATCCCTCCAGGAACCTGTCCTCTACTACTCTGCTTAAATCCTACAAACTCAGACTGTGATCTCCTTAACTGAGTCTATCCATCTAGTGTATGGTCTTCCTCACTTTCTACTGCCTTCTAACTTTCCTAGCATTATTGTATTTTCTAATGAGCCATGTTTTCTCATGATGTACCCAAAGTACGACAGTCTCAGTTTTGCCACCTTGGCTTCAATGCTGTGCTTATTCATAGCCACAGCTCCCAACAAGTTCTGGGAGAGCTTGAGTCTGCTCTCAGATCTTTTCTCTCGGAGCTCCTGACCAATGTTTCAAACACACCTCACATAATCCTTTGCATGTTTTCTCCTATTCTTTCAAGGCATTTCTAGCTAGCTTTGTGTTCCCTCCACTCAGCTTCCAGCCAGCCTTACTGGGCTCCTCCTGTTGCTCTTACATGAGATGATGCCCAGAGAACCAGAGGCAACCTGACAATTGCCCTTCTCAGTGACTGCTGGAAGTGTCTGCTTGCTACATACAACTATCTCACAGTCTTGCCCTAATGAAAAAATATACAGTTGCCCCTCCACATTTGCAGCTTTGACTTTTGCAGATTTGATTATTTGCGGTTTTGATTAGTATAATGCATAAGTAGTTTTAATCTTTATTGCATTTTTTTAATTAGAAGAAGAAACACCTTTCTTTGATGTAACTAGCGCATGACATATTGCATGAATTTCATCTAAAACTAGCTGATTCCAATGAATCAGAGGAAAATGGATGAAATCACAGTTCATCGAAGGAAGACAGCTTGACATATGTAAGATTTTAGCTACCAGCCTACCAGCAACATCATTTTAGAAACCTGCAGCCTGGCTCCCACGCATGCACGCAATGCTCATCATTCAGTTTCAGAAGCAGCAACTGATGACTTGCATTTGTGAATGAGCTGACACAGTTTGAAACACTGCAGGCAGAATGTTCTCATAACCTCACATAACATGCCTTTCAGAAAAGACTTGTCACACAAGCTGCCTAGATGTACCTAATGCCAGTACAAGTACATTTACAAACAGGGAACCTCCTCTCTGTTCTGCATGCTACCAGAAAATCCTCTTCTGGGGTTCAGAGGACTTAAATAAAAGTCTGGGATGTGTGGTTATGGTGGGCTGGGGTTGGGAGAGGAATGACGAATACTAGATGGAAATAATATATTGCATGCCTATCAACTAGGGTTTTTTAATGCACATTTTCTCATCCTTAACAAGAAAGGATGAGGAAAACATGCCAAAGAAACTCAGCAGAATGAGATTTAATTTTTACTGTATTTTTGGCTCCTCTGTTAGAGCAAAAACAGAAGTGATTTTTTGCAACTAACCCAAATGAAAATAAAATTGATCTTAGTGCAAAAACTGTACAAAAAATTTCTTCATGAAAAACCAGTTCCCAAATATAGCACAGTTTGTGGGAGAAACCTTTTGAATGTTTTCATTCTTGAATGTTAGAATGAAATGAGTGAAGAGTTATATTCCTAATGTAATTTAGAGTGGGCTATTTTTAAAATCATTTTTTAGAATAAAAAACCCCCTCTTCATCTGATGAAGTGGGCTGCAGTCCACGAAAGTGTTTCTCAATTGAAGGAGTTTCTAAGGTGCTTCAAGACAGTTGGTTTATGCTACTGCTGCAAGAGAATGACATGAAAAATCCACTGCAATGCCTAAGCAATGCTATAGTAGACTTATGGGAACCCTAGAGATGAAATCTCATGTTACCTTTTGCTAGTCAATTCCTGTTTTCCTGACACCTTCTTTTCCTTCTGGAGACTCCTGGCTTCTTCAAGAAAAGGCAGATGCTGCAGAAAACATCTACTACAGAGATTTCTTTTCCTTTTAAGTTCCTTCAATTTGTAACTTCTTAAATCTCTCAAGACTAGCACACTGGTTCTAGCATGAGTTTTCATGGATTATCACCCACTTCCTCGTAAGCACTGAATATAATTTTTGAGCTTCAGGTATGCAAATAAACTGTCTCATTTTTTGCACCGATCCAAGATTGTAAACTCTTTTACTCCTGAGTTTATTGTTTAGCTTTGCTCACCACTTACCATCTTCAAGCCTCCCGAGAATGATGGTGCATTAGAGTGGCTGGCACTCGCTGATGGCGGCGTTGGAGGGACCTTGTCGTGAACACCAAGTGTGGCTAAGACACAGGCAAATACAGCAGGACCTGCATACACTCCAAGCTGTAAGACACAAACCCAGCAAAGTATTAAAAAGTAATGAAAATGGTTCAGCTGTCTAGCAGATAAGTGGAAGTGTTAAGTGATACAGAATTCTAAAATTCTTGCATTTACCATTAAAGGAATATCTTTTCCTTCCTTTACAAGTGCAGGAGACAGCAGGTTAGCAATGAGAATGCCCAGTGGATTGGCTAAATGGAGATAAAAAAGAGGTGATTTTACTCAAGCAACAAAAACACAATCCCAAACATGTCACAGCCATTACTCAGAGTCAAAGGAATTCACATCCGTACAAGGTTTGAGTTAAAGATCTGTTTGTTTGGTTCCCTGTGCTTTAATAGTTATTCATCAGGAAGAAGAATGGTTGACACTATTTTTACTTTATGTCCTTAAAGCCTGCTTTAAGAACCTTCTTTAAGGTTCTTCTCAAAAGAGCAGATGGTATTTTCATAAAATTAAGTTGAAATCCTGCACCCAAATACCTGATGACAACCTCTATTGAACTTCTGCATAGTCTAAAACTGTCCTATAAGTTTAGCTCAGAGAGGCATTGTGGCATAGAGGTTCGAGTGTTGGACTATGACTTTGGAGATCAGGGTTCGACTTCCAGCTCAAAAACCCACTGAGTGACCCTAGGCAAGTCACATTCTCTGAGCCTCAAAGGAAGGCAACGGCAAACCTCCTCTAAAAAAACCCTGGCGAGAAAACCCCAGGTTCTCTCCCTTTCGGGTTCTTAATATAGGCTTTTAAGGTTGTTAATAAAGGCTTTTAAGGACGTAAAGCAACAATACTGGCAACCATTCTCCTCCCTTATAAATAACTATTAAAGCACAGGGAGCTTTAGGGTCACCTTACATCAGAAATGACTTGAAAATACATAACAACAACAAAAGTTTAGCAGTCATGATTATCTTCAAAGATAACAAATCTTGTGGTGTCTTAAAAAATAACGCAGCTATTACAGCTGGTTTCTATCTTCCCTGACCATTGGGCTGACAGATGCTGTAGTCTCAAAGATCTGGAAGATACCAAGGTGTAGGAGTTCAAGTTGCATTAGATCCCTGTAATACCAGTATGTGTATGTTTGTGTTTATGCAAAGGTACACACTGATACGGATGAGTGGACTGGAGAAGGGTGTAGGGAGAAAGAAAGAAAAATACTAGCAGTAAAGTCTGACTGAAATTAAATGGATGAAATACAGACAGTGATAACTATATTAAAGCTTAGATGTATGTAAACTAGTTACAGTCAGCATTCAGAAACTAGCATTGCTTTTTTTGAAATCTTGATATAAATACAGGATGAGTCTCTCTTATCCAAAATACTCGGGACCAAAAGCAGTTTGGATTTGGATTTTAGAATATTTGCATATACATAATCTTGGAGATGGGAACCAAGGCTAAACATGAAATTCATTTATGTTTCGTATACACATTATACATAGCCTGAAAGTAATTTTATACACAATTATTTTTAATACTTTTGTGCATGAAACAAAGTTTGTGTACCCTGAACCATCAGAAAATAAAGGTGCCATTATCTCTGCCACCCATGAAAAATGGTTTGGATTTTGGAGTACTTTGGATTTCAAATTTTTGGATAAGGGAAACTCAACCTGTACCTGAAAGGCACCAGATCCTGTCTTGGAAGCTAAGCAGGGTCACCCCTAGTTAGGACATGGATCAGAGACCACCAATGCATACCAGGTGCTGTAGGGCTATGTTGCAGAGGAAGGAATTAGCAATACTACCTCTGAGTTTTCTTTACCCAAGAAAACCTATGAAATTTATGGGGTCACTATAACACTTGAAGGCACAGAGAGAGGGAGAGAGGTAACAAGCACTTGCAGCATAATATGATAAAAAAGCATAATCTTGATTCAAGTTGTGAGTGACATAAATTAACTTTTCTGTGTTAATTCAGCAATTTCATACTGGATTCTCCTTTATAAAGTAACCCTTAAATATATTCATAGGGCAGTTAATATTCCAATACTGAATATGGGATAATAAAGCAGGGAGAACAGAGAGCTCAATGCAGAAGCAAGATAAGAAGAAGCCTTGGTTCATCTGCTAGTCACCACGCTACACCAAATACTCAATGGAACATCAATGCCCTCAGTTACTTACACATTGAGCCAACCATATTGGCTGTGGCTCTCTGATGCTCTGGGAACCACAAGGCTGCTAGTTTGGTGGGTGAAAAAATGATAAGAGGTTGGGCCACAGCACAAAGGCACTGTCCTATCAGCAGGTATACAATGTTAAGGGAACCCAGACTCAGGAAGCTGACAACGCTGAAAATCCGAATAATGCTTCCGATCATGTTTAGCCAGGCACAGAGTAAAATCTGCAAGAGAAGACACCATGTCACCAGCATTAACTTTAAAAAGATCAGTGAGACTGAAGTGAACACTTGTTGCATTTAAAAGACCCCATGTTAGAGCATGAGCAGAGCACTGATTTTGTACTTTTTCCAAGTGTGCCTAAGGTAGTGTCCAATGTTTCCTTATGAAAGCAGTTTGCCCTGTTTGGCTGGCAGTGCAATGGCCCAGCTTACCCCCTCTCCTGTGACTAAGATGGCCACTGACTGGTCCACAAAGTGCACTGGGAAACTACCAGAGAAATACAGGGACTACTTGTGTTGGCCACAGGCTGATGACCTTCACCCTCCCTTTCCAACAGCTGGCCATCCTACACAAGAACATTGGTGGAGCTTTCCATGCTGCTGGCTTTACACTTGATCTTCACCCAAATGTATAATCCCCAAATGAACAGAAAGTTCATCTTTCTTCAATAAATGCTTCTCTTGTTCCCCATGAGTAAATAGCTAGGACTTTGAAATGACACTGAAGCACAGGGATTGGTTTGTGAACTGGGGAGTCTTTCAGTTTATAGGTCATCCAGCAGAAATTTAGAATCATAAAATTGAAAGAGACCTCAAGGGCCACCCAGGCCAACCCTATTCTGCCATGCAGGAATACTGTATCAAAGCACCCCCGACATTTGGCCATCCAGTCTCTGTTTAAAAACCTCCAAAGGAGGAGACTACCACACTCCAAGGGAGTGTGTTCCACTATCAAACAGCTCTTACCATCAGGAAGTTCCTGCTAATGCTGAGGTGGAATCTCTTCTCTTGTAGTTTGAATCCACTGCTCCAGGTCCTATTCTCTGGAGCTGCAGCAAACAAGCTTCTTCATACTCAATGTGAAACCCCTTCAAATACTTAAACAGGGCTATCATATCACCTCTTAATCTTGTCTTCTCCAGGCTAAACATACCTAGCTGTCTAAGTCTCTTAGTGAGACTTAGTGGATGACTCTCCTTGTTTGTTCCTTGTGTGAACGTATGAGCAAGATCATGCTCACCATCCAACTTCCCCATATATGGACCTATCTGCTGCCTATGCACAATAGCTGTAGAGTTAGCCTACACCATGTAGGGCTTCTTGGCCCAAATCCAACTAGGGCACTTCCAAGGTAAACTTGGGTAAATCAACACTTATGTATCTTTCATGTATTCAGTGGGTGTGCGGTAGCTGGGATTGACAAGTGCATTTAGGCCCTTCACTTCAATGGGACCTTGGATAATCAAGCTTCCTGTTCATAAGAAGGAAGTCAATGTGTAGACATCTGTATGCATGTGAGCCCTCTTTCTCACTAACACAGAATGTAAAGCTGTGGTGAGTATGGCAAGCACATGCTATCATGCTCCCCCTCTTACATTCACTACATTTAGGGTGAGGATTTTGAAAACCCCTACTGTCTTTTAACCTCAGACTCACATTTGCAACAGATTCTGTTTATATTGACTTGATTTTCAGGGCTGAGGATGGCTGAAAATGGAAATGAAGTATGGCGAACTCTCACAGAGCTCCCTGTAAACGCCAAGTTGCTATATATTTCTCTCTGAATAAAACAGGTTGCATTTCTGGACAGCTGTAATTTCAGTAGCTACCTTGTCTGATCTTCCCCTTAATCATCTACCTAAAGAACACATAACTTGAACAGCCTGGAGAACCTGATACTTGCAGTCATGTACCTGCATGAACAGATTCTTCTCACCTAGCCAATTTGAAGACTTTCCTGAGCAGCTGTCCAGTAAAGTTCTCAAAAGTTTGTCTTGCTTCTGTGCTACCTACAAAATGATAAGTTGCCAAGCAAGCAGACTGATTGTGCAACCCATTTTCCCATCACTACTGAGCACTGGGCTATGACTCTGGAGACCAGGGTTCAAATACCCGCTCAGCCATAGAAACCCCCAGGTGACACTGAGCAAATCATATTCTCCCAGCCTCAGAGGAGAGCAAAACCAACCTTCTTCTCAACAAATCGTGCCATGGAATCCCATGATAGGGTCACCCTGGGGTCCTCTTAAATCAGAAATGACTTGAAGGCATGCAACAACAACAACAACAATCCACAACCAATTGGGACACCAGACTCTATTAATGGACATCCATATCCATGTCTGCATGAAAGGTCTTCCTGGGGGCCCAGTTGCTGAAGAACTCCCTTCTGAATGAATGAGACTTTCAACAAGAATTTAAAACATAACTCTTCCCAACTGCCTTTCATTAATGTGATTCCCCCCAATGTTTTTCTTCACATTGAAATTCCATCGCCTCACTTAGAGCAGGGTGGACAACAGTCACCTTCCAGAGGTTGTACTGCAATTCCCACAGTTCCTCACTACTGGGTTATGTTTGTTCTGGGGGAATTGCAGTTCCAACAACTGGAGGTCGACACACAGATAGACATGCACATACACACGCCAGGCCATGAGAGGTTTTGCTCTACTAAGTCAAAATGCTCAGTCTCAGTAATTTTTACTATAGTGATTGAACAAATTTTCTTCTGCTTCATGTATGCCACTTTGTGAGGGCACAAACTTGAAAAGAAGACCGTGATTATTTTGGATAAAAGTGAATATACATATATAATAAAAAATGAGAGCTACATCAACCTGGCTGGTGAGGAACAGGGACAATTCTTGAAGATACTCTGGGATTCATACTCAAGGCCCAATTAGATGATAAATTGAATATGTAATCACATGTGCATGGCTTTAGAGTCCATTGTTTTTTTTAAAGCGGACACATGTACCCCAGATTTGGATCATAACTGTGGTGTAGGTGCAGTTATTCCACTCCACTGCCCCATACACACATCATGGTTCCTATGAAATTTGGTTTTGAGAGGGAAACCTGCTATTTGGGTACATATCAGCTTCCATTCCATTTTACACAAGAAAAACAGAAACATGGTGGCCTGAAGCTGGATTAGCAGCTTCTATTCTGCTTTGAGAGACAGAAATATAAAAAGGATTATGAATGTAACATATCTCATTTGACCTTACTTCATACAAAACACATTAGCCATGCCCTGTGGGATTCACTAGCACCACTGTACATGACATCCTCTGCCCTACAGTGCACCCTATGCCCCCATTTCCCTAACTTTACACTGTCACAACTCATTGGTGGTAGTTAATAGACTGTCATTCAGAGAAGGTCAGTGGCCATCATTCCTTTTGTAATGGAGGGATCTCTGCTCTGTTTCCATGGAATTCCCCAGAATGTGGTTTTCAATCCACCATGTCAATAAACTAGGTCTTGCCAATCACCAATCTGACTTACTGCACATTTAAGCCCAATGGTGTCCAGAATCCATATTGCCAGGAGACCCACAGGAACCGATATCACAAGATACACAAGGGAGAGCCAGTTGACAACATCCATTGTGGTGTGAAAATATTCAGCTGTCTTATCAGCCACCGGAGCAAATGTCAACCACAGCTAAAGGAGAGGGAGAAAAAGAGGTATGTGTGTAACATAATAGACCAAAACATTTGAGAATCATGTTTGGATGGAATTCAGCAATATTCAGATGCATTTTAACAGTGACTAATTTGGGTCCTTACTGTTACCATGCTGAAACTGTATGCAATCCACAGTAAGACTTACTTATGAGTAAACCTGTACAGTCTTGTATTCTCATTGCAATTCCCACTCTGTGAGATAATATAATATCAAATTAACATGTAAGTGTATATATAAGAGTATAGGTTTGTTCCACATTTGTTCATGTACATTGGCCCTTGTTATACTCTGGGGTTTGGTTCCAAGATCCCCCGTGTATAACAAAATCCATGTATGCTCAACTCCCATTAAATATAATGACACAGCAAAATGGTGCCCCTTATAAATAATGGAAAATCCAGGTTTGATATTTGAAATTTATACTGTTTTGGAACATTTTCAAACCGTATATGCTTGAATCTGTGTATAAAAAATTTGTGTATAAGAAGGGCCAATTGTACCAGAGTTTCTTGTCATTTATGGCATGAGCCCTACTCACTGTAATGCACTGGTTGACCTTAGTTCAGAAAGCCAAACTTTAGCAAAAAGATAGTAAGCTTTATTCAGAAACTAAAGTAGTTCACAGCATGATGATGTTTTTAGGACTAAAGCAATTTCAGTTACACAGTATATTAAAAGCACAAAGCACTTCAAACCTTTTCACCTGCTCAAACGCCATTTATTCCTAAACCAAAAATTCCTCTTTCCAGAACAGCTCTATTTTTTCCTATCATAACAGACATTCCCACAGACCTGACCTTGGTATTTCTCAGTGCCTTTTACCTCCCTTTTACATCTGCTCATTACCCAACTCCAGAATAGATAAACCTTTCCACCAGCAATACCAAAGTTATAACATAACCCACCATCCAGTAATACAAAACAAAGCAGGCGCAACATAAATGACAAGCAAGCATGACAAGAACTCAGGAGCACTAGAGTCCCGACACTCACTGACTCATCAAAATTGTTGGTTACTTCCCAATGAGCTGAAACCATTCAATTTGGAACACTAATAATCCAAGGTATTTCATCCCTATACAAAACAGATAAAGACATCAAGATATACTTCCAAATGCTTATCGTTTCCATATTGTAAATGTAGTGCAAATTTGGTACATGCTACTACTACACAGGCAAGTCTGAAAGGACATGGAAATGATACATTCTGTATTACAACTATCAGAATCAGGGACACTCTGGGAATCCAAGTAAAAAACAAACAAACGTTTCCCGCAAGCTTTCCCTGGAAATTGGACAACTGTATGCCTAACAAGTCAAAATTCAGTTCCAAGGTTTGCCCATAAAACAAAACCAGGAGATGCAATTATGGAGCATGCTAAAGCTTGTTTTAGCTTTGCCATAAGTCCGAAAAAACCTGAAGGCACACGACAACGACAACAATAGCAACAGGAACAATAACGTGCCTCTATGAACCTGGAGGAGGGCATCTAATAGCAGCCAGGAATGTGTGCCCAAGCTTGCAGAATACAAGCTGAATTTAGTCACAAAAATGTAAGCATTCCCTTGCTGGACCAAAACATAGCATCCTAAAAGCTTGCTACGAAGCCAGATGTCACCTTAGGTGCACTAATATGATACTGGCTTAATTTTATACTTAATATGGAGTTAACTTGTACTAAATCAGAACTAGGGTCAGCTCAAGCTAATGGAGGCAGAGGAGTCGATGGTTCACACAACCACCATCAAAAAAACTTACTTTTCAATAGGGCATGTTCCGTTAAATATGGAACATGAGTAGTCCAAGATGTAGTGATTATTTTTAAAAACGACAGCAACAACAACATATTTATTTGTTCATCTGTTTACAGAACAGACGAAGGAAACAAGTCAAAAGTGAATAGGAATCTAGAGCAACCAAGCTAGCATGGCATACTAGGTAGAATACCTCACAAACACCTCTTTCCCTATCCCTGGCAGCAAATGTTCAGAAATAACAAATGGAGGCTGCATCTGCATTACAGAAATAATGTGGTTTGACACCACTTTAACTGCCATGGCTCAATGTTATGGAATTCGGGGAAGTGCAAATAACCGGGTTATTTCTGCAGTGCGGATGCAGCCTCTGTTAACCATCAATTTGCTGTCTTTCCATAATACCTACAATTGTTCGTGTAACTGCTTCAGTTTACCTGATGGTAGGCAGCTCTGATTAGAATGATCATTCATCTATCCCAAGCCTGAAGTCCACCATTGGCTCCTATCACCTGACTCTCTTCATTGCAAAGCCAAACTCATATGTTAAAGCTGAGGTCCTATAGACTAAAATGTCTGACCTATTATAGATAACCAATCCAGGGTCAAAATCTTGATTAGCCTGTTTCCCAATTGACTGTCAAAGTGTTCCAGAGACCTGCCAAGTTCGACACGCTGACAGCAAATTTACCCCCTGTTCAAGGTTGATTTGCAGCCTCTCTTAAACAGAAATCCTCTGTGTCAAGTTGTCAAGCAGAAAGAACTCTGCGTTGAAACTGCCAAAGGAAATGAAATTAATGAAGCCCTAAATGTATGAAAGAGGTTCTCTGACAAACTGACAAGACCTGTCAAGCTAATTACAACCAGCATACGAAAATCCCAAAGTGAGGGATAGCAGCACTTCAAAGGAGATAAGGGGTTTGCAAAGGATGGGAAGGAATCTGCTTTCGTGCAAGCCAATACCATGTACAGCAACTCTCAAAAAGAACAGGTAGGTTCAAGTTAGGTGAAGATATTCGACTGCATTCCTATGTTCCTCCACTTGGGAGAAAAATCCCACTGAACCCAAAGGATCTTATGTCTGAGCACACATGTACAGGATTGTAATGCAAGGCTGCAATCCTACCATTCTGCCAATGTAGCTTTGTTGTTGTTGTTGTGTGCCTTCAAGTTGTTTCTGACTTATGGTGACCCTAAGGCGACACTATCTTGGGATTTTCTTGGCAAGATTTATTCAGAGGAGGTTTGCCATTGCCTTCCCCTGAGGCTGAGAGAATGTGACTTAACCAAGGTCACCCAGTGCATTTCATGGCCAAGCTAGGAATCAGCCAGTCAGTCCTAAATTGTTACAGTCCATAGACCCAAAATTTAGGCATTCAGTCAAGATATACAAGTTCTCAAAATTACACACAATAAAATTCTCCACAGTAAAACAAGAGAAGAAGAAGCTGCTAAATATAACTCTAACTAACTCTAACCCAAACTCTAATTCTGACTCTAATTGTCCCTTTATACATAGTGGGTTCTGATTCTAGCTGCCTCAGAGAGAAATTTGGCAACTAAAACAGTGACATTCGGGCACTTATCTTCCAGCAAGAATTTTACATTAAAAAGGTCTGATCTTCCAGTCATCTTACTTAATAACGGATTTTGGCTTGCTTCTGGTTGTAAAGACTACAGTGCAATAAAATGCGTTTCATTTACTCTACTTTCAAGTTATTACATGGGCATCTTCTTTCAGAGTAAGGAACATGGGCAAGTCTACCATGAAGTAGTTCTATAGAATATACATTGCACCTTGCCTTAGAGAAAAAATAGTGGTACTTGCCAAGGTTAATTGGCTATATGGAAAGGGCCATCAAAACAACTATGCCATGCTGGTCCCTTTAGCTTTACTACCAGGATATTATGAAAAGGAAAGAAAGACATCTCTTCCTCCATTAAACGCAACTACCACAGCAGTGAGGGAGAATGATGTGATTTTTCTGTTCCATTGGTGCTGATGACAGTCCTCACGAAATAACCTCAAAATTGTATGCCAATGTCAGTTTCACCAATGGACTGCACTTGCATGAACCATTATAAATGTGTCACAGTGACAAATTTCTGTAGTTTTTCAGGCACCACCATCCCAGAAGCCCCCATTCATACAAATAGTATTCCTATGCATACAAATACCATGGCCTACACACATTTGCAAGGTGCGATTCATGGAGAGTCCATTGCCATGTATAAATTAACAAAAAGCTTATTCTATAATACATTTGTTAGCTTTTATGGTGCCACAAGATTTGGCTACCACAAGATTTGGCTACCAGAGACTATCACAGCTACCCCACTGGAACTTAGTCCAGAACAGTAATGCCACATCCAGATAATGTTCCCAGATACAGTCTGAGGAAGGATGAAAAACTACTCTCTCCAATTCTTGGGGGTAGAATACTCCTTGTTTCTTAGTGCCACCTTTGATCAAGGGACATCAGAGCTTAGATGTCGATCAGAAAGAATGTGTAGCACTGCTTTCCCCAACTAGGTGCTCTCACCAGAAGTATTGGATTAGATTCTGCAGAAATGGTGGGTTCTTCAGGACTGCGAAAGGTGCTGGAATAATGGAATCACGGAGTTAGAAGACACTTCAAGGGCCAAGCATGAATACACAATCAAAGCACCCCCGACAGATGGCCATCCAGCCTCTGCTTAAAGACCCCCAAAGGAGACTCCAACACCCTCCAAGGAAGTGTATTCCACTGTCGAACAGCTCTTACTGTCAGGAAGTTCTTCCTACTGTCGAGGTAGAACCTCTTTTCCTGTAGAATACATCCATTGCTCTGTGTCCTAGTCTTTGAAGCAGCAGCAAACAAGCTTGTTCCATCTTCAATATGACACCCCTTCAAATACTTCAAATAGGGCTATCCCATCACCTCTTCACCTTCTCTTCTCCAGGCTAAACAAACCCAGCACCCTAAGTCTCTCCTCATAGGGCATGGTTTCCGGACCTTTCACCATTTTGGTTGCCCTCTTCTGGACATGAGGCATACTAAATGAACTATTCGCTTCAACTGCAGTTACACAGTGTCACCAGTAATATAAGCTGCACATGTTCACACATGAGTAGCCATCACTTGATGATCCCAGCTTCAGATGAACTAAAGACAGTCTGTGACTGAAGCAGCATGTGTTCAGAAGCCTCAGGATCCCTGCGGCAGCTTTTGATATTGACAAATGTCGCAGGTATTGAGAGGCACTAATGCTTGGAGTCTTGTAGTAGTGAATGGTTGCTTTTCGTCGAGGGGGACAGGATAGCTGCTGAAAAGGATTGAAGCAGTGGCTTCATTGTTCCGTTCTGCAGGGCAGGTGGGAGAGCAATGGAAACATGGCAAAAATGCTCTCCCCAAGCACCAATCAGCACCAGGTATCTCTTGGCAGAACTGAGACATTTCTGAACACAAGGGCACTTATTGACAAATGATGGTACGACTCAGTTACAAACCATCACAGCTCACACACCAAAGGCGGAATCATCAAAGTACCTCCTGAGTTGGCAAACTAGTTTAAAGAATTAATATAATGACACTTTGCAGCCATCCCTAACTGAGCTAATGGACCCAGAGCATCACTCTATTACTGTTCAATTATAGATAGCTTCAGCATGTCATTATGTGCATTCTTCTAAAAAGTAACTTGCCACACGCTGTGTGACCTCCATGTTTTGCTTAAGTACAGCTGTTCCACCCATTGAGCTGATAGTCATCAAATGATGAATATCTTTATTTAAAGGGATCACTGTCCCAGACACTGTCCAGGCAAGTAGCCAAAGGCTGACTGCTACACAGCTGACAGCCAGTAGCTAAGGAGCAGGTAAAGTCACAGTTCAGCATTTACTCTTCTTTAGTAAACAGAAGTCTTAAGTCCCAAAGAGAACCCAACAATGTCCAAGTCAGATAGATGGCATCCAGAGTCAACAAATACAGTCTAAGTCAAGCACAGAGTTCAAGAGCACAATAGGGAGCCAAGTAGGTTCCTGGAGGGCAGGACTGGGAATTTATAGATCAGCAGCTCAACACTGCTGCTGCTTCATTAATTGCTGTTTCTTATAAATCCTCTGAGGCCTCCTCAAGCCCTCCCCTTGTTGTCTCCACTTGGTGAAGGTATTTGTTGTTGTTGTTATTTGCCTCCTAGTCAACCTCGACGCATGGTGACCCTGTGGATGAGACACCTCCACGAACCCCCATCTTCCACTTCTTTGCTTAGTTCCTGCAATCCCATGCCTATATTCCCCCTGACTGAGTCAATCCATCTGGAATGCGTTTTTCTTTCTTTTGCCCTTTCCTAGCATCATTGTCTTTTCCAGTGAGCCATGCTTTCTCATTATATGGCCAAAGTACATCAGCCTCAGATCTTCTAAGGAGATCTCTGGCTTGATCTGTTCCAAGACTCATCTGTTTGTCCTTTTGGCCGTCCACGTTATCCTCAGCACTCTTCTCCAGCACCACATCTGCAATGAGTTGATTTTTCTTCTGTCTGCATCCTTTACTGCCCAGTTTTCACATCCATACATGGTGATGGGGAATACGATGGCTTGTACAATTCTAACTTTTGTGCCCAGATGTATATCTTTACTCCTCAGGAGTTTGGTGAAGGTAAGTAGGGTCTAAATGGGCAGGACCCTTTGGTCCTGTCTCTGGGATGTGTAGCTCTGGAGCGTCCTCCTGCTCTGGTTCAGCATCAGGTCCACAGTCAGAGTCCATGTCCTGGAAGGAGGCCATGGCAGCCACTGGCCAAACTCCAGGATTCCACAGGATGCAGCCGTGGCAGTTAAAGTGGTGCCAAAATGGATTATGGATGCATTGTAGATTAAGCAGCCTCATTCTTTTGCTTTTGACTGGACTGGAGCTCTTGGGAACTTGGCTGAAAACATGGAAGTTCTTTGCCATAGCTTCAACCTAATTTTTTGGGTATTAACCACTAAAGCCCCCATCGCCATTATCTTGTAGCAGTGAGTTCCACAGGTGAGTTACATCCCTCGCAAGGAAATTTTCTCTCTGCCCTGAATCTACTGACAAAGCGCTTCATGAGGCAACTGAAAGCAAGGAGAGGCTGAAGCACATCACAGGAATGGGCAGCCTATGACTCTCCAGATGTCGCTGGACTACATCTCCCAACACAACGGTGACCAGAGGTCCTCTTTTCCCAAGACGCGTCCTCCATTTCAGCCTTCTGTCCAGGAGGAATTTCAAAATGTCCTCCATTATATTCCTATTATCGTTTGCAGCTTTCATTCGGTTATGTTTTATTTTAACGTACCTTTTTTGTATGCTTTTAATTGTACTGTTTTATAATGCTGTAAGTCACCCTGAATCCCAGCTTTGGGAAACGGGTGGGATATAAATAAATAGAATAAATAATAATAATAATAATAATAATAATGTCCTACATTTTACAATACTGTGTCCTCCTTTGCAGTGAGGACATCTGGTCACCCCGTCTGGGGCTGATGGGCTTTATAGTCCACCAGCATTTGGAAGGGGGCAGGATATTTAGTAACCACCCACCTGTCCAGGGTGATCCGATGTCCTCGCTGCAAAGGAGGACAAGGCACCCCAAAATGTAGGACATGATAAAAGTAAAAGCTCAAAGCACTCATAGAAAGGTAAATGCATGCTTCTTAAGTCCTGCTCAAAATGGAGGACGTTTGGAATGCCTCCTGGACAGAAGGTTGAAATAGAGGACATGCCCTGGACAGGGCAAGGCACTGCGAAATACAGGACAGCTGAGAAAAATGGAGGACATTCCCAAATAAGAGCTAAAAACACTCATAGATAAGTAAATCCGTGCTTCTTAAGTTGTGCTGCTCAAATTGGAGGACATTTTTGGACACACTCGGGGAGAGCAGATGTCAAAACCCCAAAGGAGGCCAAAGCACCGCAAAATGTAGGGCATTCAAGAAAAATGTAGGGCATGACCCAATAAGAGCTCGGAACACACATAGAAACGTACATTCATGCTTCTTAAGTCCTGCTGCTCCAAAATGGAAGAAGTTTTGGGATTCCTTTGGGACAGGAGGCTGAAATGGAGGACAATCCCAGAAAATGAGGACATCTGGCCATCCTGCTCCTGGTCTTTGTATCTCTGAACTATAAATCCCCCCAAGAGACTTCCTTCTGATGGCCCACAGAGGGACCAGAGTGTTTTTCCTCACAGAGGATCCCATTCATTCTGGGCTGCCTTCAGAGCCCAGCCTTTATTGAGCTGCATGGGATTCAGTTCCATGATGTTGTTGTGGCTGTTGTTGTTGTTGTTGTTGTGTCTTCAAGTCCTTATGGTGTCTCTAAAGCAAACCTGTCATGGGGTTTCTTGGCAAGGTCTGTTCAGAAGAGCTTTGCCCTGGCCATCCCTTGAGGCTGAGAGAGTGTGACTGTCACCCAATGGGTTTCCATGGCTGAGCTGGGATTAAATGATTCGTCTTGGTTCGAAGAGGACAAGAGATGTCCCTGGGAGTTGTAGTTTGGCCAGGCACCTCTTGAACAGAGAAGGCCTTGTCAATCTACAAACACCTAGGATGGAGGTGCGGCACTTAAAGCGGGATCAAACCGTGTTATTCCTCCAGTGCAGACGCAGCCCTTGGCAGGGAAGGCTAAGGACCTTGTCAAGCCCCAAACCCCAGGATTCCTTAAGAGGGAGCTATTCAAGAAACAAGACCCCAGAATCCCTGAAGATGGCGCTTAAAGCGGCATGAAACCGCGTTATTATTATTATTCCCCCAGTGCAGATGCAGTCTTGGGCAGAGAAGGCGGAACACCTTGCTAGATTACAATGGTCAGGATTCCTTAGCAGGCAGCTGCTGGAAATGCAAACCCTAGGACTCCCTAGGATGGGCGTGCGACACTTAAAGCGGCATGAAACCGCGTTATTATTATTATTCCTCCAGTGCAGACGCACCCTAGGGCCGAGGAAGAGAGAGGGAGGCCAAGAGGGCCAGCATCCAGTGGCCCCCTTCCGCCCTGCAGGGACTCCCCTCCCTCTCCCTCTCCCTCTCCCTGCTCACCATGGCGTTGGAGGCGCTGAGGAGCCCCGCCACCGAGAGCAGCACCCAGCGCCGCCGGTAGGCCTTGAAGGGAGCCCCTCCGAGCCCCTCCGCCTCCATCGCCCCAAGAAGAGAGCCACAGCCGCCTGGGAAGGGAGGCCGGAAAAGCCGGTCCCCGCCCGCCCGCTCCCTCCTCCTCCTCCTCGCCGGCCCCCAGTGCGAATCCCGACCGGCACAGTTCCTGGTTTGCCAACAACACCCCCGGGTCCTAGCGCCCCTTGGATTCCGCCTTTGCCTTTCACTTCTTCATGAA
>NC_056523.1:215085185-215091944 GCF_019175285.1 Sceloporus undulatus
GTACATTAATTGTGCTGATGTAGCACTATATAGTGCTGGAGCAGAGAGAGTAGAAAATAACCACTTTCCACATCTCTCCCTGGTAAATATATCTGTTGCTGGAGAAGAAAGCATAAGCAAATCATCACTTTCTGGGGCAGGAATAAAGCAACTAGTAAAGCAACTAGTAAACTAGCAGAATTAGCAAACAATATTCAATAGGCATCTTATGTAACCTAATTCACATACACACTGCGTATGAGTGTGTATATGATTTCCGGTTGCCTGTTCCTTATTGCAACTCCATGAATTTCATAGAGAATTTTTTGTCAAGGAATTTTCACAGCTGATTTGGCCAGTTCCTTCCTTTGGAATATAACCTACAGTATTTGGTATTTGTTGGTGGTTTTCTATCCAAGTACTAACCAGGGATGAAGTACCATGTTCAGACAGGAACTGGTTCCTTTGGGGTATTTGGGCTACCCAACAGACATCTTAGGTCCAAAACACACAGCAGAAATACAGTGTGCCCGCGTTATATGCAGCTTTCAGAATACGGTGAAAGCTGTGCAGAGACACGCAGGGAGGACGGGGCGGCTTTAATTATAGTGTGCCACAAACAGTGATTGGATCAGGGTATCACTGAGATGGATAAACAGGGAAATTTGACTGGGAACACAACAAGGAGCAGGCAGAGAGATTGGCTTACTGCTTTGAATGCAAAGGGATCCTTTGTCTCATGTTCTGAGAGGAAATATATATTACTTAGGGGAAGAAAGGAGCATTTAATATTTGACTGTCTCATTTACTTGGATGTCCACATACCTTGGGATTTTTTTCCTGGGAACCTGACATAGTGTTCCTGAAAGGTCATCTATCTCTCAAAAACATGCTATCTCCAAATATGAGATATGAAAACATGAGGACCCCAAAATACAGCATGTGGTATGCAGGGGTTCTTAAAAAGGAACACTTTTTCCTTCTATTTATACCTAAAGGGAATCTAGAATGATATTTATGGGAGCACCCCAATTCTCTGAGAAGTAAAGGGTTATGGGGAAGAGGACAGTGTTTTACCCAAAGTTTGTTTTCCTTTGAGATAACTGTTGAGTTCATGGATTATTTTTATTCTCCCTGCCTTTATTTAAAATTATACAAGTTGAGCACAGGTGGAAGTTCAAACTTAAAAAAAAAAATGGCAATCACCTCAAAATCCAAACACAGCTCTCAGCGTTTCTCACATTGCCTCACTTTCACCTATCCAACTGCCTTCTTTAGCTGCATCTACACTGCAGAATTAATGCAGCGTGATGCCACTTTAACTGCCATAGCTCAATGCTATGGAACCCTAAATAAGCTACAAATTCCAGGTATGACAGTTAAAAATGGTGTCAAACGGCATTATTTCTTCAGTGCAGATGCAGTCCTAGTTTTCACAGTCCGAACCCATTAGCAGGGAAGGGAAATGATCTCTAATTCTGTGTTGCTCTCCCTTCAAAGGAGTTTAGCTATTCAAGGCAGCCTCTGTGACCCCTAAAAACTATTTAGCCACTCTGCCAGAGCTAGTGAGGCGATTTCCTGCACATACTCCAGCCTTATAGTGAGGAATTACTGGATTGGATTCCGAGTTCTTCTGCCAGCAAGACCATCCACAGATAGAGTTTGACTCAGAACATGCTTTAGTAGTACAAAAGGCAGAACCCGCAGTTTGCATGCAGTGGAGTGCAAATATTTATTTATTTTTTTAAATGAAACTTTCTATAAAGAGAAGAGGAATAAAGAAGAGCTCAAAGTTAATGGGCCATGTTCACTGAACATGGTTCAGGGCTAACGAAATCTGGTGTGAGAGGAAATGCAGGAAACATAACACCCCCCCCCCCCCGAATTGTAAATCTATAAGGACCCCTGGGCAAGGCTGTCCTGGTCTGGTTGGATGATACCTTCTTGATAACCATTCCCTGGGGACATACAGCATCAATTGTAGAGGGATCCTATCATGTCATCAACTCCTGGGGCCTCACAGATCTGAGGAATGAGACAGCTTGGTCCCAAAAGTGGTCCCAAAAGTCCATCATCTGGGGCCCTGAGCATGAAGGTGCAGAAATGACTAATCCTCATAAAGTTACTATGTACCTTTCTTTTTGTCAAGAGCTCATCTCCCTGCAGTCCCTAGTGCCACTATCTTTATTCTTCCAGATTTGTCAATCCATCTCCCTTAGTCTTTGAGATGTGGACATAAGGAGCCACAGAGAAGAGCCCTGTTGTTAAAGATGACTTCCACACTCTGGTCAGAAAGTAGAAGAAGTCTCCTGGATCAAGAGTGTCCTGAAGGATCCTTTCGATCTGTAGTAGGGTTTCTCTGTATCCAATCCAGAGATCTGGAAGAAAAAGCTAAAGCCAGTCACAACCTCATATGAATATCCCTCTTGGTTCTTTTTGGTCTATAGATTTCATGATGATATGTCTCTCGGTTCACTATTATGTGGAAGATCAGCATCTGTCCGTCTGTCTATCTGTCTGTCTATCTATCTATCTATCTATCTATCTATCTATCTATCTATCTATCTATCTATCTCATTTTTAAAATCAGTGTTTGGCCTTCTCATGTATGGCAAATATGAGGTGTTAAGATTTTGCTTAGTAAATACCAAGTGCAGTAATAGGTGTGTGTTCAAATCTAAATCCTGGCTTTGGACACCCAGTGGAGACAAATGGGCCCTTTCAGTTTAATCAGTAAACCATATGATTCCCACCCATGTTTCAATGCCTTCTGCAAGTTACTGCAAACCAAAATAAATAAATAAATAAATAAATAAATAATCCCCTTAAATATATCTTTTGCAATCGCAGAACAATGGGATTTTAAAAACAATTTTCTAAGCTTTCATAAGAATTCTGTGGACTATTTTGCTTTTTAATTCAGGTATTAAAAAGACACAAAGTATCAATTCATTTGAAAATGCCCTGGCTAATACCATGGGAATTGTGCTTCATAAAAACTTGTAAAGTCAGAGAAAACCCAGAAGCAGCTTCAGGCTGGCGGAATCAGCAAAATGTGAGGGCTTTAATGATTTGGTTCACTGCTAACACCAAATATAGGAGTCCAAAATGTCATGTTGTCATGACAAAGCACTGAGCAGGAGTCACTTTGTCCGGTTAGTTGGCATATTCAGTTCAATAAAGAATATCATTTCAAGAAAAATAAATCTGATTGAAAATTAATGATTGACTCCTTGGCCTTTTTTGCTTGGATTCTTTGATCATTGCTTGCGGTTGAAGAAGAAGCTAGGTGGGGCTGAGGGGACAACAGGACAGATTCTTCCTCTTCCCCCACTGCAAACTCAAAAAGCAGTTTGTACTTTTATGATCAGTTTGTAATGCTGATTATTATTGTCCGAACATACTATTGGGCTGTCAGCCACAATATTTTCTAGTGCTGTTGCCAGCCATTTATTGGAAGCCGAGTATGTCTTTGTATGAAATCTTGCTTGGTGGTCAGTCCCAAAGTTCCCTATCCATGCCTTTTTCAAATCCAAGGCCCAGTAGATGGGAAGTTTGGTTATAGTTGCTGTTCACATCAAGGTTAAGTCTTATGGTAACCAGATATGTGCCATTGGAGTCAATGGGAGTACTCATGGATTTGTGTGCACTGGAGGATAGCAACCAACATTTCATTTCATCTGAGCAGGAGAACTTTCCATTTCATTTTCTTCTACCACGTCTAAACTCCAAATTGCTGTGAGGAGCTGATTTCCCTGGCATTAGTATTTCTTGCATTTATATGGGTTTCACAACTGTATGGAAAATGAGTATACACACACACACATCAATGGTACATTAATTGTGCTGATGTAGCACTATATAGTGCTGGAGCAGAGAGGTAGAAATAACCACTTTCCACATCTCTCCTGGTAATATATCTGTTGCTGGAGAAGAAAGCATAAGCAAATCATCACTTTCGGGGCAGGAATAAAGCAACTGTAAAGCAACTAGTAAACTAGCAGAATTAGCAAACAATATTCAATAGGCATCTTATGTAACCTAATTCACATACACACTCGCATGAGTGTGATATGATTTCCGTTGCCCGTTCTTATTGCACTCCATGAATTTCATAGAGAATTTTTTGTCAAGGAATTTTCACAGCTGATTTGGCCAGTTCCTTCCTTTGGAATATAACCTACAGTATTTGGTATTGTGGTGGTTTTCTATCCAAGTACTAACCAGGGATGAAGTACCTGTTCAGACAGGAACGGGTTCCTTTGGGGTATTTGGGCTACCCAAACGACATCTTGGTCCAAAACACACACGCAGAAATACAGTGTGCCCGCGTTATATGCAGCTTTCAGAATACGGTGAAGCTGTGCAGAGACACGCAGGGAGACGGGGCGGCTTTAATTATAGTGTGCCACAAAAGTGATTGGATCGGGTATCACTGAGATGGAAACATTTCTGTTTCCTTTGCAGATTTAAAGGGAATTTTGAAAACCCAAATGAGATATAGTTCATCCATAATCTAGCCTAAATATTATTTACAGTGGTTTATTCATTATCTAAAAAAGCTTGAGAGAGAAAGACCATATTTCAAAGCTTGAATGCAATACATTAAATCGATTGAGACTTCTGAAGCCAACTGGGAGATGTATCAACAAGAATGTTAAAAGTCCAGGTACTTCCTTTCATTACACAGTTCTTCTAAACGAGGAGGAACTGGAGACAGCTGAAAGATAAGGAATTAATTGCTTTGGTAAATCAGGAGAGTGTTATTGCAGTTATTAAGTTAGTGCTTACTGATGTTTCCTGCATTATGTATGTTATAATGAAGGAAGGAAAACGTCTGCTACAAATGCCTTGAACCCAAAGTGTAAGAAGGTACATTGGAAGTGGTCTTTTGTCCAAAAAACAGAGGCTAAGTTACTTGAAGAATATATGGATAAATAAGTTGTGCTACTTTTACAAGAGAAACAAGAATGACAAGGAGAAAAAATTCTTAGTTTAAAAACACAAAATTGTACACTTTGAAGGAGCCTGGAATAAACAGTCCAGGAGATAAAAAAAAATTGAGGAGATGAGGCAAGTGGTGTAAAATTTCCCAGGTCTGAATTCTGTCTTTCACTGATGGTCTAAATAATACTTTGTTTAGGCTTGGATTTCATGGGGGAAATGGTATTTCTCTAATCAAGTTAATACCTTCAGCCTGTAAAAACTCACTGGTATTGGAAAAGAAACGATAGGCCTTCATTCAATTGTTTTTCACAAGCTTAGAACAGCAACAAATTCTCCATAGATGACATGTTGAAACAAGGATCATTAACATCTCTCTGGCTGATCATATAGTGACTTTTTTTGCAGGGACTGAGCTGACAAATTGTAATCTTTCACATCTTTAAAGAGGGAATGTTGAAAAGCAGAAAGAAATAGTTTTCTTCTGGATAAAATGTAACAAGCTCTTAACAGGATGCCTTGTATGCAATGGGAAACATGAATTACAGAATGCCCTAATTCAAGAACATGTGGAACATTCCCAGCATAGAGATAGGTTCTTTAGATCTCTTTTTACTAACTCCCCAGTTTGTTTTGTCACACTTTCTTGTCTGCTTGATCTGTACAAACCAATCCTTACAACCAATTTAAACAGTTTCTTTTTTGCAGAGAAGTTACTCCTTTCATCTGTTACTCTGGATTTGTGGATAGGCTTGGGAAGAAGAAAGAATAAGGCATGTATCAGCTCTATTAGTACTTACTGCTGCAATTATTACTTTTGGAAATTCTAGTAATTACAGCATGATATGTATAGTAAGGAAGGAAGCAATGGTTTCAGTAGAAACACCATGAGCTCATAGTGTAAGGAAGAGATCCGTTTTATGAAAGAAGGAACTATGAAATTTATTTAGAAGTATAATCAGGAAATTCTGAGCATTCTCAGAAATTGTGAAAATACCCAAAGTAGCTTCCTAGAGCCAAAGAACATGAATATATGCAGGGTGCAGAATTGCAATTGCACACTGCTTATCCAGCCCTAGCCACTAAATAGTTATGGGCCTTGCTCCAGGGCTGGGAAGCTGCCTTCTGCAATGGGATGCAATGCACAGTGGGAGCTTTAAGCTCTGCCAGTTAGTGTAGGATCTTTGCTTCAAAGAGCAATGAAAAAAGAAAAGCAGAATCAGTCATGACTATTCAAGAACAAATTGGAAAGGGCAATAGCAGGAAGGATTCTACTCAGGCTTTTTAATTAGGTCAGTCCATGGTGGCACGAAAAAGGTATTGCAACCTTCATGCCCTGCTTCCATTCAGGTTGCTTTTCCATGGAGAAAAGCAACAGATATTACAAGGCTTTCCTTTGGGCTACAGCACAGCAATAGGGGTATGGGGAAGAAGCAGGGATGGGGAGAAGGAGTATCAGGGGTCCCTTGTGTATGGCTCTTGCTCATGGCATGCCCAGGCTAGTGCTGACTGCCACTTTGGGGTCGGGAAGGAATTTTCCTCCAGGGCGGATTGGCCTGAGATCCTGGAGGTTTTTCGCCTTCCCCTGGGCACTGAGCCGGAGTCACTTTGAGAGGTTAGTTGGCATATTCAGTTCAGTAAAGAATATCATTTAAAGAAGGCAATACAAATAGTATATAACTGGGAAGAAGGAGTATCAAGGGTACTTGTGTATGGCTCTTGCTCATGGCTTGCCCAGGCGAGTGCTGACTGCCACTTTTGGAGTCGGGAAGGAATTTTCCTCCAGGGCGGATTGGCCTGAGATCCTGGAGGTTTTTCGTCTTCCCCTGGGCACTG
>NC_056523.1:215092044-215145886 GCF_019175285.1 Sceloporus undulatus
TTGTCACTTTGCTGGTCAATGACCGAATAAACTTTATTGCATTATTACATTGTCACACTAAAAAAACAATGTCTGAATGACCCCAGAGTCTCCCGGTTGTACAGTGGGTCCTTGTTATCCGCTGTGGTTTCGTTCTGGGATCCCTCCTGGATAACACAATCTGTGGATGCACAAGTCCCATTAAATACAATGGCATAGCAAAATGGTGCCCCTTATATAAAATGGAATATATATATATATATATATATATATATATGACAATGTTAGTCACAGGCTTGCATTTTCTCAAGGTGTTGTTTTTCAGAGGGATATTTATGCAAGTGTGTCCCTCCTCCTCCTGGCCACTGGGAACAAAGCCTTCCAAAGTCCAGGAGATAATATTTGAATTCCATTAGCAATACGAAAAGGTCACAACCCACTTTGTTAGGCAGAAAACATTGAATTTCTCAAGAGAAGCCTCTATGCTTTTGCATTAGGAAAATGTTAGGTGTTCTTTTGGTAAAATATGTAAAATGTAATCCCATTCCCCCCCTACCTTTGTTGGAGGTAGAAAGCTCAAATAGTAAAATCCTAGTCCGTTGACTCTCTCTTTAGGATCCCCCTGTAGCAGCTAAAATGTGGAATCTTGACATCCAGGGAGCATATTCTGGGGTAGCTGTGCTGGAGTGAGAGGTAGTGTGGTGTAGTGGTTTGAGCACTGGGTTCAAATCCCAGCTCAGCCATGGAAACCCAGTGGGTGACCTTGGGCAAGGCACAGTCTCTCGGCCCCTGAAGATGGCAAAGGCAACTCCCTCTGACAAAACTTGCCAAGAATAACCCATGATGGGTTCACTGTAAGTCAGAAATGACATGAAGATACATGACAACGACAACAACAACAGCAGCAGCAGCCGTGCTGGTCATATAGCAAAGTACAATAACACCAAAACGCCACAAAGACAGCGATACCTTTAATCAGCCAACCAAAATGCATAAAATACATGATCAAAGCAAAATATATGATGCAAATACAGTCGGCCCTTCTTACACACGGATTTTTATACACAGATTCAAGCACCCATGGTTTGTATGAATTTCAAATATCAAACCTTGATTTTCCATTTTTTATAAGGGACACCATTTTGCTATGTCATTATATTTAAAGGGACTTGAGCATACACGGATTTTGTTATCCACGCCGGATCCTGGAACCAAACCCCAGCATATAACAAGGGTCCACTGTATAGTATATGAAGCTCTGGCTTTACTTTCTTGCTACTTGTCCCCATTTGCATTGCCTAATGGGTTTCCTCATCCACAGTGTCCAGGCTTAAATAGGTATGGCTAGACTCTAAGGTGAGCAATAGATGAAATGGAAGCATGCCTTTCATTCCTACACTTTTCTGTCTCTCCTGTTTTGCAACCCTGACACATACCTAAGACAATAAAAGCATCCATTCTTTTATTATTATGCACCTTGACTGCAACAGACGTTAAAAAGAGACCCGATCTGTAAATATATTTGGAACATTCATCCAGCCTTTATATGATTTTCCAAAGTCTGGTTTTGATTCTGAAGATCATTTTCTCCTGATTTGTACCTGGTTCTATCCAGGGAATTTTGGTACCTGAAGCAGAAGATTCAAAATACACACCTGCCCTTAAACCAGTAAAGAAAATATTAAAAACATAGTTGTTTTTAATGGTACACCAACATCTTTTTCTTTCGCTATCACTAATGATGGGGTGCCATGATACATAAGTCATTCTCAGCAATGTTATAGCTACAGGTAGATGGAAGCATGTGGAAAATCCATTGTGGTTGTATGTTTTTGTTTTCCTTTTAAGAATTTTGCTTTTAAGGTATACAACCTTAAAACAGTTTATATAATTTTGAAACAATATGACAAGCTATTACATGAAAGATCACAACAGAGCAGCTTTGTAAAGGCTAGAGAAACCCTTCCGTAAAAATGACATAGGTTAAAATGTTGGGGTGAATAATATCTATCTATCTCTTCCCTCTGCAATGAAAAGAGAAAAGCAGGCTGAGGACTTTATTCCAGTGATATGGTGCCACAGTTGAAAAGGCCCTGTACCACATTTCCCATACCAAATACTGCCCTTGATATCCACAGATTTTTTTTTTAATCCACGGATTCAAGCATCTATGGCTTCAAAATATTCCAAAAAGATAAAAATTCCAAAAAGTAAATGTTGATGTTCCTATTTTAAATAAGGGACACAGTTTTATGATGCCATTGTCTTTAATAAGGCTTGAGCATCCATGGATTTTGATATCCATGTGAGGCCCTGAAACCAAGCCCCAGCAGATACCAAGGGCCCACTGTACAGAAACACTGGACAATTACACTAAACACAATGTTTTCTCCCACACATATTCACCACTGTTGTTTGTTGTTGTGTGCTTTCAAGTCGTTTCTGACTTATGGCAACCCTAAGGCAACTCTATCTTAGGGTCTTCTTGGCCCGATTTGTTCAGAAAAGGCTTACCATTGCCTTCCCCTGAGGGAAGTCCAAGTTCACCCAGTGGGTTTCATGGCTGAGCTGGGAATCTAACCCTGGTCTCCAGAGGCATAGTCCAACCCTCCAACCACTATGCCATGCTGTCTCACTACTGTACACAAACAATTAGACTAAGCACATTGCTTTCACTCACACATATATATCACTGAATATCAAGTGCAACAATTTCACTGTGGTTCAGGACTGACTCTGCTGTTAGGCAGAACCTGGTGGTTAAGTCCACAGGTGTTGATGATTTTGTTTTTACCTCATTCTTTTCTCAGTTCAAAGAGATATAGATAAATGCGCACATCAATAAAAACATTCACAAGTTAAAATAGAATTAAATTACCAATAGAATTAAGAGCAATTTGAAAGCAAGTCTATGGGCAAGCAAAAAATGCATCCCATTATTAAAAGTATTTCCGCTATCAACAGACATTTCCTAAGGGTCCATTGAAATAAAAAAAGTCTTCACCTACCAGAAGAAGGTCATCCTGGAACTGGGTAATCTAGCCTCTCAAGAAAAGGAGTTCCAGAATCAGGGAGCAGCCACCAAGAAGGCCCTCTTCCATATTGGAAAATTATGAAGGTGATGAGACAGAAATCAGGGCTTTCTCTGAAGATCTCAAAACCTGCCCAAGCTCATATGGGAGAATACGGTCCTTCAGATAACCTAGACCTGAGTGATACTGTCAGAATCAGCCCACGCTGGTTCAGTAAACCAGCCATCTGTATGTTAACAGTAAAACTTTATTTCAGTAACCAAAGATGTTAGCATCTTGACTTCTGTAGACAGAACAATCGTAATATCCATTTACAAGCATATAGTAAGCAATGCACCCACCCACCCCAATAAGTTTGCAGGGTTTTTCCTCATTCACTAGTAACACAAAACATTCCCCCATTCATTCTCACTCACCTCCCACTCCTCTGGACACATCTTCCTTTCAAGCTTTCCACAAGGCTGGCCCAGGTGAATATCTGTACCCCACACATCTATTCATTTCCCAGCAAGGCAATTGTTTTCTCTTGTACAAACACGACAGATCCCATCAACATCACCACCAAGCCCCTTGTAGCTAATAAGACAAGTTTGCAGCGATGTATTTAAGTCTTTTACCCCAAGCCTTGAGTCAAGACTCTACCTTCAAGTCTCAAGTCCTTGCAAGGTAGTTTCAAGTCAAGTCTCAAGTCAAACGGGGGGGGGGGGGGGGAGAGGAGGTGATGGAGTGGCGTTTGTGTGTGTGTGGAGGTGGAGTTTCAATAACTAGAAAATCAAAAAGACGTGCACAAAGATAGGAAACTCTCAGAACGGAACAGCAAATGTGTTAGTCAATGGGCTCAAGGCAGGATCCTTCTAAAGCTTTTAGAAAGGTTCAGAAGGCTCCTTCAAAGTGCAGCAGGGACAGCCTGCCCATTGCCTAATGAATTTGCTGAATCTGGATGAAGTTGGACCAGCAAGTTGGTTGCTAAAAATATTCAAGTCCCAAGCTGAGTCGTGTCAGTGTATAATTTATGGCGTAGTCAAGTCCAATAAGCTTATTGCACAGCACTTGGAGGGATGGGAGCAGAAAGGAACAGAAGGGAATGGGAGAATGCCACCGATGCCTCTGGAAGTCCCGAAGCCGTTCCCTAGCCATTCCATGGCAGCTGATTTTGAAGGATGATTTTGAACTGTTCTTCAAAATCAGCTGCCAGGAACGGCTGGGGAACAGCTAGGAAACAGCTTGGGGACTCCCAGAGGCATTGGCGGCATTCTCCTATGCGATAGCACATGTCCCCCCCCCCCAGGTCCCGGTTCCTCCAAGTGCCATAAGCTTACGAGTTGAGTCATTGAAGCAACTTGAGTCTGAGTCAAGTCTGAGTCAGTCGACTCAAGGCTACATCATTGCAGGTTTGTAATACTGCTTAAACATAATTGTAGGCAAATCCAGCAATTCTATTAAAACTATAAACATAAACAATGACATAACAGAGGAAAGGCAAAACAGCCAACCACTTTTATGGCAGGGCTTCACTGATCATAACCAGGGCTTTGATGGAGGGATGGCAAGCATTATGGAAAAGGCACTGCGGGCTCCAAGGATGGTCTTAAAAATTGGGTAGAATCACCTGAGAAGAGGTTTCCTTTCCACAGAGTGTGTGTATCTGTAGTTCCCCTGAGGATGCATCTGTAGCCACACTTACTTTGCAGACAGTGGCCTGGCAGAGAGGAGGCCACTGAGGGAACAGCAGGAAGTTTTTAAGGATGGAACTGTATGCACTCCAGGCCCAACCTAAACTTGTCTGTTGTTTTCAGAGGCAGCAGAATACACTGTCCTCTTGTCAGTTCAGATTCAATTGCCAGTCTGGTTAGCTTCTGTATTTGGAACTGGAGTGAGGTGGAGAGCCTCTTGTCCTTTGCCTCAGGCAGCCAGCTCTCTTGGATTGGATCTGCAGTGAGGAGAGAGGTGGAAAACAAATGCTTACTCACAACGCCTATGACTCACTTTCCATCCATCCCCCTACGCTGCTGAACAAGCAGCCCCAATCTGTGCCGGCAGCTCTAAAATAGCAATACCAGAATGTGTGGTTGGATGCTGACAAACAGGACAGGAATGAAACTGGTGGTCATTTCTCCTCCTTCCCGCCCACCTCTTTTTCCTCCTCTCCTACAGCATAGTGGATCTGAGGACAAATGGGCCCTCTTGGGAATTCCCTTCTGAGCCAACATGAGGCATTTTGATTTAATGTGTCAGGGCCTGAACAGACAGGCCAAAACAAAGCTGCTTCGGTCACTTTGGAGGTATGCTGTTTAAATGACACACACATCTTAAGAGGCCAGAAATTGTGCTAAAGCTGCACTCCAGTCCTTAGTTATTCAAATACATACCTCCAAAGTGACCTGAAGCATCTTTATTTTGGCCTTTCTGTTCAGGCCCTTTATAAGACATTCAAAGACTAATGTAAATGCTGATGAGACACAGTTGTTTAGGTTTTATATGGCACCTTTAAACATTTTCAGAGAGCTTTGTTGCCTTTATTGTAACCTTAGAAGGTAGGCCAGTAGTATTATCCTTATGTTTCAGAAGCCAAGAGCAGTGTGTCGCTGAACACACCGAGTGAGAACTTGTGGACAAGATAAAATTTGGACTTCCTAAACTGTTCTCTTTGTATACTTCGATTGAACAAGACTTGTTATAGGCTTTCTTCTATTTTCTTTTCTCATTGTTGTTGTTGTTGTTGTTGTTGTTGTTGTCTTCTTCAAGTCATTCCTGGCTTATAGTAATCCTAAGGTTACCCTATCATGTGATTTTGTTCATATTCAGAGGTGGTTTAGCCTTACTTTCCTCTGAGGCGGAGAGAGTGAGACTTGCATAAGGTCACCCAGTGGGTTTCCACAGCCAAGTAGCAATTTAATCCTAGTGTCCTAGAGTCCTAGTCCAACACTCAAACCACTATACCATGCTGGCTGTCTACTTTGACTGTATTACGAATCTTTAGGTTGTCATTAGCTTACATGGCAAACTGACTCCTACCAACCATTGGTCCCTCAAACCATCCATTGGTCAGTGAATCCTAAATTCCCATTCTCCAGGTGTTTTGAACTTCAGCTCCCAGAAGCCCTGGGTATTTTGGCCAATGGTCTGGGATTCTGGGAACTGAAGTCCAAAACACCTGGAAGGCCAGACTTTGGGGATCAATGGACTCTATCTGGATCTTCTGGTGAAAGAGAAGTCTTTTCTTTTGACCTGAAAATGGTGCATAGAACATTATTTCTTTACTGAGCTACCACTGCTTTCCACAGTTTTCTTCTTGAGGGATCCATGTGCCAATATGTGACAAAGTTGTTCCTATGTACTCTTTAGCAACTCCAAGGCAACAGCTAGCTCTGTAGCATTGTAAGAATGAAAGTGTCTTTGTGATATGCCCCAGGCCAGGGGACATGTTATGCTAGGATCTAGAGGTTGGGAAAGCTACTTTTTGGGCTATAGCCCCCAGCATCCTCTAACAAGCAGGACTATGCAATCTTAGAGATTCTGGGAATTTTAGTCCAAAGAATAACTTTCCTCCATTCTGATTGGAAATCTCTTGCACCCAGCACACAACTAGTTATAGCAACAGCAATAGCATTTACATTTCTATACCACTTAAAAGTGAACTCAGCAGTCTCTAAGAGGTTTGCAATCTGTAAGACAATTTCCCCCAACAAGCTGGGTACTCATTTTACCAACCTACAGAAGGATGGAAGACTGAGTCAGCCTTGGAGTCCTGAGATCGAGTCACAAAACCGTGTGGCTGGGAAAATCCTTCCCAAAAAATTTAAAAGACTTATTAGATAAAGAATTAAAGGAAAGGAAAATAGATAAAATGGAAAATTGGATGGATTTAAAAACAGGAAAAGAAAATATAAAAGAAAAACTTAGGGGGATAAATATGTCTTGGTTACATTTTATGCAAATGGAACAATGGTTTAAAAACTGGAAGAAAAATAATATAGAAAAAGGAAAAAAACACAATTTGAACAAATAGTTCAGAAAGGAAAAGAAACGGAGGAAAATGAAAATATGAAAGGTATAACTAGTAAAATTTATAAAATATTAATGGAGAATAAGAGGAAAAATCAGATCAAATGTAATGTAATAAAGTTTATTCGGTCATTGACCAGCAAATACAATAGCAATCATAGAAACCAATATTAAGCTCTAATTGTAAAACCTTTTAGATTGCACTACAGCTATGAATAGCAAAAGAGATAAAAGAGATAAAGGGATAAAATGCAATTGTTATGCATAAAATACAATCACAGAGGACAAGACATGAGCCATAAAACACAGTCCGCATCTGACTCTGATAGCTTCCAGTTCTCTATCAATATTGGTCTCAGTAAATATTTCAATTTCATCTCTTCATTAGAGGACGTATTTTACATACAATGTAACAAAATTTTGCTACTTTGTATACAATGCTAGGTATCTGACAGTTCAGAAGATTACAAACAAGTGAGGTATCTGTACAACTTGTAAATTTTCCCAAAAGAGGGGTAATCAGTTGAAGTCGGGAATCTTTATAGAATTGACAATATAAGAATGTATGTTCAAGAGTTTCAATATCTCCTTCGTTGCAGGGACAAAGCCGTGCATGGAAGGGAATTTTCTTGAACCTGCCTTCCAAAACCGCTGAGGGGAGGGCATTAAATCGTGCCAAAGAAAACACTCTTCTAAATTTAGGTAGAGTGATTTGAAACAGATATGGAGCAGGAGAAGACACCAGGATTTGCCTATTAATCAAAATATGGCCAGGAAAGGCAGCAATCTCTGTCTGGCCTTCAATGTCACGCAGATCAAATTATTTTAAAAGAAATATGGGAAGATGAATTAGGATGTAAAATTTGTGATAATGAATAGAATAAGATTTGGGAACAAAGACATTTGAAAAATTTATTGGTGCGAATTAAGGAAAATTAGTATAAATTGATTTGGAAATGGTATTTGACACCAGTGAGAATACATAATATAAACAAAGAGAATTCAAAATATTGCTGGAGAGGTTGTCAGGAAGTAGGATCATATCTACATATGTGTTGGCAATGTAAATATGTACAAAAATTTTGGGAAATAGTAATATTAGAGATAGAAAATGTTATGAATATAAAGATAGATAGAAAACCAAACATAGTATTGTTATCAATATACAATGAAGTAGAATGGAAAGAAGAAGAAAACCTTGTAACAAATTTGTTTATTGCTGTGCGATTAATCATAGCAAGGAATTGGAAAACAAAATTCAATGTGAAACTGAAGGATTGGTATAAAGAAGTTTGCAAGTTAGCAATTAATGACAAATTAACATGTAAATTGAAAGTAAAAAAAAAAAAGGATTATGGAAAAGAAATGATTTTGATGAAATATGGAAAAAATTATTGAAAATGTACTGAGAAAAGAAGATGGAAATTACCTCCACAGGAGGAATTAAAATTTTGGATGAAGTATAAAGACGGGAATGGCTCCAGGGGAAAAGGGGTGCACTGAGGGGATATTTTGGGGGGGGGGGGTTTGTAAAAAAAATGACTAAGGTATAAAAGTATATATATGTATCGGGGGGAAAACCAAAAACCAAAACCAAAAAACCCAAAACCGTGTGGCTCTTTGAGTTATCACTCAATTTTGATTCTGCTGTGTAGGTAGAAAAGAGAACATCCTCTAACACCCCACACACCAATCCCAATGCCCTGTGTGAGACAGAGAACAAATTATTTAAAATATTTAATTAATAATAATAATAATAATAGTTTATTCTTATATACCGCTATTCCTTATACAAGATCATAGTGGTGTACAGTTAAAAACAACATTAAAACAAGAAGAATAACGATAAAAACATCAATATCAACATCTAAGATCATATAAAAACATCAATTCCCGCAAAATACCAAATCAATAAAACAACAGAATAATACAACTCAAGCTCATTGGGGGAAAGCTTGGCGGAAGAGGAAAGTTTTTAGCATCCTCTTAAATCCCTCAAGGGAGGTGATGGTGCGGAGCTCGACGGGCAGGGTATTCCATAGTCTAGGGGCTGAGGTAGAAAATGCCCTCTCTTGATTATATCTCTTGATTCTTCCAATGAGCTTAAGGTGCTGTACATGGCTTTCCTCTTTCCAATTTGTGGGATAGGTCAAACTGAGGGATTGTTCAGATGTTGTCGTTTTTTAGTGCAACTATGCAGATAATCTCACTCACGCATTCTGGTTTTGTTGTTCACACTATTCTTTGATCAGAACTGCATCTCTGCACATGTCTGAGAGTTCTGTTGCTCACATGTAGCAGCTTTGAATACAGTCAAGAATGCGGATGTATATGAAACATGTACAAGGCATGCAGAGTTTTATTCCAGGTCTATTTTACATTAGTTATTCATTTAGCTGACCATGAGAATCTTTTAGGAAAATTTGAGAAAAATACTAAGTTTGATTATCCTGGGTTAAGTGGGTTTTTTGGCAGCCCCTCCAATTTAGATGCATTCGAAATGCATGTGAACAACAAAGATTCAACCCGGATTTTATAGGGATTCTTTTCACTATCTGAATAACCCTTGGGAAAGAATAGCTGGTCCAACATGCAGTGAGTTTTTGGCTCCCAAGAAAAACACTATGATTCCTGCACCAAGTGAAATATATGCTTTATTATTGCTAACTTGCAATCCTCATTTCCTGTTTTAAGGGGGAAAGAAATACTGTATTGCTCACTTCTAATGTCACATCTCTGAAATCACATGAACAGTTTGTTAACTAAAGTCATGTTAGCAAAAAAGCCATTGTGGCAACAAGATCTTGGGCAATTATTATTGGTTCCACTCCTTACACCCTCTGTACACATCATTTACCACATATGCAACACTGACAACTGAACACTGTAATGCAAATGGTTTAGGGTAAAAAGTGTGGAGGGCTACTGAACCTCTAATGGCTATCAAGAAGAGAAAATTTCATCAGGTGTTGTTTGTCATGCGACCAGGCAACATGCAACACCTACAGAAATTCTCATGTCTTTGTTGCTCTGTGCATTCAAGTCATTTCCGATTTATGGCATGGTGTTTTGGGCAAGATTTGTTCAGAGGAGGCTTGCCATGGCCATCCTTTGAAGTTGAGAGAGTGTGACTCACCCAAGGTCACCCAGTGGGTTTCCACCATGATGGAGCAGGGATTCGAACTCACACGATATAAAACGGATTAGAATAACTGGGTAAAGCAAGTATGCCAATACTGTATGGTTAACCTGAGCAAAAATAATTTTATTAGGGCAGACTATATTGAGTTTGGGACTGAGGCTGCATCCACAGGGTGGAAGTAATCCAGGTTGACACTGCTTTAACTGCCATGACTCAATGCTGTGGCATTCTGGGAATTTTAATTTTGTGAGACATTTAGACTCCTCTGTCAGAGAGCTCCGGTACTGCAACAAACTAAAATCCTGGAATTTCCATAGCATTGAACCATGGCAGTTAAAGTGGTGTCAAACTGAATTATTTCTGCATTGTGGATGCGACATGGGAGGTAATTCTCCCGTGGCTCACAGTTTGTTAGAGAAAGTTTCTTTCTTGATCTATTTTTACCGCTTCTACAAAACCAAAGAGGCTTCCAATAAAAGGAAGGATGATAGAATCACTTAGAAGTGTGGTATACCCTAGGAAATGTATATTTCAAAGTAATGCTAGGTGTTCTTTGGTCTGGAAATCACTCCCTTAAGCTACTCCTCAAAGGCAAATGAACAGCTTTGGCCAAAGCAATTACCCTTCTTTATCTTAATGGCTAATCTGTCCCTTCAAAAGGATAAACTCTGCCAGTCTGCTTTTTCATCTTAAGCAGGCAAAACCACAGGTAGAGAGTCCCCGTGCTTTTTAAAGGAAGGGTGATTTCAAGGGTTGTTCTCCCATATCTCTTGACTGTGGGAACCTCAGGGAGATTGGCTGGGTTGAAATGGCATTTTAAATGGCTTCAGCTCTAAGTAGGGGGCCTTTTCTGCTTTGCATGGGCGTAAAGCTGTCTAACTTGGTATTATAACATCCAGAATCCACAAAACAATGATACCTTTACCTTTTATGGATTTTGGATGTTACGGTACTTTGCCAACACAGCTACCCTGGGATACGATATCTTGGAATTGATAGAGATGAGAGTAAGAACTTGCTTCCTAGTTGTGTAGCATCTGTATTTTGGAACCTGATCCGCCTCGTAACACCCTCACAAATTAGCCAAAAGGATTTCAAACATCTTTTACTCTTTTTAAACAGCAGCTTATTCTTTTTCATGTTTCATTCTCCCTCCCTGATATTGGTAAGTATACTTTTATGGATTCTACACAAAGAGAAACATGACATAGGTATATGCCTTTTAAGAAAGGCCTGTTACAGACTGCCAAAATAAAGCTGCTTCTGGTGTCTTTGGAGGTATGCTGTTTAAATGATGCATGCATCCTAAGAATCGGAAGCTGCCCCAAAGCTGCACTCCAGTGCTTAGGAATGGAGTGTGGCTTTGGCGCAACCTCTGGACTCTTAGGACCCATGCATCATTTAAACAGCATACCTCCAAAGAGACTCGAAGCAACTTTATTTTGGCAGTCTGTAACAGGCCAAAGTTTCTGAAAAAGAAGCTCCTTTTAACAAAGCCTTTTGATGCATCTAGCTGGAAGGGTGGGATGGTGTTGTTTTTTTAAAGCAGCATTGATGCTGGAGGTGAAGGACTGAAGAAATGTGTCTGGGATGCAGCAGCCTTTCTGCAGTAAACAATGTAATAAAAGCTTGAGATGGAAAAGCATAGGATTCTGATCCAGGCAATCCTACTGCAGCTCTGTGTGCCTGCTTACAACAGGAAGGTAAAGAGCAGCTGCCTCCAGAATACTTTACTGAGCATGCATGAACTGCACAAGAAGGATACAGATAACATAAACACAGATAGGCCTACTTCACCAGCTGTCCCAGCATTTTAAAAAGCATAGATCTCTACATTTAGCCCCCATGCTGAAAGAAAAAGTCATCCCTGAAGGAATTTTGGATGAAGCCTTCAAGTGGTCTCTAAAAGGTTCTAACAATATTAGAAGCACATTTTAAAATTGTTATTTTAAAATATTTCCTGTTTACTTATACAAAGTTTACCTAATCTGGTGGTTTCTTTTCATATGCACTTTATTATCTACTATAATATTAGAAAAACATTTTAAAAATATGTTATTTTTAAAATTATGTAGCATTGTTTAACTGTCATGACAGAAGTTACTTCGTTCAGTTCAGTTCATCTTTATTATGGTCATAGACTAGCACAAAGTGCCAGTGCTGAAACTAGGGTTCCAGAGCGCGCAGCAACCACATGCTCAGGAATCCTAGTCTGTATGGGTGGCAGCATCATGGTGGCATCTGCATGTTGCTGCGTGTCGTGTATGCCACGACTGCGCCATTGGCACACTCAATTTGCCACAAAAAGAACCCAGAATAACTGGGTTCTTTTTACTGTGGAGGGATGCTGCACGGTTTGGCAGCTGCGGCGTCCTTCTGCAGTTAAAACGGGCAACTCCAGCCCGCCATTTCAGGGTGGTCTGCACTGCCCCTTAGTTAAGCTGATGCAGGATTCTAGCTGATTATTGTACATTACTGTACTGCTGCTTGCTGTGGAAGGCAAGAATGGACTCCATTGAACAACATTATTTCTGAGACAGGCTTGACTGGTGGATTCTGGTTGTAGTCCCCCCCTCAAAAAAAGAAAGAAAAAAGTAACGTTTTTGGGTTTCAGGAAAGTCTCATTTGTTAGAACTGTTATGATGGCCCATTGATATAACATATAATAAAATAGATATGTTAATTGCTGTATAGACCTGAGATGCTCTCATTTTTCTACACAGAATAGCCGAGTAAAAGGTGAGACCAGGCTCCATCATGCAGGAGCAAAGATCTCACAAGTTGCAAAACATGCCAATGATTTTACATTACATTGGACAGTAACGGTTTGAACTTGGTTCTGGAAAGAACTATCAGGTGGCCAATGTCCTTAATTTGTGGTAACGCATGTCCTCCTGACTCCATTCAATCACTTGATACTGCTTTCAGATATCGAAACATAATAAGGACTGTCAGTATGTTGACTTCCATTATTCTGTTTAACCAGGAGAGGGAGCCCGTGGAGCCCTAATTCCATAAATCCTGGCAGAATGCAAGATCTGAGTTGTTTTTAAAAAGCATCTTGTAATTACTTTGCAACTGTATGGTAAAGTGTGCGTATTGTGTATCTTCAAGTTGTTTATGACTTATGGTGATCCTATCAAGGGGTTTTCTTGGCAATATTTGTTTAGAGGAGGTGTGTCATCACCTTCCTCTTAGGCTGAGAGAGTGTGACTTGCCCAAGCTCACCCAGTGGGTTTTATGATTGAGCTGGGAATCGAACCCTGGTCTCCAGAGTCATAGTCATAGTCAAATACTCAAACTACTAGACCATACTGGCTCTCGTATGGCAAAGACTGGGCTTGAAAGTGTTGAGTTCGTAACTATTTTAGTAATCTCTGTAAGATTTTAATATAAGTGGAGTAGTTGCAAGCTGATGGTGGCGGAGTCTCTAGTTAACTTGAGTATGGAGATGATTGAACCAGTGAAGGAAAAACATATTTTTTTGGTGGGAACAAATTAAATATGGCAATGACTTACTAAATAATTTCATTTAGCAATTTTTGCAGTAACAGATTTCAGATCAAGATTCCTAGAACAATCTTATGATCTTCTAAATTCACTGAAAAATTAGATAAGTATTATATTGCACAGAGGGGTGTTTGTATTAGATAACAGCAGTCTTATATAGCTGGATTCGGAAAAATATCGAGTTTATAAATCTGGTCTGGGAGAGAATCACATTGAATTCAGTGAGACTGACTTTGGACTAGATATACTAGATATATATAGACCTGGTTTCTTCAACACCATGATATATTAAAGATTCATTTGCAAATGCAGCAAGAAAAGGAGAGGTGACTTTGAACAAAGTACAGTGGGCCCTTGGTATCTGCTGGGTTTTGGTTCCAGGTCCTCCGTGGGTACAAAAGTCCTTGGATGTTCAGGTCCTGTTAATTACAGTGAATAGTAAAAAGAAGACCTTTATATAAAATGGCAAAATCAAGGTTAGTTTTCATTAAGTATTCATTTTTTAATATTTTTAAGGGCATGGATGCTTGAATCCATAGATAAAAATCTGTGGATACAGAGGGCCAACTGTATACATCAGAAGCCCCTTTTTTATATGCCAGAATGGAGGTTTGGAATTAAGCAGCCAGCAAAAAGACCCATTTCACACTGTCAAAGCCTTTGATTTTGTATCAGAGGGAAGAGGTCTCATTCAGCAAGCCATCACCTGATCTCCCACCTCACCTCTTGAGACAGGGTAGGATGCGTGAGAGTGAGTGGATTTCACACCACACAGTGACAGTGCTGTGATTTCACTTTTGCTACCATAGTGACATCATATGCAATCATCATGGGATTTGTAGTCTAGGGAGGGGAATCTAGAGTTCTGTTTTAAAGCCAGGAGGTGGGGCTGTTGAAAACTGTGCCTGAGAGAGATCTCATTTATGGGGCCACCATAAATCAAAGCGCCAGAGAGCTATAGGTCATCTTATAGTGCAGTTAATGACCATCAAGTTCACTTCAGCCATCAAGTTGACTTCGACTTATGGTGACCCAAGGGATAAGAGAGGGGTTTTCTTGGCAAGATTTGCTCAGAGGAAGTTTGCCATTGCCATCCTCTGAGGTTGAGAGAGTGTGACTTGCC
This sequence comes from Sceloporus undulatus, assembly GCF_019175285.1. Lineage (NCBI taxonomy): Eukaryota > Metazoa > Chordata > Lepidosauria > Squamata > Phrynosomatidae > Sceloporus > Sceloporus undulatus. The sequence goes on from NC_056523.1 coordinate 215,106,836, forward strand.
AAAGGTCATCCAGTGGGTTTCATGGTTAAACTGGGAATTGAACTTTGGTCTCCAGATTCATAGTTCAACACTCAGATCACTACCCCACACTGGCTTCAAGAAAACCCCATGATAAGTTCGCCTTAGGGTCACATAAGTCAGAAATGATTTGAAGGCACATAACAACAATGAATGAGAGACCTCCTTTAGGTCATCATATAGCTACAAATCCCAGGATCCCACAGGATGTTGTTGTGGCAGTTAGAGGAAACATGTAAAGTGAAAGTGCACTAAGAGGGCATTCCTCCAATGAAGTGTACAATATTCTCCATACATTATTCTTACCTACATGGGGGTGGGTTAGGGTGTCAGTCTGAGTTCTTTTATACACAAAGCCAAGGGATGAATAATGTTGGCTGGTGACAACAGGAAAACCCACTGCCTGCAATTGGCAACAGTAGACCTCTCTTTCTCCAAGCATTCGTAGATGGTTGACCCTCAGAACTGGGGAAAAACAGTATTAAGGGTGTAGCTGGTCCTCAGAGCCACATCCAGTTCATGGGGTATGGGATGCAGTTGAGGGTTAGGAAGGAGGGAGGAAAATCATTTGGGAAGAGCAAAGTATTTGAGAAAATATTGGAATGCTGTCATGGCCGGAGCAGGCACATATGAGCCAGCCCTGCATCCATGCCTCTGGCGTTCAGCCAGTTTCAGGGCTGAGATGTTTTGCTTGCAGAGTGTGACATCCTGGAGGAGGCATGGATGGAGGGCCAGTTACAGTCAAGGAAACAAGCTCTAGGAAAAGGATGGAGCAGCCTGTGATACATGCAGGGAGAGAAAGATTAAAAGCAGGAGCTACTACTGCATCATCATCATCCCGATACTTTTGCTGCCTTAATCTTACCCGAAGGCAAAGCACTTATCTGGCAACTGATAAAGTCTTGCTGATTAACACCTCCTAATGACACTTAGCACATTTACAGTCTTTCATCTGTAAATCTCAAGGCCATTAACAGAGATAAGCACAGTGATCCTTTCATGAGGTCAGCGTCTCTCAATTGCTTGTCACCCTGAAGCCTGAAGCTCTCAGGAGATGGTAGAGATTCCTTGTGTTGTTAAACCTTCAATGTTTTGATGCTAACAGGTCCAGTTGGGGCAGTCTGGACAAAAGGTTTTGGGGGCTAAGGAGCACAGAGTGACCTCCTAAGGAGGAAGAGGTGGGGGCTGCTGATGTGGGTCCTCACTTTGCTCCCAACAGAGATCTGGTGCCAAGGGCAAATTTTTATTGCTGGTATAGGGAGCTTTTGGCCTCCCAGGACTTTTTGACATAGAGGAATGTATCACCGTCCCGAAAGAAAAAGAAGGGGGGGAATCTGAAAATGCAAGAAATTACACAGTCGCTTATCACATGCACAGACGAACACAGTGTCCATCCGAAAGGGAAAGCAGTGCGAATACAAATGAAATCATCACATTAGTATGTACCCATCGGCTTCTTGATTTCAAATTAGCATGTTCGCACATGCGCAGGGAGGACAAGATCCCATGGCCGACAGTAATCCCATGGCCAAACTGAAGATGCATTTCATACTAATGCAAATGTGAATTGACTGCGTATTAACAGTGGAAAAAGATTTATAAACTCAATATTTTTCCGAATCCAGCTATTCCTGGGATGTCTCATGATTGCGTTTGGATTGCCTTCCATTTGCGTGTGACGTCATTTGAAAATCTTTTGCGAAATTACGTGAAATACCTTAGATGACCCCTGATTTGGTTAACCTTCCAATTTTTCCCATGTGATAAAGTTCCCAGATAGTTTAAATGGCAACTTCCACTTTATCCTTCCCTCCTTCTTCTTCAGCCTCCCTACTTTCCTTCTCTCCTCCCCCCCAATCTTTCTGCCAAGGTATGGAAGGCAGCTTGTAACATATTACAGGTTGAGTCTCCCTCATCCAAAATTGGGACCAGAATTCTTTTGGATTTTGGAGTTTTTCAAATTTTGTAATATTTCAGTGTACATAATGAGATATCTTGGAGATGCTGTTTTGTTGTTGTGTGCCTTCATGTCATTTCCAACCTATGGAGAACCTAAGGGGTACCTATCATAGGGTTTTCTTGGCAAGTTTTTTACAGAGGAGGTTTAACAGGCTGAGAGCATGTGACTTGCCCAAGGACACCAAGTAGGTTTCACGGTGGGAATAGAACCCTGTAGTACAATGCTCAAACCACTATGTCACATTGGCTCTTACCAGTTTAGGCTTGGGACCCAAGTCTAAACTTGAAATTCATTTATGATTCACATGCATTCGTCCCTCCATTTTCACGGGGGGTATGTTCTATACTCCCCGCATCTGCGAAAGTGGAAATTTGCAAATATTCAAGCCCTGTTGGCTTGAATGGACCCGCACTCCTGCATGCTCTGTGTGCTGCGGACACAGACGCCATTTTAATCCTCCCTGCTTGCCAGTCCATGAGGGACCGAGACTGTGGATTTGAAGTTTGTGAAAATAGCCTAAAGGTAATTTTATAGACAATATTTTAATTAATTTTGTGTGTTAAACAAAGTTTGTGTACACTGAACCATCAGAAAGCAAAGGTGTCACTATTTCAGCTCCCCTTGTGGACAATTTTGGATTTTGGAATTTTTTGGAGGTTAGCATTATGGATTAGAGAGACTCAGCCTATAAAAACATCTCAATAAAAGAGCAGTAAATAATAGGTATAATATCACATTGGTTTAAACTACAGTGAGCCCTTGGTATCTGCTGGGGTTTGATTCTAGGACCCCCAAATACCAAAATCTGTGGATGCTGAAGTCTCATTAAATACAATGGCATAGTGAAATGGTGTGCCTTATACAAAATGATAAAATCAAGGTTTGTGCCACGCGCACACGCGCACACACACACACACACATATATATTCTGTCCTGACTGTACCCTCTTATCCTTAGTACACATTACAGATCAGGATAAACAAATGTTCTGTCACAGCCATTTCTTTAAGAGCAATCCATAGTTTTTCATAATACAATCAAAACCTTTACTACGGGGCTGTCCAGACCGGCCTAAAAGGCCAGCATGGTGGCAGAGTCGGAGCACAGCATCTTGATGACGCATGCCCAACTCCAACCCCCAGGGTGCCCTGATGCCACGCACCGATCCAGACGGCGTGAGGCATCATGTTGTGCCTCCGGCGCTATGTCAAGATGACGCAGTGCTGAAGGGGCGCCATATAGCTGCTGCATTATTTCTGCAGTGCAGCTGCAGCCCAAGTGCTAGACCTGGATTCTATACTTTACCTCTCTCCTTGCAAAAGGTAGAATCAGGAGTAAAGGTAGTCTTTATCTGAGCTACCTTGAAATACTGGTAGGTAACTGATTCCCTTGCTATGTTGTACTGAACATTGTAGTTCCTCAAATGGGAGAGGCAGAATACAAACAAACAAACAAACAAACAAATATTATTATAGTCCTATCATTCACATTTCAGTTTTTTTCTTTATTCAGAACTTGTGCTCTGAACTGTACAAGTTACCCTGTTTTGACCTGTTCTCTTCCATGCTCTTCTAGTTTAAGTATCTAATTAATTAATCAATTAATTAATTAGATGTCTTGCCTTATCACATATAGTCTCAAGATAGCTGACAATTAAAATGTGTGTGAATGTTTGGGAAGAATCAGTGCAAAACCTAACATCAATAAAAACCACCAAAGCAGCAGGAAGACACACAGTGAAAACCAACTGGGGAGCCCAGTAAAAGCATCCATGAACAAACAGCAGTAAAACGGGTCACAAACATTACGTGTCATTAAAGTTTATGTTTTGTTACTAAACCCTTGCTGTTTATATTCTCAGATTTAGACTGCACTGCTGTCTCAGTCTAGCAACTGTGACTGGGTCACAGAGTAAGGATGTGTTTTCTGGTACCATCAAATTAATTAAAGACTCACTTTTGACAAGGTGTACCTACTGGCCCAGAAGAGGATCATTCTGTTGCAATGGCAGCTGGGCAGCCAGCTGTATAAGAGGAGAGGGCTCCTGAACCTTTAATAGCTGGGAGGAGTTCAGCAGATGTTGCATGCATGAGAATCAACATTGGGGGAAAAGTGACATCTGCTGAAATCCCCTTTATATAGCTATTAGAGGTGCAAGGGAGCTCTGTCCATGTGTGCTGTTGGGCATACCTCAGTCTGAGAGTTTATATATATATGTGTGTGTGTATATATATATATGAGGGCCTAAATTCAGTTGCAATTGGATTTATTGTATATACCCATGAATAAGTCTAGAAATTTTAATCAAAAAAATTGACCCCCCTCCAAAAAAAACCAACTGTCGGATTATCCATGGGTCAATGTAAGCATTATACCTTGACTCTTATTTAAAAAAAGAACCGTCTCCTGGTGAAAACCAAAAGTGTGATCTGTCCTGGAAGCACTGATTTCCCTCTGCTCTCATCCATCCAGCCATTAGTGTGAGCACAGTTATGCTTGCTGGAATTTTGTAAGTTCGAGGGCATTATTTTCCTTTGCATCATCATTTAGATCCTTTATTATGTGCCTTTTAGTTTTATCCTTGATTTATCCACAGGTCATATCAAAATCCATACTTTTGGTCCCAAAACCTTTCTTCGATTTATACATGAGGTTGGCTTATAGTTGAATCTATACAATAGATGCTTTGTATCAATGGGATTTATTTCTTTGTTAATTTATGATTCAGCAATTGATTCAAGGAATCCACTTTAGCGGACTGGATTTTGGCCTAGGTGATTACCGATAACAACAACATTGTAATAACTTTGCTTGTATTTCTGCTTCTGGGCTATATCCAAGGTGCTGGATCTAGCCAAGAAGTGACTCAGTGTACCATAGTGGTTTGAGCACTGGACTAGGACCAAATCACTAAAGGGTTTCCATGTTGATTTAAGACCAGGGTTCAATTCTCAGCTCAGCCATGATACCCACTGCGTGGGTCACATGCTCTCAGCCTCAGGGGAAGGCAATGGCAAACCTCCTCTGAACAAATCATGTCAAGAAACCCCATGATAGGTTTGCCTTAGGGTCGCCATAAGTTGGGAACAACTTGAAGGCACACAGCAACAACAGCCAGTACCACAGGCTGTCTTGACCAAGGGCAGCCAGGAGATTTGTGACTCTGGAGGCAATGAATCTGGTCTCGTTTTTATGGCTCCTTTTTTCCAAAGCTGCTCCAGATTGAATGGAAACCATCCAGGTGCTGGACTGTATTTCTGACAAAGGTTTGGTAATGGAGATGCTCCTGTCAAATCTAGAATATCAATGGAAGGAGTAGCAGCAAAACCAAGAGTGAATTCACTACCCAATGACAATAGATTTACCAGTTGCCCCAGTCCCAGATGCCAAAGCAGAATATACATGTAATAAATAAACAAATTAGACTTGATGTGAAATTCATCATTTAACCTCAGCATTTAAAAAACAAAACACCCAAAGAGCATCTTGAAGAATGGAAGCATAGAAGAAAGGGGCTAAACACTGTCTCATGCAATGATAGCAATCATCTGGCCCTTCTCTGGTAATGGCACTATTTCTTCTAGCAGAGAGGCATCATGGACTGAGTATTGGATTAGGACTGTGGGAGACTGGGATTCAAATCCCCACTCAGCCAGAAAAACTCACTGGTGATGCTGGACAAGTGATAGGAGGTTATCACACGAAGCTTCCCTCCTGATGCTGTTGCGGATTTTTAAACATCTGAAACAGCAACAGTTCTTTTCACATTACCATGCAACTGCGAATTGATAACAGGGTGCCAATGTGTCATACTGCACTACCGTTCCGTTTACTCACCAACTGTCCAAGATTAAGCAAGTAAAGTAGTCTTGCCTTCATTGGGAAGGGGGGATGCAGTGAAATCCTTTTAAATCCCGTTCTCTTGCCCCACACGAAGTGGTTGGTAAGAAGGCTTGCTTTCATTGGGAATGGGGTGTGTATTCAGTGAAACTCCTTTAAGTCCCCTTTCTCCTGCCCCAGATGAAATGGTTGCCTCCTGAGCAGCAAGAAGCCTTGCTTTCATTGGGAATGGGGAGGTGCAATGAAACCTGTTTAAACCCTCTTCTCTCTGAATTACCCCCAAATTACCTGTGCCATATACTTCAATAAGGGATTAATTGTGCAACTGACAGCTATTTGTGGGATTTTCCCATTCATTAAAAGCACCAGCAGAAGCACAGATTGACTATAGGTTACCTACTGCCTAGCCACAGATCATGCAATCAGATCCTGTGATAACTGTTTCAATCCTGCTTCTATTCAGCTATTTAAGAACCGTGCAATAATCTCCATACTCTCTCAGCATCAGAGGAAAGTGAAGACAAACCCTCTGAAGAAACTTGCCAAGAAAATCTTATGATAGGATTTTAGTAAGATGGAGTTGACTTGAAAGCACATAACAAAAATTTGTTCCATTAAAAAACAACATTGTGTCTTATGAAGTGGCCTGCAGTCCATGAAAGCTCATACCAAATAGAACATGTTAATCCTCAGAGTGCCACAAGACTTTACATTGTTTTTGATGTATTAAACAACACAGTTCTTGTGAGATGTCTGTAGATAAGATTATCAGTATATGGGTTTTGCCTTAAAACAAGAAGAGGCTTTGAGAAAAGAATGCTAATGTTTCTCAGTGGTCTGGGAAAGGCAGCAAATGTCTTTTCATGAGAGCTAGATGATGGCTTCTTGACGCAGAGAACTCTCTGAATGTTTAAAACAAAAAGGACTATCTGCATTTGGAGAATGTGTGTGTGTGCATGCATGCGTTTGTATACGTACATTTAAAAGGAGCCTAAATACCAGATGCTGTAGGCTACATTTCAAAAGAAGGAACTAGCAAAACCACCACTGAGTATTCGTTGCTCATGAAAACTCTGTGAAATTCATATACTGACACAAATACCCTAAAGCAGTGATTCCCAAACTTTAGTCCTCTGGGTGTTTGGGACTTCAACTCCCAGAAGCCCCAACCTCCTTGGCCAACAGCTAGACATTCTGGGAGCTGAAGTCCAAAAACCTGGAGGACCAAAGTTTGGGAACCACTGCTCTAAAGGCACCAGATCCTATCTGATCTTGGAGGCCTTTGTTAGTAATTCGATGGGAAACTGCCAACAAATACCAGGTCCTTTAAGCTATACTTCAGAGAAAGAACTCACAAAAGCACTTCTGAATACTCCCTGCCTAAGAAAATCTTGAAGAGAGCCAGGTTTGAACATTAGACTATGACTCTGGAGACCAGGGTTAAATCCTGACTCAGCCATGGAAACCCACTGGGTGACCATGGGTAAGTCACACTCTTTCAGAGAATGGCAAAGGCAACCCTCCTTTGAACAAATCTTGCCAAGAAAACCCCATGATAGGGTTTGCCTTGGGTTCACCATAAGTTGGAAATGACTTGAACACACCCAACAACCCTATGAATTTCATGGAGTTGCCATAAGTTGACAGGTGAGCTAAAAGCATGCGTACGAATGCACACACAGATGGTGTTTTGTACACAAGAAGCTCTGAAACACAAAAAGAGAGAGGGACAGGTAGCCCTTTTGTGGTAGAGGGTTTCTCACAATGTCCCCCCAGCCTTGGCTCTGGAGATCTGATGGGAGGTAGTGGAGTTCATGTCTGGATGTCTGCTTGCCTCTGCTAATGCTCTGTCTTATATTTGTAAATAAAATGCCATACGTCTTTAGGGCTCTGCTCTGGAATGTCATCTATCTATCTATCTGCAACTAATGTTACAGGGGCCCTTGGTATCTACTGGGGTTTGGTTCCAGGATCTTCTATGGATACCAAAATCCATGGATGTTCATGTCCAATTAAATACAATGGATAGTAAAATGGTGTCCCTTACATAAAATGGCAAAATCAAGGTTTGCTTTTTATAATTTATATATTTTTTGAATATTTTCAAACGGTGGATGCTTGAATCCATGGATACTAAAGGCCGACTGTATAACACTCCTATTAGTGAGAGCTGTTTGTCTCTTGTAACAAAATAATATTAGAGAGAGGAGTGGCTGGGCACTTGCAAAGTGACACGCTATAAACCAGAGGAAGGATTTGGCTCAATCCATCCCTCTGCCATAACTCACAAGGTGGCCTTGGGTGAGTGCATTTGCTAAGACTTACCCTGCTTCATCTCTTCCAGGGATAAATAGTGATACTAACCTTTCTTGCATGTTTATTGTATTGAAAAGCTAAAAGCTTCTTCAGTTTAGGGTTGCCTGGTCATTTCCATCCCAGCCCCTGAGAGTTGGAGGCACTTGGCACTGTGCTAAGTGCCTATTGAGAAATATTACACAAGGTGACACAACCCACAGGTTAAGGGTTAAAAAAATGTATAAACTGAGAGCTTATGAGGATGATTGTGTGATAATTACACAAACCCTACTGGACTCAATGAAGGCTTGGGGGGGGGGGAGATAAGGTATTTGGATCATGATCCAAATGTAAAGTGAAGTGTGACAAAACAAAGTTTCTTACTAAAAGTATGACATTAGAAGAGGACAATGAACTAAATGCTTTTTCAAATTTTGAAGGAGACAAAAGGGAGTTACAGTCATGAAGAACAATAGTTTATTGTTTCAAAACAACTGGGGGGAAGTCTGTAAAGAAATTAGAAGAGACTTAGGAAAATGGGTAAAGTTAAATGTATTCTTTTTGGACAGACTTGCAGTAATAAAGGCAAATGTTTTGCCAAGACTTTTATTTCTCTTTCAAATGATCCTTATTATAAGAAATAGAATACCTTTTGTGCAGTGGCAGAAAGAGATTTCTAGGTTTGGCAGGCAAAAAAACCCAGAATAAAATTTAGAACACTGCACAATTCTATGGAAAGAGGTGACTTGGAAGTCCGTAATGCTAAACTGTATTATGAGGCCTGTTTTTTTTTGTTTGGTTGAAGGAATGGATAAAGCTTAGAGATGTGAGACTCTTGAACATAGAAGGCCATAATTTAAGATTTGTTTGGCATTGTTCCCTTTGCCACAATAAACACATGCTGTATTTAAAAATCATTGTATTAGAAAGGATATCCTGCATGTTTGGTATAAGTATGAACAGAGACTTTTTCCTAAGTTAGTATTATCTATTTCACCACAAGAAGCCCTTTTTAGGAAAGAATGGCTCCATCTTATGGAATATAGGATTTGCACTTTGTTGTGTTACCAGAGCTCTCTGATAGAGAAAGCTAAATAAAAATTTCACCAAACTACAGATACCAGAATTCCATAGCATTGAGCCATGGCAGTCAAACTGGTGTCAAACTGATTTAATTCTGCTGTGTAGATGCAATCTCTGTTCTTGTGCTGCTTTGATTTGCATCCCACCGTGATTGGCCTACTATGTTTTTCAGGACAGCTCTTTGTACTTTGTGATCACTGGAGAACATTGCCCTAAAAATCATGCCTGCCAATGAAGGCTGAATTAACTCTGAAGCCTTCTTTGGGCAGTGCATTGCATTAAGCCTATGGCTATGATTACCTTACATTTGTATATTAGCAAATTATAGTTTTAGGCATCAAACACTTGTCAGGGAGAGGGCTTGTCTGTGTGACTCCTTGGTAATGGTAGAAATATTATTATGATTATTATGATAAACGATAAAGTCCAACACAGCGGATCTACTTTCTCCTCCAAACCTTCCATGCTGTGCAGTACAGCACATACCCCATGTCCATAAATGGGTTGTGCATTCCTTGCTCTTACCTAAAGCAGCCAGTAATTTGTAACAAAGGTGGGGCAATGCTCAGTGTGATGACATCTGAACAAGGTTTAGTTTTACTACTTGCTACAGAGAAGTGAATAGATTTGTCACAGAGCTGCTGTTGTTTAGCACAGCACTATTTTACTACTAAATATTGTTCTGCTGTGTTAATTTAGATGCAGGCCTAAGTTTGCTACAGTGGACTCTTGATATCTGCTGGGGTTTGACCCCCTGTAGATACCAAAATCCATGCTTGCTTAAGTCCCATTAAATACAATAGCATAGTAAAATGATGTCCTGTATATAAAATGGCAAATCAAGGTTTGTTTTTTGGAATTTATATATATATTAAAATGTTTTCAGGCTATGGATGGTTGATTCCATGGATAAAGAATCCATGGATACAGAGGGCTGACTGTACTGCATTAAAGTGTGGAGATCTTCTTCAGTTAGCATGTGTCATTTATTTGTGTTATTCTGCCTGTGACAATAATGTAGTGGGCCCTTGGCTCACTATGGTTCGGTTCCAGGATGCCTTGTGGATACCAACATCTGTGGCTGCTCAAGTCCTATTATATATAATGGTGTAGTAAAAATGTTTTCCCTTATATAAAATGCCAAAAGCAAGGTTTGCTTTTTTGGATTAAAACATATTCTCAAGCCTTGGATGGTTGAATCAGTGGATGCAGAATCTGTGGATATGGAGGGCCAACTGTACCAACAGACTTGTTTGCCCTCCATCATGGTTAGAATTCAGTGCTCCTCATCTGCCAGTTGGATGAGAGGTCAGGCAAACTGCAGCATTCCAAATGTTGCTGCACTGCAGCTTCCATCAATCCACACCAGTATAGTTGATGGTAATGAATGCTGGGAAGTGCAGTCCAGCAACATTTGGAATGCTGCACTTTACCTCTCATCCAACTGGCAGATGAGGAGTGCTGAATTACAAGATTGGTCTTTCAGCTGTTGGTGTAGTGTGACTCATTACTTGGTGTTTCCCAACAATGATGGATCCAACCTTATTCAAATTGCATCACCCAGTAAACAGCGTCATTGGCAAACAGCATCCTGCAGTTAACCAGATGTTGCATGTGTGGCATGACTTTCCTCAGCACAGATGTTCTGTTACAGGCAAATGAATGGAACCATCTGTTTTATTCCTTTAGCCAAGTCACTTTAGACATGTTTTGACCACAGGTTTCAAACGGTGTATGTGTAATTGTGAGGTTTGCATAAATTGTTCTGTTATTTTAATTGGAACATTCAGCTGTTGGTTAGAACAATGCTTCTTAAGCTATCTGATGTGCAGAAAGGGTGGTGTCAATTTGTCCCAAGTGTGCCAATAATTGGTACCATATTTGTTCCACAACAATTAGGCACAATTGTTTTTCTTTGCTAAAAACTCTTCCAAAACTGTCCCTCATGGACTGTGCATCAACAGCAGCACTGGTTTATAAGATTTACCTAAATTTCCCAATTTCCATATGATAATTTTGCTGCAAGAAGGGCAACAAAGCAACTTATTGTACCTTTGAAAAGTAACAAAATTTGTTCTTTGTCTGCCATCCATTTCATGCATCTAGAATTCCTAGGTGGGTGCTCTCCTCTGGTTCTCAGGGTAAAGGGATGGGATATCATGGTGAGAGCATTGCTTTGATTAGACTACAACTGTCAGACATCCTTAAAAGCACTACTTGCAAAGGCATTAAAAACAGAGCTCAGGAAAGTGTGTGTGTTCTTTTGTTTGATGCAGAGCTAGGAAAACTGAGTATGGAGCTAGACTAAAGGAATATTTTTTCCTTAGTTTTGTCAAGATTATTTATTACTTGAACGACAGGCTCTGAGCAAATCTGGTTGATGATTCATTCATGTACTATGTTCAGTGATATCACCAGGGCCTATCCCATGACATCATTGAAGGATAACCACATGTCTCAGGTTTTGCCTCAGAGTTGGGATGCTCCTGACCTGGTAACCCTTATAATTATCTGATAAGTAGATGGCACTCCATAGGGGCTTATGCCATAATCAATTTGTTAAAGGTGCCACAGGGTGGGTTTTAAGAGGCTGTTTTGCATATGCTGTTAACCATATTCATGCAGTCACCACTTCATTCTACATAATGTACAGGAGTAAAGGTTAGCCTGGCAATGATAAGTCCTTGTCAGTATGTGATTTGTAACATCATTGTGGCTCTCTATTGGTGTTAGAGTCCCTTCTATTAATTCATTAATTTAAAAAAATTAAATTATGACATCATTATTAAGTTAGATAATTGAGACATACTCTACCAGGGAACATGATAGATAGGAAAATCAAAGAGGGAATGGCTAGCTTTGAGCCTGCCATGCCTTTTGTCATACCTAATGAAAAATCCGCCAGTATCCTGTGTTCAGCTGATGTGCAATTAATCATGACGGAAGGTGCTGAGATCCTACAGGAGTTGCACCCAGTAGGAAGTGAATTCCCTGATCAGACTTGTCCCAGGTGACTCAGAGCACAAAACAAAGCATGTCTGGGAGTGGAAGGGCTAATTAGGCAGCATACAACAGTAAATATTCTGTTAGGAAAAAGCCTCGAAGCGACTCTCTAGACCACCTATATACAGTGTATTGGTGTGCCAATCAAAATCATACTTTTACTGACCTGCTAAGGAACTAGTTTCACTTCATATGATGGACCAAATAGGTCAGGATCCCCATACCATGAACAGCTAAGTCAGAGATGGCATTTGAGCAGTTGCCACTTTCAGGGGTGAGGAAATACTGCACTTGCTCAACTTCCTACCCAGTTATTGAAGGTACAATCATCTTCTAAATTGGATCATGCCAAAGCAATGCCTTTAAAATTGCTGATCTCCCTTGATTTATTTAGTGAGTGTCAAGGTTCTGGGGATCCTGAGAAATGTCCTATAGTTCATGTTCTGTTCCTGCACTATACTAACCATTGTCTCACAGGTACTGAATGTGACCCTTAAAATATGACCAATAGCAAGCTGTGCAAGCAATGGCTCTTAAGGCTTTCGGATAGTATTTTTCCCAGCCTTGTTTCCAAATACCAAGGACTGAAACTGGGATGTCAAGTGGCCTGAGATGGGTTACAAAGCTCCACCACTGAATTATGCCACATCCCTCTACTTTGGCTTCAAAATACAGGAGATACGTATGGTGAATAATTCCATGATGTCAGTTTACCATTACAGATCCTAACACTGAGGAGCCACAGAACAAGCTCCGATATTTTGAGCCCCCTAGATTAACTTTGTCCAAGTTACATTGTACTTACAGATGAGCACAAGTTTTTACTACAGTACATACACCACTGTTGTGAGGAGGGGCAGAGAATGATCTCTCTATAGTTTTTTGTGGGTTTTTCGGGCTATGTGGCCATGTTCTAGAAGAGTTTATTCCTGACATTTCGCCAGCATCTGTGCCTGGCATCTTCAGAGATTTCTCTGAAGATGCCAGCCACAGATACTGGCGAAACGTCAGTAATAAACTCTTCTAGAACATGGCCACATAGCCCGAAACCTCCCTAAAAAACTATCGATGCTGGCCATGAAAGCCTTCGACTTCACAATGCTCTCTCTCCTTGACTTGCTCCCCAGATACAAAACAGAAACTGGACAGCTCTATCTGCTGTGTGTGTGTGTATGTGCAGCTTGGTACATTTCATGAACACCAATGAAAGGAGTGGTCTCTACTCTCAGTGTTGGGAGGATGCAGCTATACCAAAGAGTCCCGTGGCTGCAGTTACATGCCCAAAACAAGTGCTGTGGCACAAAGAGTTATTGGATACTTCCTTCCAAACTTCTCTTCAAAGCACATACCCTGGTAATGCCAGCATATTTGTTACCTTTGGAATTCTCTATGTGTGATTGTTGCCTTTGCTTTTTGTTCTTTCTGGCCCCACCTATTTCCCCCAGTCATTTCATTTTGTATTTGGACACTGTGTTGGCTTGAAAGAGAATTCTCATTAAACTCTTATCATCATGAAAGAACATAGTATTGCAAAACTATCACTTAGGATTCTAGTTGTGGCTGTGTACCTTCAAGTCATTTCTGATTTATGGCGACCCTAAGGCAAACTTATCATGCAATTTTCTTGGCAAGATATGTTCAGAGGGGGAGTTTGCCTTTGCTTTCCTCTGAGGCTGAGAGAGGGTGAATTACCCAAGGTTACCTACCCGGTTTCCATGACCGAATGGGGATTTGAACCCTGGTCTCCCAGTATCTTAGTCCAATACTCTAATTACACCATGTTGGCTGCTGCACATTCCTATTCTTAGGATACTCAAAATGGTTGTGTTGTTAAAAGTTTTGTATTGTTAAGGGCATGGGCAAGCAAATCCAAAGTGTGTTTCTTTTTTTTAAGAAATGTTTTGTCTTAGAAGTACAGCGAAGGGAGAAGTCATTACTGAAAAGGCTCAGAAACTTCCCAACTGAACAGACTCGGAGATGTCGCATGAAGCTCATGTCAGTCTATCAGTAACTCCTGTAAAGAAGAGATCCAGCAGTAGAAAATGCTTTCCTACCTTTCAGATCAATAATGCCTTCCAATACATTTCTGAGGAGGTTCTAATTTCTCCAAGACACAGCATATATGTTTACACTTATTGTGTGCCTTGAGGTCATTTCTGACTTATAATGATCCTATTATGGGATTTTCTTGGAAAGATTTGGTCAGAGTAGGCTTGTCTTTGCCTTCTTCTGAGGCTGAGAGTGTGACTTACCCAAGATCATCCAATGGCTTTTCATGCTCAATTGGGGATTCAGATTCTGTTCTCCTAGAGTCCTAGTCCAGCACCCAAAGCACTACACCATACTGGTTCTCCTTTGGAGGTCAAAACCAGCCTAAATACAGCTTAGAGCCAAGATACTGGGAGAACCGTTCTTCACCATATAAATCTACTCTGGTTTCCAAAATCTCTAGAGGAGGCCCTTTTCTCAGTCATTCTCTCTGAATGTATTTAATTCTTATGTGTTCATTTATATTATTTGAATAGATTTACTATGCATTATTTGTACATACTTAGCTCTGTTTAATTATTAATTATATAATTGTGTAGAAAAGGTTTTCTGCTGATGAATTAATTTAAACTAAAATTAAATCCAGCATAATTTGAATGGCAAGCTGAGAACAGCATTTTAAATGGATTTCATTGCTGCTGACTTGTGTGGAATAACTAGAATACTTTGCAATATATCCAATCTTATAGTAAATATTTATTTTAAAAAATGAGTCAAATTTCCATGAGAGAAAAAATTAGTTTCTTAGAAAAAGAGGGTAAGCATCTTGATGAGTTAACTAGTTTGTTAAACCTTCCATCAAAAGATATTTTGCAAAAGTACCCTTCAAGAAATCCATGATCATTATCAGAAAAATCGCCAGAAGTGTTACAGGAACACTGGGGGAAGTTATTCAGCCACAGTTGAGTCTTGTCCCTATCATAAACTCTTTCTGTTCAGTATCAGTAAAATATCAAATCTCAGTGAAGTAAGAGTTGATATTTGGTTTGAGCATGTTACCAATATCATGAAACAGCTATTTCAGTCTGAGAAACAAGGCTTGTAGAATATCACAGAGGTCCTACTTTAAAGGAATGTCATACTCTGTGCACTGGTAACCTTAGCAGTCCATGTGCACGACTCATTTGGTGTAATGCAAAGCATGGATGTTTCAGAGGAAGAGGATTCTGGAAAGGTTCTATTATCAATTTTAATGAGTCCCCCACCAGGAAAGAAGCTCTGAACCTCTGCACAGACGGTGGAGAGGTTGTTGCAGTTGGCTATGTTGTTAACACCATCAAGTTGATTTCAATAGAAGTATAGTGTCTAGATCAAGGGAAGTAATAGTGCCACTATATTTTGCTCTGGTCAGGCCCCACCTGGAATATTGTGTCCAGTTCTGGGCGCCACAATTCAAAAAGGACATTGAGAAACTGGAGCGTGTCCAAAGGAGGACGACTAAAATGGTGAAGGGTGTGGAAACCAAGCCCTATGAGGAATGCCTTAGGGAGCTGGGGATGTTTAGCCTGGAGAAAAGAAGGTTAAGAGGTGATATGATAGCCCTGTTTAAATATTTGAAGGGATGTCATATTGAGGAGGGAGCAAGCTTGTTTTCTGCTGCTCCAGAGAACAGGACCAGGAACAATGGATCCAAGCTGCAGGAAAAGAGATTCCACCTCAACATTAGGAGGCACTTCCTGACAGTAAGGGCTGTTCGACAGTGGAACACACTTCCTCGGAGTGTAGTGGAGTCTCCCTCCTTGGAGGTCTTCAAACAGAGGCTGGATGGCCATCTGTCAGGGATGCTTTGATCTGGATTTCCTGCATGGCAGGGGGTTGGACTGGATGGCCCTTGCGGTCTCTTCCAACTCTATGATTCTATGAAACTTATGGTGGACCCATGAATGAGAGACCTCCAAGTCATCCGATCATCAATAGCCCTGCTCAGGTCTTACAGACTCAAGGATGTGGTTTCCTTGATTGAGTCTATCTGGAATGTGATCTTCCTCCTTTTCTACTGTCTTGTAGCTCAACAAGCATTACTGTCTTTTCTACAGAGTCATATCTCATGATATGTCCAATATACAACAATCTCAGTTTAGTAATCTTGGTTCCTAGAGAGTGTTCAGACTTGGTTTGCTACTGTCTTTTACCCCACTTTACCCATTTATTTGTCTTTTAGCAGTTCACAGTATACACAGAACTCTTCCCCAGCACCTTATTTCAAATGAGTTGATTTTCTCCACTGTCCAGTTTTCACAACTATATAGTGGACCCTTGTTATACACTGGGGGTTGGTTCCAAGATCCCCTGTGTATAACAAAATCCATGGATGCTCAAGTCCCATTAAATATAATGACATAGCAAAATGGTGTCCCTTATAAAAAATGGAAAATCAAGGTTTGATATTTGAAATTTATACTGTTTTGGAACATTTTCAAACCCTGGATGCTTGAATCTGTGTATAAAATATACGTATATAAGAAGGGCTGACTGTATTACCATATTTTATGTTTCATCTATAACTTACACACATAGCCAAAGGTACTTTTATATAATATTTTAAATACTTTTGTACATGTAACAAAGGTACTATATAGACGGGCACAATGGGGTGCCGTTGTCACTTGCGAGAGGCGGCGCTTCCAGACGTCCCTCGCCCCTCACACGTGATGAGTGCATCAAAATGGTGGCGCCCTGTACAGATGAACGACGCCATTTTGATGCAACGGACGCTTAGCGTCTGCATGTTGTGGCACCATTGTGATGTCATGAGTGTGCCATTGGCATACTATGGCGTCACATTGGCACTGCAAAAAGAACCTGCTTTTTGCGGGTTCTATTTGCTGCGCGAGGAAGTCACGCGGTTTGTCCACTGCAGCTTCCTCACGCAGCAAAACAAGGCGCGGGCAGACTGCCCTTTTTGGGTGGTCTGTACCCCGCCAAAGTTTATATACATCAAACCATCAAAAAAAGTGTCACTATCTTATCTACCCATGATTTATTATTATTATTATTATTATTATTATTATTATTATGGTTTTTGGAGTACAGCCGCCCCTCCATTCTCGAGGACTTGAAATCCACTGTCTTGAATATTCATGGAGAGGTGGCCTCCGTTAATTTCAATGGGGTGTGCCCCGGCAGCGCATGCACCCCATTCAAGCCTATGGGTCTTGAATATCAGCGAATCTCTGTTTTTGCGGGGGTGGGGGTGGAATTTTGGATAAGGGAGACTAAACCTGTATATCTTTATACTTCATCAAGTGGCTATAGTGAGCCTTTTTCAAAATAAGACTGGCCCAGTTGCTTAGAAGAATGCTTTATGATAAGATACTAGTAATAAATTTAAGACTGAAGAAATGACAGTATGATGATCTCCGGATTATTCCCTGTTGATAAGAGGAACAGAGAAAGAGGCAAATTGGCTGTTGATAGACAGTTACAAAGGAAAGTCATCTGCACTGTCCATTAAAATATAATAATAATAAATAAAGTTTTTATTTATACCCCGCTCCTTCCCAAGATCAGGGCGGCTTACAACAAATGGTTAAAACAGGATAAATACAATACAGATACACAACTAAATACAATAAATACAATTAAAAAAACAGGCTAAAATGCCCCATAAGCCCAACCTCTTGGCCACGAAAGAGGAGGGAAGCCCACAGGATTTTAGTCGGGGAATGCCTGTTGGAACAGGAAGGTTTTCAGGTCCTTCCTGAATTGGGCCAGGGTGGTAGTCGAGCGGAGCTCGGTGGGCAGCGTATTCCAAAGGGCTGGGGCAGCAGTGGAAAATGTCCTCCGTGTGGTGGAGGATAATCTAGCCCCAGGGACCTTCAGTAATTGCTGCCCAGACGTTCTGAGGGTGCGAGGCGGAATGTACGGGGAGAGGCGGTCCTTTATTCCTGGACCAAGCCATTTAGGGCTTTATAGGTCTCACCAACGCCTTATATGAGCCCGGAAGCGGATGGGCAGCCAATGGAGATCTTTCAATCCGGTGTTTATGTGGCTGTCCTGGATACCCAGTGACCACCGGGCTGCCATGTTCTGCACCATTTGCAGCTTCCGAGTTTGGGTAATAAGGGTTGCCCCATGTAGAGTACATTGCAGAAATCCAGTCTCGAGGTTACCAGAGCTGTACAACAGTTTCTAGGTCCCTCTGGGCCAGTATGGACGCAGCTGCGAATAGCCGAAGCGGATGACCAGTGCTCTTGACCGTCGATTCACCTGAGCAGTCAGGTGAAGCGACGAGTCAAGAAGCACCCCGATGCGCACGGAGACCTTCACAGGGAGCGTGAACCCCGTTCAGACAGGTGGACCCGCCATTCCTGGACCAGGGGAACCTATCACTAGTACTCCGTTTTCTCTGATTCAACTTGAGTCGGTTTTCCCTCATCCAGCCCATTACGACTCTAGGCAGGCCACGAGAGAAGAGACCCCGTCACTGCATCAGTCGGAGACATAGAGAAAATGATTGGGTGTCATCACGTACGATAACCCCACCCGCGCCCCATGTCTCCGGATGATCTCTCCCAGCGGTTTCCTGTAAATGTTAAATAGCATGGGACAGAATGGCTCCTTGAGGGACCCAGATTTAAGGGCCCGCTCGTCGGAGCACACGTCCTCCCAGCTGCACCATCTGGGACCTCCCAGAGAGGTAGGACCGGAACCACTGGAGCGCAGTGCCCCCGATTCCCACCTCTGCCAGGCGCCCCAGAAGGATACCATGGTCTATGGTATCGAAAGCTGCTAGATGTCCAAGAGCACCAACAGGGACACGCTTCCCCTGTCGATGCCCGACGGAGATCAGACCAAGGCGACCATGGCCGTCTCAACCCCGTGACCCGCCCGAAGCAGTTTGAAATGGGTCTAGATAATCAGTTTCATCCAAGACCGTCTGAAGCTGGATCGCAACCGCCCTCTCGATCACCTTCCCTAAGAATTGCAGCAGCGAAACTGGCCGATATTATTATGTACCAGGGGTTCGAGGAGGGCTTTTTTAATATCGGTTTTACTATGGCATTTTAATTCGATGGGAAATTGCCCTTCCCTCAAAGATTGTGTTAATAATCCGGTGCAACAATAAGTTGCCGCCGCCCCCCCTGGGCCGCAGCCACGAGGGACAGGGATCGAGAGAGCAGGTTGTTTTCCGGACACTTCCGAGACTTGTCCACGTCCTCGTACTCACCGACTCAAACCGATCCAGTTTAATAGAGTCCACGGAGCTCTGGTATACTCTCTACTCTAGGTTCTGCTCTAATGACAGCATTAATACCTGCTTATACGAAGGTTTTATCCGCAAAAAAGTCATTGAATTGGTCACAGCAGGCCTTAGAAGGGTTCAAGGATCTGGTTCAGGGTGGGAGGAGCTGAGTTAAGCTCCTGACCACCCTGAAACAACTCTGCTGGACGTGACTCTGCGGACAATACGAGCACCATAGAACGAATTTTGCTGCTCGTATCGCCTCTCCGTAGTCTTTAATAATTGGCTAGGAGAGCCTTGTCATCTAAAGCAAAAGTGTTTCCGCCAACTTACTCTAGCCGTCGTAGTTCCTGTTCCTTGCCCGGAATCTTCGTGTACCAGGGCTTACACTTGAAGCAGGCATGAGAGGGCGCTTGGGAGCGATACTGTGTTATAGCCCTAGACAGACCGGTATTCCAAATACCGGTAAGGGCATCAACAGAGTCGCCGTCGCTACCAACATGAACCCCTCTAAGCTTCCTCGACCTTTTGGTTCCATCAGCCTTCGAGGGTGGAACCATCCTAACAGTATCAATATCAATGTTGTTCCCAATATTTTAACTATAAGTGCACAGGGAGAATGAAGAGCAGATAAAGAAGTTAACAGAAACAATCCTTACCTGCTGCAACACACACATAATAAAGAAAATCTGTGAAGATGTTCCTTAAGGTTAAGTATATACCAATAGAATGGGAGAGCTAGAAAAAATTATCGTAATCCACATAAATCAAGGGGTTTTGCCACAAAAATAACCTCCACCCGTTTGTTTCTTTTCCTGCTCTCTTTAGCTACTTCACATTTCCATACAGTTCTCTCTCAACACACAAACCTCCTATTCACAATGCATGTTCTGAAAGATCAACAGGCCTTACAAATGAGTAACTAAAGAGAGATCTAATGTCAACTGAAGCTACTGAGAAAGGGAAATTCTTCGTGGAGCTGTCATTCACTACCTAACTTACCTTTGCCTTTCTGTCCTGGCAGTGCACTTTGCAAGCCTTTAGCAGTTCCTTATAGCTGCTGCATGCTGCTGAAGAATATAACCTTACAATCTGATGGTGCTCTGAGAAGGCAATTGCTGTTTCTTGTCTTTGAAGCTCCAGATGAAGCCATTTATTAGTAATTAAAGTTGGCATCTCTCAAACACCAACTCCCCAGTTTTGTCCTTGTCAGAATCTGTAAAACGCCCAGAAGATAAAGGGCATTTGAATGACCGAGGAGAGCAGAGTTCTTTTTTATAATTTTCTATAGTTTTATATAACAGTATATATTTATATTTCATGCATTAATAAACACAAAACACACAACAGCAAACATACACAAACAAAAAAAACCTAAACATACCGTAACATAACAAACATATACGTATACTTATTTACAATCCAGCACTGACATTTCATCAATTCTAATATATTACATTCACATACCATACTTCCATATCAATAATCTCCATTCCAATTTCCTTCCTTAAAATCCAATTGAAGCACAAAAAAGGATATTTCTTCTCCTGAGAACATTAGGAAGGCAGTTCAATTTTTACATGGTTCTAGTTGCATCCTTGCACCTAATGTTTTAATAGGCATTTTTTGCAGCCCTCTAGCTCTGAAAGGAGTCAAAAAGCGAAAATTGGACCCAAACTTGGTGCAGTTGCCCACCCTTGCAGTGGAGGATCATGGTGTGCTGGTGGATTCTGGGAGCTGTAGTCCCCGAAACTGCCTTTCTAAGTTTTTGTGTGCAATGCAGACGGGTTTGGGGGGTAGTTTTGATTTTCATAATAATTATGGAGCCAGATGGAAAATATTTCTGGTGAGATAAGGCCAGATGTAAAGCGATGGCCCAAAGGACAAGTCATTCCCACTGTATCCAAAGAACATACGATGTGATGAGCTGCATATGCATAAATATAATCTATAATTGAAGTACTAAAGATGGGGGGGGGGTATATAAGTTCAGCTTCAGAGCACACGGAGGATATCTGCAAATCACCATCCACTAACAAAGATCCCAGTCTACTGCTACACCTCCTAAGGGGAGGCTTCCTAACATCTTTTCAGTGTTCTCAGTTCATAGCTTGGCTTTCATAGAACTGGAGTCAGGTCTACACTGGGAATGGAAAGATGGACTGTGGTTTTGCTTCATGTCTGAACCACTGGCATCATTAGGAGGTGCAGGAGTACAGTCTGCACCACCCAGTCAACCTGGTGTGGGCTGCTGGGCAATGACAAAAGGCATTGTGTTCATTTCCACTTGCCCAGAAGACATGGAAGTCCAAAAACGCACCTCCAGAGGACTGGCAACTTAGCCCATCCAGTGGCAGTGGCTGCTGCAGGGACAGTACCTCGGTTGGGCTTCATCATGCGGCAGCCCAAACAGACCTCTGGAGGACTAGCATTGCTGGGGCCAAATGAACCTCTGGGGACTGGCACTGCCCCCCTCCAGTTGTGGTGGCTGCTGGGGGGGGCAGTACCTTCAGTTTGGGCTTGTCGTGGTTTGCAACCATGCAACAGCCCAAAACTGACCTGAGGGGGGCCAAGGCAGTCTGCCCCCACTGCCCCTGCACTGGTGACATCAACCACTGGTACACCACTGGTCTGAAGTACAGTTAGGCAGTGGTTTTAACTTTCGAGTGTGGGTCTGCATGGGTGACACCACAGAGGGGGTGATACCCAATCAGCCCCTCCACTTGCTGCCACATGGCAGAGGATGCATGCTCCTGTTGTTGTCCAACACTGCCCTGGCCTCTCTGAAACTCATCAGATAGGAGTTTGTAGTCCAGCACAAATAAAGGATGATGGGACAGGGTCCCAGGGAAGGCTGCATCCATTCTTCAACTGATCAAACCCTGCTTGTTTTTCCTGCTGCTTCCAATGGCTCTTCCCTGTCACACATTTTTGTAAACAACAGATTATTTTTTGAAAGCAAAATCAAGAATACCACAAAGGTCTACTGTTTCTCTTTTTCAGCTTGCTATAAGCCTGTGGATAGGTTTTCCAAGGAACTGGAAGGACGTGTGCTGTTTGGTCTAAAGATATAAACACCAAGCCTCTCCCGAAACTAGTGTGAGAGATTCACATTGTTGACAAGTGCAACCACAAAAGTACAACCACAAAAACAAATCTGTAGCACTTGTAATTGAGTTTTATGATTCACACCTGCAACCATATGTTGCCACAACATACAAGGCATTGGGGCATTTGTGGAGTAGGGAATGTGTGGCATCTTTTGAGGAAAAGCAGAATGGCTCTGGAGCATGGTTGTGTTGATATCACCCCTACACTTTTGCTGTTTCCCAGGACTTGAGGCTTAAGGTAGAACACACCAAGACAAGAGAACACCGACTATGCTTGTGCATGTACTGCACATGCTGTCTTGAGTTGACAACACTACGTATCCTCTGAAATCTGGATGGGTTTAAACTCTTGTGCCCGGTATAATCATAGAGTTGGCAGGAACCTTGTAAATGATAATGAGCAGATTGTTCCTTCAGGGCAGGGACGTAGCCAGTGGGGGATCTGGGGTCCGGACCCCCCCTTCCATTAGAAAAAATGAATGGTGCGTCTGCTGCGCCGCTGCGCCCAAGACCCATTATAATGGTGGCACTTATCTGAACCCCCCCCCCTTCCTAAAATCCTGGCTACGTCCTGTTCAGGGGTTTTGGCCTGTAACTAACCAGCAATCCAATAATAAAGATTAGGGGGAATGCAGTCCAAATACATCTGTTTGGAGATTATAGGCCCATTACAGAGGGCCTTTTAGTACAAGTCAGTCCGTACTAGGGTTAGGAAAGTTGCGGTGCTTCCGCACCCCCCTAACCATAGAAGGACTGAGTCCGTACAAATACGGCACCCCCATCTACATGGGCCGCCAGTGATGATGTCACGACCAACGCCGCCATCTAACGGGGTGTGCAGATGTGACGTCGCCCTCGCGCAGGGCACTTAATGCGTCCTTTGCGCAGAGCAGGAAGGAGCTCGTTTTAGAGCTCCTTCTGGTTTGCGGCGCTGCTTTGTGTCCTGGGGCGCAGCCTTCAAGAGGCCCCTTTCTTCTTCTCACCTGCCGCCGCGGGGTGTCCTGTGGGCTTGAAGCACCCAAGGACACCCCTTTCCAGGCTGCAGGGAAGCTGCGGGGAAGCGGCCTGGAAAGCGGCAGATTGGGGCCTCAGCGGCTGCCGTTCTAGCCGCTGAGGCCCCGATACCCCGGGGAAAGGGGCTAGAGCAGAGGCAGGCAGCAACCAGCTGAAATCGATTAAATATTCAATAAAGTTTGAAAATTTCTAATCTAAAAGATGAAAGTTAATTAAATTTATTTTAAACTAAAGTGATTAACGGAGTGATTAATGTGGAATTTTGGCATTAACTTAATTTTGGAATTAAGTTATTAACTCACTTTACAAGAGACAGTGTTAAGGAGCTAGCAAAACTACATTTCCTTGCTGGTTTTTTATCCAAATCCCACTTCTCTTGGATTTTTGCAAAACAACTTGTTTTTTATTACCCTCACAAGACTGAAGAATTACAGTATTTAAATCACAAGATCCAAACCACTTGTTTTAGTTCATGGTTAGATTATAGCAGATAGTTTAGCTAATTCCAAAGTTAAAAGATTTTAAACAAAATTAGGGCAGCTTGGAAGGGAGTAATCTTTGCATCCAGATGATCCTCTGCATTCTTAATCAGCCAATGCAAACAGGTTCTTCATCTCTCCCAGAATACTAAATTTTGATGATGAAGGCCGCTGAACTTTTGCTAGGATACATGATTTTTCCAAAATTAATGCATGTGTTTCCTTCCCTACAAAGCTCAAAACAGGGATGTGTGGGTTAAAATAATGTCTGGCATTTATTTAAACATCATTTTAGAAAGGTTTTTAGTGTAGGAATTTGACTTAACTATAAAGGGCTATTTAACATAAGCTTAATAATTTTCCCATTCTAACATAATGTGCAATTCAATTAGATTTTTAGCTCGCTAACAATTACCGAAACACACTAACCATTTCTGTACTTGAATATCCTTGAAGGATGGTCTTTACCCGAGGACAAATGAATATAGAGATCTCCTCCTGCTTCCCAGTCATTATTTCCATTGCTGAAATGCTTTTAGCATTTAAATCAGGGGTGGCAAAGTCTCCCCCCATTGAAGTCTTGGACTATAGATTTCATAGTTCCTCACCATTGACCATGCTGGGTGGGACTGGTGGCAGGGACGTAGCCAGGATTTTAGGAAGGGGGTGGTGGTTCCAGACTAAGTGCCACCATTATAATGGGGCTTGGGCGCGGCGGTGCAGCAGCACACACCATTCATTTTTTTAATGGGGGGGAGTCTGGACCCCAAGAACCCCCCCTTGGCTACGTCCCTGCTGGTGGGAACTGTTTGTTTAATTGTTTTTTAAAGTGTTGTTTTAATGTGTTTGTATATACAGTATGCCCATGCCATACACGGGCGCACTATACATAGCTTCCAGCTTATGTGGAAGCTGCACAACAATTAAAGTAATGGCATGTGCGCTGCTCCAATACACAAGCACACACCCCATTGTTTGCAATGGGGCACGAGCATACGTTGCTTTCCCCTTACGTGGGGGGATCTGGAACGGATCCCCCCATGTAAGGGAAGGGCCCGCTGTGTGTGTGTGTGCGTGCGTGCGTGTGCGTTGTGAGCCCCCTTGGATCCCAACTTGGGAGAAAGGTGGGCTAAAAACAAACAAATAAATCTATGGGGCAAAACATCGGAAGGGCCAATGGTTATCCATTCTCTAAGTTCAGCAAATATCCACCTTTCTGGGGGAACAGAACATACCTTGCTCTCCTCTATGCAGCAGATCTTTAGCTACTTGAAAACTACTATCATATTTCTCCTTAGCATTCTCTTTGCTTTACCCATTTCAGCTTTTCCCTCATGGGACTTATTTTCCATATTGCCAACTACTTTGTTGATCCCATTTTGTTTTATCCATGTTCTTATAAAATCAAGGTGCCTTAAACTGGACACACTACTCCAGAATAAAGTGTCAATAATTATTAAAAGGGACTTTTGATTCTTGAAACTTGGAAACTTTAGTTGTATTAATGTATCATAACATCAGTGTTTAATCACACTGCTGTATTATATCCAGATTATGAGCAAGTACAACTCCAAGATCCTTTTTACACTTTCTACCATCAGATCAAGCACGCCTCATCTTAAATCTCTGCATTCAACCCTCCTTTTGTCTGCAGATTTTTCACTTGCCTCAGTCGAGTTGCATTTGTTTAGATTCAGGCCATTTTCCATTTTATCAAGAGCTCTGAAAATGTTATTCCTAGCTATCTGGTCCTCTCAGTTTTGTTTTGTGCAGATCTGATAAAACATTAGTAAAACATATTGAAAAATATGGACCCATCACAAAACCCAGAAGCACACCACTCAAAACTTCCCCCAGGTTTGATGAACAACAACTAATAAAAACTCCTTTGTGTTCAGCTTCCCAGCTGTGAATCCCACCAACTGGAACAGTGTGACTAGTATGTAGAGAGGATCTGTCTCTGAATCTGACAGAACATTATTGGAGAATGAACAGAACATGCTTCTGCAAGTTCATTTTGACAGGGAAATGAATCCCGCAGGATTCTTCTTCCTGCTTTAAATGTGTATTGGAAGATCCATGACTGGTTAGGATTCCCACAGGTGAACCTCTTTGTCAGAAACAAAACCAGCAGAGCTAGAGCAGGAGTCAGGTAAGTTTGTCACCCTGGCCAGCCAGTCATGGGCAAGCATCATTTTTTCCTGGAGAAGACTATTCATGATAGGACAGAATATAAGAGCAGCCCCGCACACCAAAGACACACAATGCCTAATTCCATAGATTTCTGTCACAGTGGCCAATCAGATACCTGTGGAAAGCCCACATGCATGTGCCAAGTAGCTTTGCCAGGAACTGGTATTGTAGAGTTTGGTACTGGAAGCAATAGCCATCATGACTAGAAGCCCCCAGCAGTAGTGCAAATGGGACATCCTGCTCTTCTCCACACGCTTCTGCATTCCTCAGTAATTCTGTCTACCTACCTTATGTGCTACCTAGGGTACCTTTCAGGGTTTTTAATTTTTTAAAAATTGTTTTAAACACTATTCCAGAAGTATGCTAATGCAATTTTTTAAAAGTTAAAAAAAAAAAGAAAGGAAAAAAGCCTGGTCTGGAATAATGAAGGGACAGTGGGAGAGGAGAAAACATTGAGACAACATGACTGCCCAATACCAGAACTGCCACTGAAAAGCCTATCATGCCTGAAGACTAATGGGGCAGCAATGTGTTTTGGGCCTTCTTGATGTTTTTTCCACATGTGAATTGCAAGACATGCTGTAATCACACTTGAACAGCAAGGCAGAGATGAGAAGGAGACAGCATCATGCGGTAAGTATCGCCGAAAGAGCTATTTAAAAGTGATTTAAAAGCCTTGTGTGATAAAGCCCAAAGTTCCAAAGGTTATACAGTTGGTCCTCTACATTTGCGGCTTTGATTATTTCCGGTTTTGATTAATATGTTCTCTCTAGGAATCTAGAAATTGAAAGATTCTATGAGGGAGTACAGGAAGAAATTGACAATGCATCAGCACGGGATGTCAAACTGATAATTGGAGATTGAAACGCAAAAGTTGTAAGCAAAGAAGAATCAAAAACAGCAGGCAGATTTGGTTTAGGCAAAAGAAACAAAGCAGGTGAGCATCTGATAGTTTTCTGTGATGCCAACAACCTATTCAGTGCAAACACATTTTTCATACAACCAGAAAGAAGGTTATAAACATGGATATCACCAAATGGCCAACACAAAAACCAAATTGAGTATATAATCGGAAGTAAAAGATGGTGAATACTGGTGACCAGGACTAGACCAGGCGCTGGCTGTGGCTCAGATCACTAACTACTCGTATCAAAAATAAGAGTAGTAAAACTCAAGAAGAAAATGAAACCAATAATCATACCATAATATTCCATCAGAATTTATTAAGAAGGAACAAATTTGTGCTACTAAGCACAATAGACCAAGAACCAGAAGAACTATGGTCTGAAGCCAGGGACATAATAAAAGGAGAATGCTGACAGACACTCTCAGTAGACAAAAAGAGAGAGAAGAAACCATGGGTGACAGATAAAAGACTACAAGTAATAAAGGAAAGATGAGAAGCAAAACAAAAGGGAGACAGGAACAAACTAAAAACCATGAATGTAACAGTACAATGGCTAATGCGAAAAGATTTTTAAAAAAACTACTACAACAATCAATGCAGAGAATTAGATGACAACAACAAAAAGGGAAGAACGAGAGACCTATTCCACAAGATTCAGGAACAAAGGAAATTTCATACCAAGGACCGAGACACACCATGAGAATAAAAATAACATAATTCAAGATCATGAAGGAATAAAAAGACATTGGATACAATACACAGAAGAGTTATATAAAAGGGATGATAAAATGAATGACATATGGAATGAAGAGCCATAATTCTAAGAAGTGAGGTGGAAGCTGCAATAAAGGAAATGGCAGAGAAAAAAAATCAACAGGAACAGATGATATCCCAATCAAACTGGTGAAATCCATGCTGACACAGTCAACTACAGTGCTAACTAATGTATGTCAACAGATATAGAAAACAAAACAACGGCCAACAGATTGGAAATGATCAATATACATCCCCATCCACAAAAAAGGAGACACAAGAGACTGCAGCAACAATAGGACTTTAGCCCTAATCTCCCACGCAAACAAAATTCTGCAACACAGAGTGCAACCATACACAGAAAGAGAAATCTCAGAGGTCCAAACAAGGTTCAGGAAAGGAAGAGGCACTAGGGACCACTTTGCTAATGGAGCACAACAGAAAATTCCAAAAGAAAATCAGCATGTGGTTTATAGACTATAGCAAAGCCTTTGACTGCATTGATCATGAAAGGCTATGGAATGTCCTTAAAGACATGGAAGTGCCAACACATCTGATAATCCTGATGAGAAATCTATACTCAGGACAAGAGACTACTGAAAAAACAGAACATGGAGAGACAGAATGGTTCCCATGTTTGGCAAAGTGGTCAGACAAGGCTGCATCATATCACCTACCTGTTCAACTTATATGCAGAACATATTGTAAGAAAAGCAGGCCTGGACAAAGAAGGAGGAGGAGTGAAAATAGGAGGAAGTAACATCAGCAATCTAAGATATGCAGATGACACCATAATTCTAGCAGAAAACCTCTTAGACCCAGCACAATTATTTAGGAAGATCAAGGAAGAAAGTGCAAAAGCAGGTTTACTCTTGAACATAAATAAAACAAAAATAATGACCATGGAAAATCTACACAAATTCAAGCTAGACAATGAAACAGAAATAGTAAAAGAGTTCTCATACCTGGGATCAAACATTGATAGAAATAGGGACTGCAACCAGGAAATCAGAAGAAGATCAAGAATGGAGAGGGCAGCTATGAAAGAACCAGAAAAGATCCTAAAATGCAAAAATATACGACTGAGCACAAAAGTTAGTATCATACAAGCCACTGTATTCGCTATTACCATGTATGGATGTGAGAGCTGGACAGTTAAGAAACAAGATAGGAAGAAAATCAATTCATTTGAGATGTGGTGCTGGAGAAAAGTGTTGAGGATCCGATGGACAGCCAAAAAGACAAATAAAAAGGTCCTAGAGCAAATCAAGCCAGAAATATCTCTGGAAGCCAAGATGACAAAACTCAGGCTGTCATAGTTTGGACAAATCATGAGCAGGCATGACTCACTGGAAAAAACAATAATGCTAGGAAGGATGCAGAAAAAGAGGAAGGCTGCATGCTAGATGGATGAACTCTATTAAGGAATTCACAGATGTGAATATACAGGAACTAAGCAGAGTAGTGGAGGACAGGGGGTCTTGGAGATGTCTCATCTACAGGGTCACCATGGGTCGAGATTGACTCGAGAAAAGTTAACAACAACAAAGGAATCTCTAGGTTCTTCAGCACATCCCTGCCAGAAGTTGACCACAGAGTTGTGCTGGAGAACCTAGAAGTTCATAAAGAAAACATTCTCTAAGTATCTGTAGGTCCTCCAGTATGATTCTGTGACCAACGTCTGGCAGATGTTGACCATAGAGACGCACTGGAGGACCTGGAGATTCCTAGAGAAGTGTTTTCTCAGGTCATAGAATCATAGAGTTGGAAGAGACCGCAAGGGCCATCAGTCCAACCCCCTGCCATGCAGGAAATCCAGATCAAAGCATCCCCGACAGATGGCCATCCAGCCTCCGTTTGAAGGCCTCCAAGGAGGGAGACTCCACTACACTCCGAGGAAGTGTGTTCCACTGTCGAACAGCCCTTACTGTCAAGAAGTTCCTCCTAATGTTGAGGTGGAATCTCTTTTCCTGCAGCTTTGCATCCATTGCTCCGGGTCCTAGTCTCTGGAGCAGCAGAAAACAAGCTTGCTCCCTCCTCAGGTAAAAAAGAATAGTGCTTTTTTATTTGCGGTTTTTCCACATTCATAGGGGTCCTTCACCCATAACCCCAGCAAATGTGGAGCGACCATTGCAATATACATGCCTACCCTAAATACCTAAACTGCTTTCGCTATTGTTTCTTTTTTCCAATAAACTCCGGAGATTACTGGGCTTTTTGCGGTGAGGGTAGGATTATTAATAGAAAAATCCTCAACATCCTCACCAAACTATGATTTCCCAGAAATCCTTGGTGGAAGCGATGACAATTAAGCTTGTATAAAAAGTATATTGGTTTGTAGTGTCACTCTGCCCTTAGCATTCAGCAGCGTTAAGGAGAAAAGCAGAGGAAAATGGGATCAATTACTTTGGCAAGAATTGTAGCAAGCAAACAGTGTACTGTAGAAGTTGCATTGTGAGGCTAGTGAATGCAGGCATTCTCAGTGGTTTCTTATCTTAATAAAAAATACCTGAGAACATAACAAACTACATAAGAATGTTTAGGCTTGAGAGGCAGAAAATGAATGGTTACATATTAACTTGGCAGCTCTTAATACTGTCCTCTTGTGCAAATGCATAGATCTATGGAGTGGTGTAATGGATTGGAAATCAGACTGAAAGGCATTTTAACTGTGCAGACGGAATTGCAGAGGGGCTGAACTGAGGCATCATAGCCAAACCGAATGATTTCATGTTTTTTCCCCTCAAAATGGCAATGATAGCACCACAGAGTCTTGCATAAGGCTGCTATCTATCCACTGAGTGTACATGGATAGTCCAGCCATTCACTGCAATAGAAGGGCAAAATCTCAGGCTGGCAGTGATTTAACTTGGAAGATTAAGGTTTAAATATTCTCACAGATTCATGGAGATGCACCACTACCTTTCACTTTAACCCACTTTACTGGATTGTTCTGAAGATAAAATCAAATGCTCCTTGTGTGTTTTGCTGGAGAACTTCTCAAGGAAGGGAAAAACATAATTGACAGACTCTCGAAAGGGCACATTACAACTACAGTAAAATCCAGTGCCACACCAAAACAAAACAATAAGCTGGAGGAAAAAACCTCACTAAACCAGTATTACTATCAACAGAGGACGTGGTAACCCACACAAATAAAAAGCAAATAGATTGGTTTTGATTCATCATTATAAATGCATTTGAGTGCTCAACTATGACTCTGGAGACCCCAGTTCAATTCCCCACTTGCCATGAAACTCACTGGGTGACCTTGGGTGAGTCACACACTCTCGGCCTCAGAGGAAGGCAATGGCAAACCTCCTCTGAATAATTTTTGCCTAGAAAATCTTGTGATAGGTTTGCCTTTGGGTCGTCATAAGTTGGAAATAACTTGAAGGCACACAACAACAGCAATGTAATTACAGGTAGGTGCAAATGGCATTCTTCCCTTCCAGTCCTACCTTTGATGGGGAGAGAAGCAAAGACTGTAAAATAAACTGGTGGTGGTGAGCTGGGGTGAGAAGCATTGCTTCTGATCCAAACCGGGCTACATGTGTTTTCTTGAAACAATAAAAATAATAACAAGAAACTGATTTTAAACAGCATGCTATGTGTGCTGTTTGTTCCCAGACCTACACAATGCAGTTCCTACCACACAGTCACACCAGCAAGTAGCAGTCAGGCACAACATGAGCACTGATCCCCACCCTCCAGCCTCATGTCAACACTTAGTTGGAATTGTTGGTGCATAGAGGCTGCACAGAGAAGCCATTTGAAAGTTTAATAGCTCCCACTTCATATGTAGAGAATCCAGAATAGCACCTGCTATTCAGAAAAATAGGAAACTCCTTTCCACTAACCAGAATACCTGAGCCACCCTGGCTCCTGCATAACTCCAGCCATGGCTTTTGGCTCCTACTGTCAACCCATATGCCCTGCCCTGTCCTTCAGCCAAGTGACTATCTTGTATACTCTGGAAACATCACCCATCCCACTTCTGTACTCTGGAAGACCTGCTGTCCAAGAAGCTTGAGTGAACTGACCATTGTCTCTCTGAGCATAACAACCTGTTTCCCCTAAGCCCACCCGGAAGCCAGATGAAATCAGATCCTACTGGGTTGAAAAAAGGGATCTCTAACTACTACTCCCTTTCCTGATCAGCACTTTGGGTTTAGAAGATCCTTCAAGGAAGAGACACATAGATGGTTGCCAGTCAGTCATCACAGCAGGCCTCCTTTGCCATAGGTTTTGGGCTCCTTATTGGGAAAAAGGCATAATATAAATTGTCAGTCTCACTGTGGGGCAGCTAAGAGCATCCTAGTCATTCCTGTTAAATTATGAGGGAGGTCTCCATTGTGGTCTGCAGTGATGGGATGGATTCTGTACTCAGGACAGGGTAGTTTATTGAGAGCAACGGGAGATATGAAGAGAGTAATGTGCAAGAGTCAGAAAATGGAACACATATATGCACCATGGGTGCTTGTGCAGGAATGAAAGAGAAAACCGAGGAGTGCTTTGTCCGTGGGGATGCTTCACCATCTCCTCTATGACATGAAAATGCATATATATATATATATATATATATATACGTATAGCCCTTCTTCCTTGAGGACTGTAGTGGAACTCTGTGTATGTGGTGACACATTGTTCTGCTCTCTGTGTTATTAGTAACCCAGTAAGGCCCTGGTTCTTAATCGTTTTCTGGTCATGGGAGAATGCAATGGAAGCTATGGAGCGCCTCTCTAGAAAAATACACTTAAACACAACTTTCAAACAACTGGATAAAAAGTGGAGGTGGAAACCAATGACATCCATCCACGGGACCCTTAGGGAGCTATAGATCACATCTGTTGTAAGACAAAAATATTTATGTGCATTTGGCCAGGCTTGGCAATGGGTGGACTGGAGTACAGTGCTTATACCAAGAGAGCATACCTGATTTGAGGGATGACTGCCTCTTATCTGTATAGAAGACTGTTGGAGAAGCAACAGGGTTAGAGCACTGTAGTTCAAATAAGACACATTACAGTATTCACATTCCTGTAGCAAAGGGAATGAGAGGAAATATGAGACAGCTTCAGCTCTGCAATATAATACTTTGTAATGTGGCTCATCATTCCCCTGCTTATCTGGGGAGTACTATCCCGTCATCTTAAAGCAGTGAAGTTACTGTTGGGTATTTGTCTGCACATCAAGGGTAAGGTACCAGAAAAGATTCTAGGCAGGGAGGTATTAGCAATGTGGGATACTCTTACCAGTGTTCCAGAGACTGCCTAAAAGAAGCTATATGCTCTTATTTTGCAAAGTAACCTTCCTCTAAGTGCACATAGCACGGGGACAGATATAGCCCTAGTCCAATGTTGTTGTTGTGTGCCTGCAAGTTGTTTCCGACTTATGGTGACCCTAAGGTGAAGTATATCATTATATAAAGCATATCATGAGATTTCCTTGGCAAGCTTCTACAGAGAAGATTTGCCTTTGACATCCTCTGAGGCTGCGAGAGAGTGACTTGCCCAAGGTCACCCAGTGGTTATCCATGGCTGAGTGAGGATTGGAACCCTGGTCTCCAGAGTCATAGACCAACACTCAAACCATTACACTATACTGGCTGTCTTATGCCATGCACACTATAATCTAAGTTATGGTCTTTCTGTGGACTTGATTGGGTGCTGAATTATTCCATATTGCGTGCTCTGTCATGATCAAAATGGTTTTCAATGTACGGACTTCTATTTTAAAACAAAAGAAGGGAAATATACTAGGTCTGTGGTTGGACTAAAAGTGCAGTTAATTGGCAGAAGAGCATAAGAAACAGCATGTGCTCATCTACTGTGTCTTCCATGTCTCATCTACAGCTGTGTCCCAGTTTGACTGTTCAACTGTTGTATATTTCGCTGCAGAACTGGTAATGGGGAGGGGTTAGGCTTCCCTAATATAAAGGGATATTATGAGGCCAATTAATTAAGATACTGTATGTAATAGAAGGTCTGTTAGGTACATCAGATCTGGACTGGTTAGAAACAGAAAGAGAAGAAATACATATGAAAATAGGGAATATTTTCTTTAAAGAATTTAGTAAGAAAGAAATTGAAAATCCACTTATGAAAAATATAGTAGAAATATGGAAGAAATATAAAAAAGAATTATTGAATGGAAATTCATTGATAGTACCAATAATAATGGTAAAGTCATTCCCAAAGAATTTAAGAAATTTATTAGATAAGGAATTAAAGGAAAGGAAGATAGATAAAATAGAAAATTGAATAGAATTAAAAACAGGAAGAGAAAATATAAAAGAGAAACTTAGGGGAATAAAAATGCCATGGTTTCATTATATGCAAATAGAACCATGGGTCAAAAATTGGAAGAAAAACAATATAGAAAAGAAAAAATATACGCAATTTGAACAAATAATTCAGAAAGGAAAAGAACTAGAGGAAAATGAAAGTATGAAAGGAATAACAAGCAAAATGTATAAAATATTAATGGAGAATAAAAGGAAAAAAAACCACCCCAAAATATTTGGAAAGAGATATGGGAAGAAGAATTAGGATGTAAATTTTGTGACAATGAATGGAATAAAATTTGGGAACAAAAACAATTGAAAAATCTATCGGTACGGATTAAGGAAAACTGTTATAAGCTGATCTGGAAATGGTACTTAATGCCAGTGAGATTACACAATATAGATATGAATAATTCAAAATACTGTTGGAGAGGATGTAATGAAGTGGGATCATATATACATATGTGGTGGCAATGTAAATATGTAAAAAAAATTGGGGAAACAGTAATATTAGAAATAGAAAATATTATGGATCTAAGAATAGATAGAAAACCAAATATAGTATCGTTATCACTATATAATGATGTAGAATGGAAAAGAGAAGAAAGAAATCTTGTAACAAATTTGCTGATAGCAGCCAGATTAATTATAGCAAAAAGCTGGAAAACGAAAATAAATGTGGAACTGGAGCATTGGTAGAAAGAAGTCTGGCAAATAGCGATTGATGATAAATTAACATGTAAATTGAAAGTGAAGAAAGGATTATGGAAAAGAAATGATTTTGATGAAATATAGAGGAAAAATTATTGAAAAAGTATTAAGAAAAGAAGATGGAAAATTACCTTTAAAATTTTGGTTGGAGTATATGGATGGGAATGGCTCCGGGGAAGGGGTGCACTGAGGTGATATTTAGTATAAAATAAGTAAAGTGTTAAAGCATATATTTGTATGAAGAAAGTGTAACAATTTGTATTGTAAAATTTAAAAATACTTAAAAAAAAAAAAGAACTGGTAATGGGGCAGGACGTTCCAGTGGCATACCTTTCATGCTAGCAATGCCTCTCATGTTCTGTTGGCATAGTGGGGTTTCTGCCAGCTTCCATAGTCCCTCAGCCATACATAAAACAACTAAATTTACTAAAGAAAATTGGGATTTACTTTCTCTGGAGAGACAAGTATTTCTTGATGAGATCCTAAAATATGACAAAAAATTTCATAAGAGTTATGCACAGCCACCCGTGAGCTGACATAAAGGGAACAAAAGGATGTTGACAAATGTAAAATTGTGTAAATTTACAGCGCTTTATAAATAAAGGTTAATAATAATAATAACCAACCCAGTGAAGATCTCTTGGTTTGGTGAGGGGTGGCGCCGGCTAGCCACTTGATACTGTTGTGCATATATATATATATATATATGTGTGTGTGTGTGTGTGTGTATGTTGTTGTTGTTGTGTGCCTTCTGAGTTATGGTGACCCTAAGGCAAGCCTGCGATAGCATTC
This sequence comes from Sceloporus undulatus, assembly GCF_019175285.1. NCBI lineage: Eukaryota > Metazoa > Chordata > Lepidosauria > Squamata > Phrynosomatidae > Sceloporus > Sceloporus undulatus. Next base: position 215,142,514 of record NC_056523.1, read on the forward strand.
TTGGCAAGATTTGTTCAGAGGAATATTTTGTCAGTGCCTCCCACTGAGGCTGAGAGAATGTCATCCAGTGGGTTTCCATTGCTAAGAAGGGATTTGAACCTTGGTCTCCATAGTCATAGTGCAATGCTCAAAGCACCCCACACTGCCTCAATTTAACTCTTGTCTAGCTTCAGCAGCTGTAGTTGGGTCTGCTTCCCTATTATCTGCAGCTGCATCTTTTCCTTTCCCCTTTGTATGCTTTTGCTACTGCGGAGGCTTTAGGGAAAATACAGTATATCTATGGGTTGGAATCCTATTAGTCCGAATTAGAGTACAACTATTGAATCAATTCATGAGTGATAAGTTAACACGTAGGTTGTTGTTGTGGTGTGCTTTCAAGTCACCTCTGACTTATGGCACCCTAAGGCTACCATATAGTGAGGTTTTCTTGGCAAGATTTGATCACACGTTTGCCATTGCCTTCCCCTGAGACTGAGAGCATGTGACTTGCCCAGGGTCACCTAGTAGGTTTTATGGCTGAGTTGGGAATTCAGCCCTGGTCCCCAGAGTCCACACTATGTCACACTGGCTCTCTAACACATAGAGAAATCCCATCAATTCAGTACGGTTGTAGTAGGGAGGAGTCACAATAGGATTTAAGCTTTGAATGACATTCATGGTCTGTGATCTGAATAGCCATGGCGTGAAGGCAATCAATAAGAAAAGCTGGGCCATTTGGAGGCTCAGGGGAAGCAACCCTATGACAAGATTCCTCAGGCTGTCCCATTTAGGAGTAGTTTACTGTAGGAGTGGTTTACTATGGAATCTCACTCCTCCTTCTTAGTTCCTGTGGTAGCTAAAAAAGGTTTACCATTTACATCAACAGAGGTATAGTATCTAGATTGTGGGAAGTAATACTGCCACTCTATTCTGCTATGGTCAGACCTCATCTGGAATATTGTGTCCAATTCTGGTCACGGCAGTTCAAAAAGGATGTTGAGAAGCTGGTGTGTATTCAGAGGAGGATGACCAAAATGGTGAAGGGTCTCGAAACCATGCCCTGTGAAAAGAGTCTTAGGGTATGTTTAGCCTGGAGAAGTTCCTCTTTTCCAACTCTGTGAAGCTCCTGAAAGCTTGGAGCAGCTGGGAGCCTGGCCGTGGAATGGAATGGAAGTCTAGTTCCTGACCATGAAATGGAAGTCAGAACAGGATATTCTGAGTGAACGGGTAGAATTCGGGACAGATGTAGTGGAATGGAAAAGCACATAGGATGAATCAAAGGGAGGGGAAATAGTCAACTCAACAAGTAGCACCCCCCCATTACACTTCCTGTACATGGTTATTGAGAGACATTTTTCATATGCTCACTCTCTGAAATGCATCACTACATTTTGCATCTTTCATATATTCTCAATGGTACAATGGGACCATCCATGTTGTATCTCGGCAGGGCATATCGAGCAGCTCTCTTCCACAGGACAGAGGATGATGAACTGTATGGAACAGGGGTTCACATGCAGCTCGCTCTATTTTTCTAATGCATGGGTGTGGGACTAGCTGGCACATCCACGGGGAGGGATCTTGGGAACTGCAGTCCAAGGACATCTGGAGGGCAACAAGTGGGTTATCCCTGTTCTAATGGTCCTATACATTGAGAAAAATCTGGGAAGTGGTGGTTGTTGTTAACTGCTCTCAAATGGATCTTGAGTCATGGCTAGTAATCGTTCCAGCTCTTTGTAGTGTGGTGTTATCTGCCTATCGTAAGGTGTTAATGTTCCTTCCTCCGATGTTCACTTCTCCTGCCCAAGTGTAATCCTGTTCTGTGTATGATAATTTCTGCATACAGGTTGAATACATAGGGTGACAGAATGCAGCCTTGCATTCAGGAAAGGAAGAGGCACACTGCAAACATGCAATGGATAATGAAGCATACCAGGGAATCCCAGAGGAACATCTGCATGTGCTTTATAGACTACAGTCAGGCCTCTGTATTCACAGATTCTTTATCCATGGATTCACATATCCATGGCTTCCTTTTCCAATTGGGAACCATTGTGTTCCTCCGTATTCAGTTCTGACGGCAGGCTATTCTCCTGAAGTTACCCATCAGAACTATCAGGTGTGCTGGCACTCCCATTCCTCTCCCCCTGCAGTGGTTAAATGCCTGTGCTGCAGCCACTCACTCACAAACCATAAGGTTGCGAGTTCAATACCAGCGAAATGGCTCAAGCTTGACTCAGGCTTGCGTCCTTCCTAGATCGCTAAAATGAGTACCCAGATTGTTGGGGGCAATTAGCTTACAATTTGTAAACCGCTTAGGGAGTGCTTAGATGCACTGATAAGGGGTATTGAAATGTACTTGCTATTGCTATGTGTGTAGGTGTGTAGATGTAGATGTATGTGTGTGTAGGTTTGTAGGAGCATATATGTAGGTGTTTGGGGGCGTAGGTGCATATGTGTAGGGGGGTATGTGTAAGCAGGTGCATGTAGGTATGTGTGTGCAGGTAGGTAAGTATATGTAGATGTGTATATGTGGCTGTGTGTGTGCGCATGAGTGTGTGGCTGTAGATGTAGGCAGCTGTGTGTGCAAGTGTGGGTGTAGGTGCACATATGCAGGTGTGTGTATGTAGGCTTGTATATGCAGGGGTGTGTCTGTGTGTGTAGGTGTGTGTGGGTGTAGATGAGTCTATGTAGGTGTATGTGCAGATAGGTACATGTGTGTAGGTGTGTGAGTGTGTCTAGGTAGATATAGGTGTGTGGGTGTAGAGGTGTTTGTATGTAGGTGTGCCTGGGTGTAAGTGTGTATGTATAGGTAGGTGTGTGTGTGTGTTGGTGCGTATATGTAGGAGTGTGTGTGTGTAGGTAGGTGGCTGGGTGTAGATGTGTATATGTGTCTGTGTATATATGTAGGTTAGTGGGTGCAGGTGTGCATGTGTAGGTAGGTGTGTGTGTGTCTAGGTGCATATATGTAGGAACATGTGAGTATAGGTAGGTGTGGGTGTAGGTGTATATGTGTAGCCAGGTGTCTGGGTGTAAATGCATATATGTGTGGGTGTGTATATAGGGGTGTAGGTGCAGGTATGTGTAGGCAGGTGTCTCTGTGTGTGGATGACTGTATGTAGGGGTATGTGTGTAGACAGGTGTGCAAGTGTGTCTAGGCGGGTATGGGAGTGTTGTAAAGAGTTTATGTGTAGGTGTGTGTGTGTGTTTGCGTGTAGGTAGGTGTCTGGGTGTAAATGCATACATGTAAGTGTGAGGGTGTGTATGTAAGTGTGTGGGTGCAGGTGTGTACGTGTAGTAGGTGTCTGGGTGTAAATGTGTAGAGGTAGGTGTGTTTCCATGTGTGTCTGCAGCAGGTGAGTGTGTGTAGGAGTGTGCCTGTGTGTGGGCAGGT
>NC_056523.1:215145911-215206863 GCF_019175285.1 Sceloporus undulatus
TGATGAGGGATCTAAAATAGAAAAAAATTCATAAGAGTTATGCACAGCACCCGTGAGGCTGCATAAAGGGAACAAAGGTGTTGACAAATGTAAAATTGTGTAAATTTACAGACGTTTATAAATAAAGGTTAATATTAAAACCAACCAGTGAAGATGTCTTGGTTTGGTGAGGGTGGCGCCGGCTGCCACTTGATACTGTTGTGCACTTATATATATATATTATTATAGTGATGTGTGTGTGTGTGTGGTTGTTGTTGTTGTTGGTTGCTCTGAGTTATGGTTGACCCTAAGGCCGGCCTGGTGCATTCTTGGCAGATTTGTTTAGAGGATATTTTTGCAGGGCCTCACTGAGGCGAGAGCAGTCATCCAGTGGGTTTCCATTGCTAGAAGGGATTTGGACCTGGTCTCCATAGTCATAGTGCAATGCTCAAAGCACCCCACACTGCCTCAATTTAACTCTGTCTGCTTCAGCAGCTGTGTTGTGTGTCTGCTTCCTATATCTGCAGCTGCATCTTTTCCTTTCCCTTGTATGCTTTGCTACTGCGGAGGTTTAGGGAAAATACAGTAATCTGGGTTGGAATCTATTAGTCGAATTGAGTACAACTATGAATCATTCATGAGTGAAAGTTAAACGTAGGTTGTTGTTGTGGTGTGCGTTCAATCACTCTGACTATTGGCACCCTAAGGCTACCATATAGTGAGGTTTCTTGGCAAGATTTGATCACGGTTTGCCATTGCCTCCCGGAGACTGAGAGCATGTGACTTGCCCAGGTCACCAGTGGGTTTTATGGGCTGAGCTGGGAATCAGCCCTGGTCCCCGAGTCCACATACCATGTCACACTGGCTCTCTAAACACATAGAGAAATCCATCAATTCAGTACGTTGTTGTAGTAGGGAGGAGTCACAATAGGATTTAAGCTTTGAATGAGCATAATGGCTGTGATCTGAATAGCCATGGCGTGAAGGCATCAATAAGAAAAGCTGGGCCATTGGGGAGGCTCAGGGGAAGCAACCCTATGACAAGTTCCTCAGGCTGTCCCATTAGGGTAGTTTACTGTAGGATGGTTATTGGAATCTCACTCCTCCTTCTTAGTTCCTGTGGTAGCTAAAAAAGGTTACCATTTACATCAACAGAGGTATAGTATCTAGATTGTGGGGAAGGTAACTGCCACTCTATTCGCTATGGTCAGACCTCATCTGGAATATTGTGTCCATTCTGGTCGGGCAGTTCAAAAGGATGTTGGAAGCTGGTGTGTATCAGAGGAGGATGACCAAATGGTGAAGGGTCTCGAACCATGCCCGTGAAAGAGTGCTTAGGGTATGTTTAGCCTGGAGAAGTTCCTTTTCCAACTCTGTGAAGCTCCTGAAAGCTTGGAGCAGCTGGGAGCCTGGCCGTGGAATGGAATGGAAGTCTGTTCCTGACCATGAAATGGAAGTCAGAACAGGTATTCTGAGTGACGGTAGAATTCGGGACGATGTAGGGAATGGAAAAGCAAGGGAATCAAGGGAGGGGGAAATGTCAACTCAACAAGTAGCACCCCCCCATTACACTCCTGTACATGGTTTTGAGAGACATTTTTCATATGCTCATCTCTGAAATGCATCACTACATTTTGCATCTTTCATATATCAATGGTACAATGGGACCATCCATGTTGTATCTCGGCAGGGCATATCGAGCAGCTCTTCCACAGGACGAGGATGATGAAACTGTATGGAAAGGGGTTCACTGGCAGCTCGCTCTATTTTTATGCATGGTGTGGGACGAGCTGGCACATCCACGGGAGGGATTTGGGACTGCAGTCCAAGGACATCGGGGGCAACAAGTGGGTATCCCTGTTCTAATGGTCCTATACTTGAGAAAATCGGGAAGTGGTGGTGTTGTGTTAACTGGCCTCAATGGATTTGAGTCATGGCTAGAATCGTTCAGCTCTTTGTCAGTGTGGTGTTATCTGCCGATCGAAGGTGTTATGTTCCTTCCTCCGATGTTCACTCTCCGGCCAAGTGTAATCCTGTTGTGTATGTAATTTCTGCTAAAGGTTGAATACATGGAGTGACAGAAGCAGCTGCATTCAGGAAAGGAAGAGGCACACTGCAAACATGCAATGGATAATGAAGCATACCAGGGATCCAGAGGAACAGCTGCATGTGCTTTATAGACTACAGTCAGCCTCTGTATTCCACAACGACCTTCCTTCCATCAGCTTTAACACATATCCAGTTTTTCAGGGGGTGTTTCGTATTCAGTTCTGACGGCAAGGCTATGTCTCCTGAAGTTACCCATCAGGACTATCAGTGTGTGGAACGCCGTCCTCTCCCCTGCAGTGGTTAATGCCTGTGCTGCAGCCATCACTCACAAACCATAAGGTTGCGAGTTCAATACCGCGAAATGGCTCAGCTTGACTCAGGCTTGCGTCCTTCCTAGGATCGCTAAAATGAGTACCAGATGGTGGGGGCAATTAGCTTACAATTGTAAACCGCTTAGGGAGTGTGGTAGATGCCTGGATAGGGGTATTGAATGTATTGCTATTGCTATGTGTGTAGGTGTTGTAGATGTAGAGTATGTGTGTGTAGGTTTTGGTAGGAGCATATATGTAGGTGTTTGGGGCGTAGGTGCTATGTGTAGGGGGGTATGTGTAAGCAGGTGCAGTAGGTAGTGGTGTGCAGGTAGGTAAGTATATGTAGATGTGTATGATGTGGCGTGTGTGTGCGCATGAGTGTGTGGGGCGGTAGATGTAGGCAGCTGGTGTGTGCAAGTGTGGGTGTAGGTGCACATATGCAGGTGGTGTATGTAGGCTGTATATGCGGGGGGGTGTCTGTGTGTGTAGGTGTGTGGGGTGTAGATGAGTCTATGTAGGTGTATGTGCAGATAGGTAAATGTGTGTAGGGTGTGAGTGTGTCTAGGTAGATATAGGTGTGTGGGGTGTAGAGGTGTGTATGTAGGTGTGCCTGGGTGTAAGTGTGTATGTATAGGTAGGTGTGTGTGTGTGTTGGTGGTATATGTAGGAGTGTTTGTGTGTAGGTGGTGGCTGGGTGTAGATGTGTATATGTGTCTGTGTATAATGTAGGTTAGTGGGTGCAGGTGTGCATGTGTAGGTAGGTGTGTGTGTGTCTAGGGTGCATATATGTGGAACTGTGAGTATAGGTGGTGGGTGTAGGTGTATATGTGTAGGCCAGGTGTCTGGGTGTAAATGCATATATGTGTGGGGTGTGTATATAGGGGTGTAGGTGCAGGGTGTAGGCAGGTGTCTCTGTGTGTGGATGACTGTTGTGGGGTATGTGTGTAGACAGGTGTGCAAGTGTGTCTAGGCGGGTATGGGAGTGTTGTAGAAGAGTTTATGTGTGGTGTGTGTGTGGGTAGTAGGTGTCTGGGTGTAAGTGCATACATGTAAGTGGGGGTGTGTATGTAGTGTGTGGGTGCAGGTGTGTACGTGTAGTAGGTGTCTGGTGTAATGTGTAGAGGGTAGGTGTGTTTCATGGTGTGCTGCAGCAGGGAGTGTGTGTAGGAGTGTGCCTGTGTGTGGGCAGGTGTGCTTGTGTCCCTGCAGGTGTGTGTGGTGAGGAGGATGGCCTTTCACCCCTTCTCCTGCCACCCTGGCCTACTCCCCCTTACTCTGAGGCCTCCCCCTCCCTCGCTGGTGGCAGTTGCCTCTGAGCCCCCCTCCCTCCCCCTCAATCCCATTTGAAACCTCCAACTATCACTGTGGGAGGAGGAGGAGGAGGGGGGGCGAATGGAATGGAGAGAGAGAGAGAGAGTGAGCGCGCGCGCGCGCGCGCGGAGGGAGGTAGTGAGGGCGGGGCGCGCGCCCCTTCGCTGGGCCTCAGGCGCGCAGTCCGGGCTCGGCTCGCTCGGCTCGATCGGCTATTTCCGCCTCTTTGTTAACTAACTCCCGACAGGAATAATTCCAGAGGCCCCCCTCTTTTCCTCCCCTCCTCTCCTCCTCCTCCTTCCTCTTATCCTCCTCCTGGATCCCTCTGGAATAAACCCTGTCACTTCTTTTCTAGTGGAGCCTGAAGGGGACCAGGCTCCCCACAAAATAACCAGCACCACCCCAACACACCTCGTGGCTGGAGCCTTCCTCGTTGCTGCTGCTGCGCTTCCGCCTCCTCTCTTCCTCCTCCTTCCCAGCAGGTCAGTGTCTTCTTCCTTCCTTCCTTGCCTTCCTTCCTCCTCCTTCCCTTCCTTCCATTCAGACCACCCGAGGGGCGCCCAGTGGGCCAAGAGGGGGCGGGCCCTGGTGGAAGAGGAAGGGGAGGAGAAGGAGGTGCCCTTTTCATGTCTGTGGCACTGTGGTGTGGGTCTGTGTGGGTTGTGGGGTAGGTGTGTGTGTGTGTGGGGGGGCTATCTGTGGGGAAGGGGCTCAGGTGGATGTGTGGCAGGGTGGGACCGCCTCCTCCCTCCTCCTCCCCCTTCCTCACCCCACACATCTTGGGGGGCCTCTCTGGGTGGCATTTGCAATTGTTTTTGGGGGGAAGGTGGTTTGAAGGGGTTTATGGGGTGGAACTTGTGGGGTCTCTCTTTCTCTCTCTCAACTTTCTGTGCTGCTGCAGGGAAGCAATTTCTCCAGGGAAAAGGGGTGGTCTCCTCCCCCTTTTAGGTCTGGAGACTTCCCCCCCTTTAAATGGGACTTTCCCCCCTCCTTTAGATGTTAAGACTTTTCCCCACTCAGATGGAAGATCCCCCCCCTTTTTGATATTGAGACTTCCCCCGCCTTCAAATGGGAAGACTTTCACCCTTCATGTGTAGAGATGGGAAAATCCCCCGTGAGGATGTTGACATTCCCCTTCAAATGGGAAGACCTTGGCCTCCTTTGAGTTGTTGAGGACTTTGCCACTTGAGATGGGAAGACTTTTGCCCCCCTTTAGATGTGGGAAGATTCCCCCTCTTCAAGGGAGACTTCTCTCCTTCCTTAAGGTGAAGACATTCTCCCCTTTAGATGGGAAGACTTTGCCCCTTTCAGAGATGCCCACCCCTTCAAATGTGAAGACTTTATTCCTTCAGTGGTAAAGATCTTAAGATGGGAGGAACTCCCCCCCCGTTTAATATGTGGAGACTTTTGCCCCCTTAGATGTTCAGTTTTTCTCCCTCTAAAATGTGAAGACTTCCCCCCTTCTTAGATGTTAAGATTTTTTCCCCTTTAGATGGGAGGACTTGCCCCCTTTAAATGGGAGATTCTCCCTTGATGTGTGATGTTCCCCCCTTCAAATGGGAAGACGTTCTTCCCTTAAGACTTTCCCCCTTAGATTGGAAGACTTTTCACCCTTCATGTCTGAGGCTTCCCCCCCCTCTTTATATGTGGAGACTTTTGCCACCCTTTCAGCCCCACTTGAGATGGGAAGGACTTTCTCCTTCAGATGTGAAGACTTTGACACCTTTAGATGGGAAGAATGTCCAATCCTTAAATGTGTAGACTGTTCCCCTTCGATGGGAAGACTTCCCCCTGCCAGTTGTGGAGACTTTTGCCCTCTTTCAGATGTTGAGACTTACCTCCCCTTCCAGATGTGAAGACTTTCCCCCTTCAGATGGGAGGTTCTCTTTGTTAGATGTTGAGACTTTCCCCCCTTCAAATTGGGAAGACTTCCCCCTTAGATAGGAAGACTTTCCACCTTCACATGTGGTGGACGTTTGCCCCTTTAGATGGGAACACGTTCGAAGTTGAGACTTTGACCCTTGAGATGAGAAGACTTCCCCCTTCCCAGATGGGAAGGCTTTCCCCCCTTTAGAAGTAAAGAACTGACCTCTTTAGGGTGAAGCCCCCCCCCTTGACTTACCCCTTTAGATGAGACTTTCCCTCCTTCAGATGTTAAGAGTTTGCCCTTTAGTGTGAAGACTCCCCCCATTTGTGGGAAGACCCCCCCTTCAGATGGAAGACACCCTCTCTTCAGATGGGAAGATCCCCCCATTCATATGGCAAGACTTTCCCCACATGTATACCCCACCACTCATGCTATAACCCCTTCCCCCATATTCCTTTTGATTTCTCCCACCCCTTCCCTTTCCAGTCTTCGTTCCTCCTAGTAAATGGGCTCCCTTCCTCCCCTCGATTTTAGGATGCCTCTCTCTTCAGAAGCCTATTTCTCCTTCCTCCTCATACTTGGAAGGGACTCCTACCTTGCATTTAAAAAACCCTATAATTTCATGCTGTCTCGCCCCACTTCCCGCCCCCAAGTTATGAGAAAGGGTGAGTTTTTGCAGGGGTGAGTGACTAAGGGGTTGTTCACCTCCTTGGTGTGGCTGTGCCCATTGCCGGGACGGTTTAGTTTGTGAGCCTGGCAGTTGGGTTTCTATACGTCAAGGGAAGAAAAAAACACGTGTGCTTCATTGTGAGGAGTGGGGGAGTCCTGCCAGGCCATACATAAGTGAATGTTGTTGCATAATTGTGAGTCTTTGTGCAGAAGTCCTGGCTCAGTAGTGGCAGTAACTAGCTTGCAGCTTTGCCTATGTGGAAGCCATGGGGGTTTAAAAGTGTTCATGGCCTCAGGTGTCTATGCGAGGGAACTTGTTTCTGTGGAAGTAACGTTGTGAGTTGTGTAGTTCAGGAGTTTATAATTCTCAGGATGGCTGTTGGATTGACCATGAAAGAAAGCTCACTTCTAACAGTTAGCTCAATGCTCTCCAATAGTGGGCTTATTTTTTAACATTTCTTTTGCCTGTGGTAGTGAGAGAGAGAGGGAGACATGAGAGAAGGTGATAAAACCCATAGGTGAGAAGAACTATTAATACCTAATGAACTTTGCTTCAGAAGTGGTTTTGCTTTTTCCAAGATGAGTGTTTTGTAAAAACATAAAGTTAGTGTGGTGCCAACATGGTTTAAATGAGAGTAGCATGTTGCGAACTGGAAAACTTCTAGCATCTAGTTATGGGACATGGGACGTAATTGCTGGAGAAACACACTTTTCAATGCATTCTTGAAATGCGAAAATCACTTTATGTTGGCATTTAAATTTTTGTATTGTTGTGATAAATACACATGTTTTTATGGCTAATTACAAGAACACTCCGAACTTCATACGCTCCAGATAAATGTAGTTCCAAATCCTCTTATAAGCATTGATATTTAAGTTCCAAAATATTTTTTATATTTTATAAGAGTATTGTTGCATGAAAAAGTTCACTTTGTTAAGAAGCTAGAAAGAATAAGATCTGTTTTTAAATATTTTCCTTTTTGTGTAGGTGGCAAGTTTTATGATGCTGCTTATCCTTGTGATCTGTCTTTTTAAGTCAATACATCAAAATTAAACATACATATTGACTTGTGTATTGACTTAAATACAGATTTCAGTGATAAGCAGCAATATGAAGCTTGGCATCCTAAGAAAAGGAACACTTTTATAAATAAATCTTACCCTTAGTAGTTTCTTGACAAGCTTCTCTTAGTAGCTTCAATTCTGGCTTTCCTGATTTGCAAGTTTTATGTTGTTTCTAACTTGTAATGAGCTCCTTGGCTAAGAGATTTGCCTTACAATAGAACTTAACAATAGATATTGTTTTTGTTACTCATAGGCTAATATTACCATTAGAATAATAATGTTACTGTACTTGCATACACTAATTGCCACTTCGCACAGAAAAAGCAAATAGGTTGTAAATTTGGCATATGATTGTCATTACCCCATAATCTCAGAGGTGACTAAGTATACAGGTGTGGAGAACACTGATACACGCTACAGAAACACGTGTTTGTTTCTTTTAGGTGTTGTGAAGTGGTCTTTGACATAATTTCTTACACTCTTGTAATGTGGTCTTAAGTGCAGTTTGCTAGAAAGTGTCAGATACAGCCTTGCAACTGGATTTGTCACATCTGTATTGCAGTGATGTAAGAAATGGCCCAGCTGAGGATTTTTCAAAGTTTTTACTCTGTCTACTTGTCTACTGGCTCTTCTATACATTTCAAAGGACTCTGGGCCATATTTAAACATGGCTCAGGGCACTAAGGGCTCGAACAAACAGGCCAAAATAAAGCTGCTTCAGATCACTTTGGAGGTATGTTGTTTAAATAAAGTATGCATCCGAAGAGGCCAGAAGCCGCACCAAAGTCACACTCCAGTCCTAAGGACTGGAGCGCAGCTTTGGTGCAGCTTCTGGCCTCTTAGGATGCATGTGTCATTTAAACAGCATACTTCCAAAGTGACCCAAAGCAGCTTTATTTTGGCCTGTCTGTTCAGGCCCTAAATTACCTTATGTGAAGCACTGGTCAGGTTGTCCTGCTGGTCTCCATCACACACAGTGAGAATACTCCTTGGGACACTTTGATAGATTGGTGCCTGCCAGAGGAAGATTGGCAGTTGTCATTGAGTTGTCTTTCGAACAAGTCAATCCATCCTAAGTCCTCTTGTGATTGAGGAGCTTCTGATAAGACTGTAGAAAACCAAGACTCCTGATCTAGATGTGTATGTACTGTACTAATAATCCAGTTGGGCTTCCTGTCTGATAAAAGAGATGGCCTTTGAAGTTCTTTTCTGACTAGATTTAACCAAGGAGCTCAAAAAGTCAAACTTCATTGCTTAGGTCTCAGTACTGTAGTGTGAAAATGCCTTTGACGCAGCATTGCAAGTCTTTCGCTAACTTCATTTTCAGGTACCCTTTGTGTGCTTGGAGATGAATGCAATATGCTTTGAAAGAAGGCTGAACACTACCATATATTCTACAAGGAAGTCCTACTTGGGCACTGTGACTAGATCATAGGAAGGGTTTTTTAAAAAAAATAAATTATATCCTTAGTTTGCAAAACTAAATTATAAGTTTTAAGTACATGCATACTTTAAAATCTGATTGGCATGCTGGTTCTCATTGTTGCATAGGTGTTTGAGTGCTGTGTAGCTTGGATCAGTGCAGAGAGTAGCAGCCATAGAGACATCCATGATGAAGGTGAAGGGAGTGAGGCAGTTTGGTTCTGTAATGCTTTATGCCAGCTGAGCTCCCATTACAGTCAGTCCCAGTTCAGGTACTCGGTCCTTTTCAGATATAGGGGCCTGTCTGGTAGTCAGTTGGTGGGCATTGTGCTGCATAACTGAGGTTTTCCTAATGTTGAAAACCAGCCCATCTCTACCACAGTTTAGTTCTGTCTGAATTTTGTCTGAGAAAGGCATTTATAGGCAGGCACTAGGGAATCTGTTGGAGCAAATTGTAAATATATTGCCCATGTTATGTTGCCCTTCTGGCACAGTCTCTTGCGGTGGCCAGTACAAATGGCCCAATACCACACCTCAATTGAAGTATTGCCCAGCGTAGCTATCCTTGTCCCAAATAATGGAGCTGTTTGCTTGCTTCTTTGTTTATAGGATTGGAATTCAGGGGCATTCTTTTTTTTAATGAAGCAGTCTTGTTCAGTATGAGAATGCTGTGATGTTGAATCAAAAAGGGGTTTAGCTTGAATGCAAATATTAAAGTGCTGTTTTGCTTTTTCTAACTTTCAGGAAATAATTAACCCCATTTATTGCCCGCTTTATCCCTAAAATCCAGAATGAGCAACACTCCAGTAATTGCATATTTAAAATTACACTGTAATAGTATACATTATATAATTACGTTGTTTCTCAGGTGCTCACAATACAAATATTGTGTATGTGTGTGCAAATAAACAGATAAAATTAAGATAAAACCCTTACCAGCTCTGCTGTTAATAATACCCTTTTCCCATTTTACTCTTAAGTATCTCATTTTTACCTCCTTCCAACAGATAATCTTATCACTGCCTTGCCGAACAATCCCATCTTGAAAAACTTTCGTGGATTTCTGTCACTTCAGGCTGCTGGTAATAGTGGGAAGTGATGCTTGAATGCTCCCTGATGAATAAGAGTTGGCCTACACAGTATGTGGAATGAAGTGGTAGAACTGTGGTTGATGCCATTTCAGGCTTCAGGTGGGAAGACCACATCTTTGGTTCCTTATGTAGAGAGATAGTGTAGCACCTTTGAGACTAACTAAAAGGAAGACGCTGGCAGCATGAGCTTTTGTAGACTGAAGTCTACTTCCTCAGATGCATAACTGATTCTTGTGTTTAAAGTTAAGTCAAACTTTCTAACACATTTGCATGAGTTGTGAGGAAATGTATAATTATATTTGGAGTTTTTGTGAAGTTTTTCTAAAAGTGAGTGCTTAATATGTGAAGCATTCCAAATAAAAGAAAATGCATAGATATATATTTCAGCTTCCTCTGGTCATTCCCTTTGAGAATACTTTATATCAAGTTCTTGGCCACTTCTGAATGTATTATAATTCGATGTAAATGAAGCTTTGGTTTTAAAATGCTGTAATTTTAAATGCAAAATGATTGTCTGTCACTCAGCAAAGTACAATTGTTGTCATCGTCCCAGAATATCCAGATATTAAAGGTCAGTTTAATTGAAAACAAAAACAAAAACGAAGTACCATAAATTTAACATACTGGTACATGTCTAAATATGAGGCAGCATAAAACTAATATACATGCATAGAATCAAGTCTGCAGTCCTGCCTGTTCCCTAGACTGTTAGACCAAAGGCAAAAGCATCCTGAAATAAGCATGCTGCATATGCATTAAGAAATGCAGTAGTATAGTTCCATCCAGTACTTTGGTCTTGGGTTGGGGCAGTCATGCCAAAATGTTGGCTGCTGTGAAGCTGATCTCATTGTATATATGGTTGTATATATACATGTGTATACATACATTCACACATAGAGTCATAGAATTATAAAGTTGGAAGAGACAACAAGGACCATCCAGTCCAACCCCATTCTGCCATGCAGGAAGACACAATCAAAGCATTCTTGACAGCTGGCCATCCAGCCTCTGTTTAAAAACCTCCACACTCTGAGATATTTTCCACTGTTGAACAACTCTTACCATCATCAGGAAGGTTTCCCTAAAGTTTAGGTGGAATGTCTTCTCCAGTAGTTTATATCCATTGCTCTGGGCCCTATTCTGTAGAACTGCAGGAAACAAGCTTGCTTCATCCTCAGTATGACATTCTTCAAATATTTAAAAATGGATATTATGTCACCTAACAACAACAACAACAACAATAATAATGTTATTTGTATTCCATTTGAGGTTTGAGGCGGGTAACAGCAAAGAAAATTTCAAATACAAAGTCACAAAAAATAAAATAAAATAAGGAAACGGTCCTCGAAAACCCCCACCCTTCTACCCTCCCTCCGATCAATACAAAATAATAACAATAAAAACATATAATTGGAATAAAACAGCTGGGCAGGGGGAGACAGCAATATGACAATAATGAGCAATAATGAGGGGGGGGGGCTAATTAACATGGGCAGTTGATTCTGTTTTAGGAAAGGTTAGTCTTCTCCTCCCCAGGTTAAACATACCCAGCTCCCTAAACTGCTTTTCATGGCACATGGTTTCCAAACCTTTCACCATTTTGGTTGCCCTTCTCTGAACACACTTCAGCGTATCAATATATCCCTTGAATTGTGGTGCCCAGAACTGTACACAGTATTTCAGATGAGGTCTGACCAAAGCAGAATAGAGTGGCACTAGTACTTCCCTCGATCTAGATGCTATACTCCTATGCAGTCTTAGGTTCATATTGGCTTTTTAAAGATCAGCTGTTGACTCATGTTTAGCTTGTGGTCTACTATGATTCCTAGATCCCTTTTGCATGTACTGTTGTCAAGTCAGGTTACACCCATGCTATGATTTGTGCATTTCATTTCAAGTGTAGTACAGTACTGTACCTTGCATTTCTCCCTGTTGAAATTCAGTTTGTTAATTCTGGCCCAGCTCTAATCTGTTAAGGTCATTTTGAAGTCTGATCCTTCTTCGTGGGTATTGGCTACCCCTCCCAATTTAGTGTCATCTGCAGATTTGATAAGTATGTCCCTGATTCCATCATCCAAGTCATTGATAAGGATGTTGAATAGCAATGGGCCCAGAAAACCCAGTGGCACCCCACAATTCACTTCTCTCCAGAATTATCTGTGAAGAAGCACAGTTTGAAATATGCTCATGCTGCATCCTGTGCCCTGGAAATGTCGGATTGCCCTGATTATAGAGACCTTGAGTCTCTTGGCACGTCTGTGTATTGACAGCTTTTACAGCAATATACCCAAAGTCAAGAGCAAAGTACCTATATGAGGTGGTGCCACCTCTAGTCCCTGTCTCTGATATCTTGGGGTAGTTTTGCTTAATCATCTGGTGAGCTAGCAGAAGTATAGGCTCCAACCTCGGCTCTTTTTATTTTTATTAATGTATATATTCATAATTAGGCCTAAATATCCTAAAGATACTAGATCTTGTCTGATCCTAGAAGCTAAGCAGGGTCACCTCTGGTTATTAATTGGATGGCACATCGGCAATGAATAGCAGGTGGTATAGACTGTCTTTCAAAGGGAAGAACTGACAAAACCACATGCAAATTCCTTCAAAAGAAAACCCAATAAAATTCACAAGATCACCATAAGTTGACAGAGGACTTGAAGGTGTGCATGCGCGCGCACACACACACTCACACATGAATTAAATAGATTTTTGTATAGATTGTCCTAAGAAAAACCTGTAGAGGTTTTCCTGTCCGATAGTGCCATAAATTCCAGTGGTCTGTTCCAGCCTTTCTACAAATGGCATCACATTGAGTTGGGGGGAATGAAAAACATAACATCAGCTGTGAATACTGAGTACACTATGTATGTTTTAACTTAAAAAAACCCACTTAAAATTCCATAATGATGTGTGTTGGTTTGTAAACTTGAGATCAGCAGCTAGCATTTTTTTACTAGATACTGATGGGGCTCAGAGATTAAAAAAAAGGAAAACTAGCCACTGTTCTAGTGAGCTTCGGATTGAGTCTTGTTGTTGCTCTGTCTCCGTTTTTTTCTCAAAAAGATATTGTGATCAAACTAATTCTTAGCGAAAGCTATAGAATTTACCAAAGGTGAAATCATTAGAGCAATTACTTTGGTGTGCATTAAATGTCCCTCCAGATGTTGCAAACCACAACTCCCAGCATAGCCAGTGGTGATGAATGCTGAGAATCACTGTTCAACAACATCTGGAGGGCCCCATGATTCCCATTTCTGAATGAAATGCACGTGAAAATATCAGACTTTTGCACCATGTTGGAGGATAGAACTTTCATGCTGAGTGACTCACATTGTTGTACTTAAAAGCTGCTAAATTCAGATGCATGTAAATTCTCAGTCTTTTAGGTATTGCTAATACTTGAATTAAGTTCAATTTGCTGATGTTGGATAAAATAAAAATTGGAGGCACTTGTATTAGTGTGCACATTTGAGCCAGCAATGGGAGTTGCGAGTAAAAGGATTGTGAAGTGGAAACTGTTGCCACAACTAGTCTTCAAGTAGGTAGACGTATGCTGGAGTCCTAGAATGGCTATCTGGTTAAGGAGATGCAACTAAATAATGTCTCCTGGCCAGACGCCTGCCTGAAGACCATCAACTGGTGCAAGGAGGACAACATTTCCACCACTTTCCTACCAGTGAGTGACAAGGGACTTGTGACAGAAGTCCTGCTTCTCATGGTTGCAGCCTCACTCACTAATGTGAAGGGGTGGAAATATTCTCCTCTTTGTGCCCTGATTGCTAGCTGAATGGACTTCTTTTGTCCCATCTGTTGCTAGCTTCTTAAGGTGGACTTGCACAGCAAGCCTATGTAGTCATAGTGAATATAGATCAGTTACAGATCCATAGGTCTAGCTTATGAATCCATAACGGCAATACTGAATGCCAGCCATGGTCTGCTGACATGTACTGCGTGTACTTAATAATATCCAGAGGTGGAAAGGATTCATAGTAAGCCATCCTAAGCTACTGATTCCAAGTCAATGCTTTATAACATAATGCTTGTGGTTGTTTACCAAAAGACTCAGTTCTGTATTAATCTTCTTCCCGTTCTTGAAAAGAGCTGCCTTCCTCTGTGTGACAGAAAAGCATAGCCACCTTCATGTTGATCTCTGCATTCTCAGTTATCCACTTCCAGGGCATCCCCTTTAGAAAAGTAGTAGCTGATATGGTTTTACTTGTAAAATCACATACCTGTACTAAAAAAATGCAAAAAAAGGTTGTTTTTCTTTTGGAACCACTTTTAACATCCCAGCCTTGCAAATAGCCACACCTGGGATCAGGAACATTCCTTGTGGGTGAGTAGATTGTCAAATCTGCATATGCAGAGGTTCCTACCAACAGGTGGCTTGGTAACTAAACAGAACATCCTATGTGTCTTCAGGGCTGCACTTGATAGCAGTGATACTTAATTCAGAACTGAAGCAAACTACTCTTTTATCCTTGAAAAAAAAAATGCATGAGTGCCACATAATTAGGCATTTCATTTCTCAAGATAAGATTGCTGAAGGTAGAGGTGTATGAATATTTTAAGTGCATTATTCGGTTTGAGCCATTCTTTAAAAGCATGAATGGTTTTTTTTTTAAAATAACCATTAATTTAACATATGCTAGTGGTTTTCTAAAGTAAACGTCCTATAGATTGTAATGTGCATTTTTAGACAGTTTATCTACATGCAAGTGACAACTTCGTGAATTTTTCTTATGTATATATTAATTGCCACCATTTTTTCAAACTGTACAAGCTCTAATTGTGCAAACAAAGCACTTTTTGGGGTTACAAGTGGGATACAATGGGATACAAGTGAGCACATCATTAAAATATAGCCCATATGAACTTCATATCTGGCAAGCAGTCGGCTGTTTTTGAGCTCCATTATGGTATGAGTATTACTGTTTGAAGTGATACTAGTTGATGATGTGCCCTTATGCTCCACCAGATATGGATGGCATTGTCTTTGGAACTGTGTAACCTTGGTTTTTGGATTTCTTAATTCTAACCTTGGGAAATGTGGTTGTCCTCCATAGAGAGCTTGGTTCAGTCCTTGCTGAACTGTGACAGATAGGAATGAGCATGTTTCACTCATTAGCTGATATTGTAAGCAGCCAAATTATCCGAGTTTTCATCATCATCTGTTAAAGGAAACAGTATGACTAACCTGAATATGCAGTGCTTCCAGTGAGCATGTCTGAGAGCAAATGGTGATGTGTAATTATGTGGCTTTAACTTAGATCTGACAGATGTAGGGAACTGGTCTGTGTTGTGCATGAGCCATGGAAATGGTATCTGTGTAATACATGTGTAGGCCTAGTGTGAGATAAATTGCATTGCTCTTGGGATACTGTATTGATAATTCTCCTGCACAAAGCAGGAATACTCTTAGTGTACTTCTCTTGCAGAAAAATTACTGGTGGTGGTGTTTGTTCTCTGTGGCCATGTCCAGTAAAGCTTTGCAAGACTTTCATTTCTTTGGTACAGTAGATGCAAACCTGGCTGTTGAAATCGCAGTCTTTACTGAAACTCAATGTCTTTCTGTGCACATTGAAAGCTGAACTGTATATAGCTTTAAACCTATGCATTGTATCATTAAACACACAAATCAAAACTCCAAATTAGAAAGAGTTTTGTTTGAAATGTTAGGTATAAATTGCTTAAGTAGATAATTAATTTGTTTTAAGAAGATAGTGAATTGATTTTATGTGGATTGTATGTGTAATTTCAGAAAGCAGAAACTCATAGTGTGTTGTTCTGAAATATTCGATGCTTGAAGATCACAGCTTCTCTCCAAGCAGCTTACAAGGAGTTTGTAAACTATTTTATGTGCCTTTGCATTGTAAATTTAATTCACTAAAATTTGTATACCATTCTTTTGGGCCACCAGTATTCCATAATATCTGATTATAAATTCTAGGAAAAGCTTGCATTTAAATATTCTTTGATGTCTGCCTTATCTATTTAATATATAGATTGAGTCTCCCTTAACAAAAATGCTTGGGACCAAAAGTGTTTTAGATTTTTTTTCCAGATCGTGGAATATTTGCACGTACATAATGAGATATCTTGGAGATGGGACCCAAGTCTAAACATTAAATTCACTTATGTTTTGTTTACACCTTAGACATACCCTGAAGGTAATTTAGTACACAATATTATTAATAATTTTGTGCATGAAACAAAGTTTGTGTACATTGAACCATCAGAAAGCAAAGGTGTCACTATCTCAGCCACCTATGTAAATAATGGTGGATTTAGGAGTACTCAGATTTTGGAATTCCAGATAAGGGAGACTCAACCTGTATTCAATTCTTGCTTAGTTTTTGGACAGAGAATGAATAAGAGGAGTTTTGCACTAGTTACCCTCTTACCTGGCTGGTCTCTGAGATCATAACTGAACATCCATGGAGTTTGCTGTTGTTGTTTGTGCCTTCAAATTGTTCCCAACCTATGGTGATCCTAAGGCAACCCTGTCATGGGGGAGACCTAGGCCCAAAGTCTGCTCTCTGTCAAAAAAGCTGAAAAATGGTCTGGTGAAGATATGATTTGAAGATAAGAAGTGGGAGGTATGAAAAACTCTTAACTCTTCCCTTATCTGCTTTCCTCTGACAAGTGCTATATAAACTGAATGATAACCAGGTGAGAGGCAGCTGCAGGTGAAAAATTGTGGATATTGGAATAAGAATCAGCGTGATGTAGTAGATGAATTCAAACCCCCATTTGACCTTGGGCAAGTCACACACTTGGCTTCAGAGAAAGGCAAAGGCCCCTCTGAACATATCTTGCCAAGAAAACACTGTGATAGGCTTGCCTTATGGTTGTCATAAGTCAGAAATGACTTGAAGGCATGCAACAAGAACAACAAATGGGAGCAACATTTGCTTCTTCATCTTTGTGTACTGTATATTTCTCAAATTTTTCAGACTCTATGATCCCTGAAACATGTAGCTTTGGTCTTACTCTACTAGGATTTTTCTACAAGGATTTTTCTCCTTGTATGTCTTGGCTTTCTTTATGCTACAATATTGATCTTTGGATATGAGCAAATGAGTCAAGTCTTAATTGTTAAATGTAGTATGAACCAATTTTTGCACTTTTGTAATTGTAATAATCGGTATAACTTTAGTTTTTGAGAAGTCTTGAACTGTCTTAAATGCTTGGGGCTCACTTCATGTCCCGTTTCTAGAGTATAAATGACTCCCATTCAGACTCTTACTGCTATCCCACTACTATGGACTGCTAGTTTGGCAATCTGCATATGTGCCAAGTAATCATTTTGGCTAGTTTGGGAGTAGGTTAATCATTTGGCACATTAGTTGAATACTTCTTTGGCATGGATTTGTGTTTTCAGATTTTTGTAACAATTTGTTTGTCTTGAACACTATACAGTGTGATTACATACCATAAATCTCTGCATGCAGAGTTGAACATTGTGCTATGCAATTGTTGAATACACAACTAAAGGGATCAAACCACCAATATCAGCAGAAGTGGACGAATACACATTGGCTGAGAATGGACATAGGAATGTGCAGTGACCTTACTTGTGCAACTCTGCTTCTGGAACTTTGAACTGGATGTAGATGTTAAAAAAAAAAAGTCCAATCGCTTCCATAGGGGAACGTACTTATGGGCCAGACACCAGTGGGATTCTAGATCATGTGTACCAAAATTCCAGGGCTAATATTGATTTGAGTGCGACCAGCCTAGCTACAGGTATGAAATAAATTGTGGACTGTGTGAGATAGACTGTTGGTGAAAAGTTTCTCTTGTCACTTCAGTCTTGGATGGTGATAGGGTTGCCATAATCCAGTCTCTTATATCCATGCATCTATTTTACATATTATACAAATTATTATAATTGTACATATTATTAATTTGCGTTCTGATTATGCAAAGTCAACACATTAATCATTGTACCTTTTCTCCCATAATGTTTCAGCCTCAGTACCAGTATAGTGGTACCTCAGTATCCATGGACTAGCCATCCGCAGATCTGAGCATCCGCGTACAGCAAGCCTGTGTTTGTTGCCAATGCCGGTGCTTGCATGCGCCTGCACTGCCATTAGGGACAGTGGGACTTCACTTGAAGTCCTGTTATTCCTAATGATGGTGTAGACACGTGCACATGCTGCCTTTGGGGAGGCTGCTTCATTGCCACTACCACGTTTTAATCTTCCTATTGGCCTGCAACAAAGGAGAAATCTGGGATTTACTGCCTTCACTGGCCAAGCTAGTCAGGACATTTTTTAAATTCCTTCAATCTGAAATTTTCTAGGACAAATGGCAGTCCTAGATTTGGGGATGGAGAACTTCTAATATCTGTCAGAAACCTTGCTCTTTACTTGCAGAACTGAATATTAACTTACTAATATTATATTAGTAGATAGGGTGAAGTTTCCTTTACTCTGATGGGAGTTGTAAAAGTTTATAAGATTCTGGTTTCTGCTATTTCTTTTTGCTGTCAGAAATTATACAACCAATTAAATTAGCCAATTTATGAAAAGAGTGAGTACTATTGGCGTTTGATATATTTTAGCAGAATATTTGCAGGATGCAGTGAATATCTTCTTAAATGCTCCAACTGTTTATTTGAGTTGGCAGTTGATAACAATGGTGTGCTAACAGTAACTCTGCACAACAGCACTTCTAATCTCAGTGTTTTTGACACATTCCTAATTAGGTGTGAAATGATCGAAGGTTCAGAGCATCACAGGGAATGAAACGTGTTCAGATTTCCTGCTAATGTAGTTTATTTACTTAGCTAGGTAGTCAACTAATACTAGAGATTATTCTGGATTGATAGAGCATGAACCAAGGCATTTAGTTTATGAAAAGACTAAGAAATCATGTTTGCAAGATATTCCAATGCCAGAATCTCCTCCTCCTCAGATTCTGAACCAGTATATGTTACCTGAAAGTAGCAACACCCAGCATTAAGGGAGAGGTGAAAAACTGAAATAGTTTGTTGTAGATTTGAAAGAGAACTAGATGTTATCAGAAACATAGAAGTACTGCTAAAAACATAAACCTTGTGTCAAGTTTTCTCTGTCTTTCACAGTATTACATACTTGTGGAAACACGTCATGTTATATATGCCTTCTTCCATGACTGCCCCCAAGCACCTAATATTGTTGAGAGGATGTGGAGAAATGCACAGTGTGATGCCATCATGTTATGTGTTTTTCTGTGATAGCTCCTTAAAGGCAGAGAAGACAAAAAACCTATTTTGTTGTTGTTTCTTGTCCTAACCTTCCAGTGTGATTTGTCCATGCCTACACAGAAGGAAGCCCAGCTTTGTTTGGTCGACTTACTCCCTAGGTAGTGTGCTTTATGACTGCAGTCTTATATATGTCTTCTATAATGAGCAGGAAGAAATCCTTTTGTGTTTTGTAAAAATGGCCAAGAGCGTTCTTGCTCACTCTTTTGCATTATCACACTTTCTCTTCAGTAAGATTGCCTCCATGGGGCAATTAGAAATTCAACTGTTGGATATTTCCTGGCATGCAGAGTACTGTACCTGTTAATTTTGATCAACATGCAGTGTGTGTGTGTGTGTGGTTTTGTTTGGTCTTGTTTAGGGTGTGGGAAAGGATGTGACACTCCTGTCCAGCATCCCCATCTTAAGCTTGTTGATTGGCAAAAAGGATTTAGATTTTTGAAATGAAAACAAGTGAAAGGATGGGAGATCACAGATGTAAGGGGGGTAGGGAAGTACACATTTACAAGACAGGTTCCCAGTTTTCAAATTATGACTCGTAGTGATAGTTGGAAGAGGATTCAGGAAGAGAGTTTTGCATGAGATGACCACACGTTTGTGGGTAAATGCAGGGAGCATTCTGAAGACTGCACAGTGCATTTTACACTGCAGACATAGTCTAGTTGTGTTGGTGTTTTCTGCTGCATTCCTGTGAAATGTGCGAAATGTGCATCCTTAAACGATTGAGCCACTATAGAAACTCTGATTGTAACAAGATTTTTAGGTGTTTGCACATTGCTTTCTATGGATGAATTACTATTGTTCACACTGTACAGTTTGTCAAGTGCACTTGCTGTATATAGGCTGGCATCCTGTTAGTGGATTACTCAAGAATAAGTCCAGCTTGTGCTTGTGTATGCCTTTTTTTGTCATTGTAGAGTCAGACTTCTCTACCTCCCTTATGCAACCTCCCTGAATGGAGGGGGTGTGGTGGTGACATCTGAGTCCCTGAGACTCAGAGGGCATTGGGGGAAGGCGAGGTGGTGATCTTTGAGGCCTGTGCGGCAGCATCCACCTCACGAAACCTGGAGGTCTTGGGGGGGCAGCAGTCTGGCCGGGGGGAGGGAGGGGGAGGGAAAGCCCCCCCCTGCATCGGTTGACACCAACTGTCTTGACACCACTACGCCACAGCCCAGCTTTCCTCCCAGGTTGGCTAGCAGTCAGGAATTCTGGGAGCTCTAGTCCAAAGCATAGCAATAGCAAGTACACTTTCTATACTTTCAGTGCACTAAAGCACTCCCTAAGTGGTTTACAAGCTAATTGCTCCCAACAAGCTGGGTACTCATTTTAGCAACCTATGGAAGGATGCAAGGCTGAGTCAACCCTGGACCTGGAACCACTGCTCTAAAAGGACCTTTCTCCCAAGTAAAATATAGGGCACTTGACTTGCCAAAAAGGTTTAATCAGTCTTCCCATCAAATAATGCAAAGTGGGGTGGTTTTTTTTTTTTAAAGTTTTAACTTTACTAGTACAACAAACGGTTCTTTGAACGGTTTAACACAAGAACAGTGAAGTTCTGAAACAATAAAATAAACAGAATATCATTGCAATTTTGAACTAACTTGATAATATTAGGTAGGGTGCATGTTTTATGCTAAAACACCAGGGTCATTCTACATGTTCAATATCTTCTTTTTTAAAAAAGAAAGAAATTAAATTTAAATTTTGCTTTTAAATCACTGCTGTTATTTATCTTGGAAAACTAGATAAATAACAGCAGTGATTTAAAAGCAAAAGTCTGGTTTTTAAAGCGACGTGTGCCAACGATAGCAGCAGGCTATTTCTTTATGCTTCATCAGCATCTACTTCCTAGTGGCATAGACATCTCTAGACCATGATCTTTGTCACTGTTTGGCAAACCTCTGTAGTTATGCCAGGCCCAGTGCTATGTTACTCTGTTTGACTCTGACATCTCCAGTATGGTTGGTGACCAGAAGCCTTCAAAAAGGTAAGCAGCCTTGGCTTCACTGAAGGCAAAATGGCAAAACAAAAAGGTCTAGGGGAAAAGTGGCAAAAGAAAAATACATGAAAAAGTTTTATTATCTGAAGTGTTCAAAAGGTTCAAAAATTATTAGCAGTAATTCACTGACATTCAAGCAAACTGTATATATTCAAGGTTGTGCTCTTTACCAGAAGATGAAAACAATAAATAGTATACAATATCCATTTGTATACGGAATATAAAGTGCAGATTTTACCAATATATATAAAAGGCTGAAAACTATATATCTCAAATGACATACAAAATATAAAAATGTCCAACAATCAAAGTGCATGTACTGGCATAAATATATGCACTTCCAGAGGACATATAATAAAGATTAAAGAATAAAACCAAACGTGTTTCGACTACACGCCTTCCTCAATGGAAAAAAAAAGAGCTGTTGTAACAGCACAATGATTTGTCTATTAGAATGGAACCATCCAGTAAGGAGTAAGTTAGGCAATCAAAACTAAATCCTGGATGCTCCACTAGATTGTAGTGCTAACCACTCTATGGTCAACATATGCTAGACAGTGACCATAGAATTGAGCTGGTGGAGCTAGAAATGCCTAGTGGAGTGTTCTCTCTAGGAATCTCTTGAGTCCTTTAGTGTAGCTTTTGGTTAAAGTTGAGCATAGAGTTTGCTGGAGGACCTAGAGATTCCTAGTTTGGACATACATCTGTGAAAAATCAAATCCGCAAAGTCAAAGCCGCAAATGTGGACGGACAAGTGTACTAGAGAGTCAAAGGGCAGCTAACAACTAACAACAAAGGGTTCCTATGTTGGTTGGAGCCCCACACTTGGGGGTGAGTTGAGGAGGAGGTAGGCTTTTTTGTTCCATTGGTCAGGATTATAGGACAGACCAACTGAAAATCAGTAGTTTTTGTTGTTTCAAAATTTTTATATTGTTATTTTTTAGATTTATTCTGGGTGCAACAAATAGTTTGGAAAGTGCTTCTTAAAAATTAAAATAAGAAGCATATTTTAAATTAGATTTAAATTACATTGGGTTAACTTTCTGCTACTGAAATCAATGTGACCTAAAAGTAACTAATGCTACGGTTCTGTAAAACTGTTAATGCAAGTGGGACAGTGATTCTATTTTTTCTCAGTATTATGCCCATTAAAAAAAAATGGATTCATTTTATACTGCCAATCTGACCTGTTTAAAAATCATTCTAAATAAACTAGCAAAAGTAGTCTAAATTAAAAAGCAGAATAATTTAAAAAAAGTTGGATTCTGCAAATTTTCTCCTTCCAGAATACAGTCATCCCTCCATATTTGCGGCTTTGATATTTGCAGATTTGATTATTCACAGATTACATTAATACGTTCTCTCTAGGACTGTCTAGGTCCTCCAGTGCAACTCTTGTGGTCAACTTTAACTAAAAGTTGCACTGAAAGACCATTTGTAGCTAATCCAGTGCCATTCTATGGTCAGTGTATGTTGGACATTGACCACAGAGTTGCCCTGGAGGACCTAGAGATTCCTAGAGAGGTGTCCTCTCAGGTAAAAACAGTGTTTTTGTTATTTGTGGGTTTTCCATATTCACGGGGGTCTTGTTCCCCTAACCCTAGCGCATATGGAGTGACAACTGTATTTTTCTTTAAATGCATTGTAATGACCTGAAGACAGAGTTTAAAGAACTGAGCTGTGCTAGGAATAGTTTGTGTGTGTATGTGCCTTCAGTTTACCCATCGACTTACTGCAACCCCATGCATTTTTCTCAGGGTCTTTTTTTTGGCAAAGAATATTCAGAGGTGGTTTGCCGGTATACATGCATAAAGATATATTTTAAATCAGTTTAAAAGTTGATAAATCAATAATGAATGGAAAGTACAAAATTTCTCTTACTCCATAGGAATAAGATGAGAAAGATTAGCAGGTTTTAGTCTTTTCTGCTGTGGAGCCTGATACCCACGGCTTGCATTCTGGTGATTTCAGTAGCATGATTTTATACATTTTCTGACTAGATGTAAGAAACCTACTTATCTCACTTTTAGTGAAGTAGCACGGTGATTAGGAAATCATTCGCCTAATTAGAGCATTCCCCCTACAGACTTGCAAATAGGTTCATAAAGCTAGTTAAACACATAGATTTTTTTACTAGCCTACCTGTACCTGAATGGACTAAATTGGAGAAAAACATAATTTACTGGTTGTGTTTTACTGGGAATCTTAGTTGTTTATTGGGTGATCGGCGCTTCGTGTCATGGCTGTGCTAACTGTACATTTGGAGGGAAGAATGGTTCAAACACTTTAAAACAAAACATAATTGAAATTTGGTTTGGCTTGCCTCAAATGGCGTTTTTATTCAGTTTAACTTCGGATCGCAACCTCCTTTATCTTAGATGAGTTTCCACAGGGGATCAAAGGACACTGGTTTTGTGTCCTTCTTTCAACTGCCAAGGATGTTTTGAGTGGGAAAGTGGATGAAGAGATTGAGGTGTTGATGGATGTTGTGCAGACAGAGCTAGGAGATGATAAAGATATGCAGAGATACGTAAGCTGCATCTGCATTGCAGGAATAACCTGGTTTGATACACTTCAACTGCCACAGCTCAATGCTATGGAATCCTGGGAATTGTAGTTTGTGGTGGCACCAGAGCTGTCTGACAGAAGGCTAAATGTCTCACAAAACTACACATCCCAGAATTCCATAGCATTAAGCCTTAGCAGTTAAAGTGGTGTCAAACTCAAACTGGATTATTTCTGCAGCCACAGAGAAGACAGGAGAAGAGTTACTTTCTGCCCTGATGCAGTGTTTAGCTTGTAGGCCTTCAGTATGGTGTAGTGTTTTGAGTGTCGGACTGTGACTCTGGAGATGATGCTTTGTTTCCCAGGTTGGCCATGAAACCCACTGAGTCACCTTGCGCAAGTCCCATGCTCTCAGCTTCAGGGGAAGGCAATGGCAAAACTCACCTGTACAAATATTGCCAGGAAAACCCCATGATAGGTTCACCTTAAGGCTGCCATGTGCTGGAAATGATTTGAGGGCATACAAGTGTTTAGCCAGCAGCAGCTCCATATCCAGGAGTTAATTGAGGGTTTCAGCTGCATTCTAGCCAAGAGGTATAACAGGCAGCAGACATATTTGAAAGACTTCTCTTGCATGTCTGGCTAATTAATTGAACTCTGTCCCCTTCTATTTTTTTCTTTAGAGCTGTACTTCATTTTGTATATTTGTCTGAATTCTTCCTCTCGTGTTTCATGTTCATCATGTAAGTTCTAGTTCTGTTCCCCTGTTTGACTAAGTCAGTGGTTCCCAACATCTGCTCCGAAGAGCCCTTAGGGCTCCTTGTGCACTTCCCAGGTGCTCCACGGCCGCTCCAGGAAAATGAAAGAAATAAAAATGGAATGAACTTAAATAATAAGAAACAAAAAGTAGACTCAAAATAAGAAAACTAGAAACTACATTCTGAATGGAAATTTGCCAAGTTGGATTTGCCACGTTGAAAAGGACTCCGCGAGTCAAAAAGGTTGGGAACCTTTGGATTAAGTTGTCTTCACGGTTCTGCAGCAAACTTGTAGGCAAGCATGGCTCCAACTACACTGCAGAATTAATGCAGTTTGATACTGCTTTAACTGCCACGACCTAATGCTATTGAGTTCTGGGATTTGTAGTTTTGTGAGATATTTAGCCTTCTCTGCCACAGAGGTCTGGTGCCACAGCAAACTACAGATCCCAGGATTTCATAGGCTGGAGCCATGACATTTAAAGCGGTATCAAACTGCAGTGTGGCAGCAGGCCTTATCAGTTGTTTCAAGGCTAGAGGTACCACATGTTACTTTGGGCGTCTTGGTCTTATTTCCCCCCACATCCATCCCACTAGAATTTTGAATAAAAGACAAAACCACAGCTGTTAGCTCTTGCCATAGCAAGGAGCTGCTGTTCGGGGAAACTGGAGTTACACAAATCTCGTATGTTTAAAAGATGCTTTTGCTCAAATTAGTTTAAAAATCCAGAATATTTATACTTTATTCCACAACGTAAAAAACAATTTTGTTTTAACGTTTACTATAAACCAGTTATGTCTCTTGTTTCTCCAGTACGATGCACATACGTTATGATGGCCATTTCCATTTTGCTGGTTATTTGGTGAGCCTGTCTCTAGGGGCAAGTATTGGGGTTTTTTCACTAAGGCAAGGTGGTGTTCCTTACACCGAAAAAAGATGCCCATGTAATAACTCAGAAGTAGAGTCTATGCAACATATTTTATTGTACTGTAGTCTTTACAATCAGATCTGACAAGCCAAAATCTATCTAGTATTAAGTAAGATCAATGGAAGATCAAACCCTTTTTAAGTAAAATTCTTTCTAGAAGATAAATGCCTGAATGTCACTTTTGTAGTTGCCAAATTTCTCTCTGAGGCAGTAGAATTAGAACCCACTATCTCCACCAAATGCATCTGAGAATGTAGACTGAAGTCCATGAAAGCTCATGCTGCCAATTTCTTTCTTTCAGTTAGTCTCATAGGTGCTACAAGATTTCTCTGCGTACTGATTCTGCAAACTAACATAGCTATATCTTTAAATTCTACCTATAAAGGGATATCTAGCATTGAGCTAGAAAGAGTTAGATTTAGAAACTTCTGTGACTCTTGTATTATTATGGCAATTTTATTTTGAGGAATTGGATAATATGTATATTTTGACTGAATGTATAGGTTTTGGGTCTATCGACCGTAATAAATTATGACTGACTGATGAACCACTTTGGGTCCCATACTTGGAGAAAGGCTGGATAAAATGAATAAATAAATAATTTTCTTACATAACAGTCTTACATTTAATTTAATCTTAAAATTTCATACCATAGTGAATATCCTTCTCTAACATCTCTCTTCATTAAGACACCCTGAAGATGTGACATTGTAGCATGCAGTCTCTTCATCTACTCAGATCACTGCTATTGCACATAGTGTCACTTTGTACAGTTAAGGTTTGATATACAGTATATCAAGCATATATATGATGTCCCCTTCTGCATTTATATAATATGCACTAAAACATCTGTATTCTTTCATCTAGTCATAAATCCACCATCCTTAGCCTAATGTGGCCTGCTGGTTCTCAGTGTACTTGCCCTATAGATAGTAAATGGGCTTAGCCTTAATACACTCTCCTCTACTACAGGCATACATTCTGTTACCAAAGCCTTTTACAAAGAAGCCCCTTTTTACATAATCTTTTTATGTCTGCTCACCACCATTCCTTCACATCCTCACTATAGCTGGAAGATTTTTAGCAGCATTGACACTGGATGGTGAAGCAGGGCTGGAGAAAAAACAGATTTTCAGTGTCAGGTTGGAGCAGCATGCCTGCAGTAAACAATATGATAAAATTTGAGCTGAAAAGAAAGATTTTACTGTAGCCAGTCCCATTGTAGTTGTGTGTACACCCCTAAAACAGTCACGGTAAACAGGAGATTTTTCCAGAACAGCAGATATGCCTAGCATGTGTGAACAGCAAAATGGAGAGAGAAGAAGAGTAGATAAGCCTGCTTCACCTGTTACAGCCAGCATGTTTAAAAAAACATAGGCCTGTAAGTTTGGCCACCGAAATTTATAAGAAAAATACTGGCTGGTGAAAAACAACAACAACAAAAAATCATTCCTGGATGCATTTTGCAAGACATTTTCAGGTGGTTCATAATGTTTTTGTTTACCTGTGCAAGGGTTACCAAACTTTCACATATGCATATTTTTAGTTTTGAACAGAACAGTTGCTGAAGCGTGTTAAACTACTCTTCTTTTTTTTGTGGTGCAGGAATCAATCCCTATTATTTCTGTGTTATTTCTGCCTCTGATATCAAGGTTTCTATTGATGCCCAAGTACACATCTGCTTCATTCACAGAGGTATAGCTGTGCCCAAATCCTTTGTGAATGGTAATCTTTGTGAGTGGTAATGCACTTAAGGCACAAATGTACCTTTGTGAATAGTAATGCACTTAAATATTTATGAAAAGGTGCCATTCTGTTCTTTTTGTTTCCAATGTACACGTGAAGTCTTACCTTCTGAAGTGTCCAGTGCCAATTTTACATTTCATCTGGCCCAAATTAGTCAGTCTCAGTGGCAGTGCCTGGAGACTTGATATAGATGGTATTGCAAAAATGGAAATCTTTTGGAGCTGCAGCTGTTCCGTCCTTCACCTTCATAACACAAATGCAGAGTTTGTTTGAGCCATTAGCTGCAGAAATAAATCCAGGGAGTGCTGTCTTATTGATGAGTAATAGGTCTGCTGAATTGGAGAGGTTCGGGACTCTATTCTTTCAAAAGGTTATGGTCCCTTGGTTGGGGTATTGCTGAAATTCATTGCTGAGCTTGGATTTCTAGGTTGTAATGTCCAGGAATGTTTTCTACTGGAACTACTTGGTGGGAAAGCTGGGGTCTTTTCTTACAGATGCCAGACTAACAGCTGTCCTTCATATCTTTATGACTTTAAAATTAGGTGACTGCAGTGTGCATTATGTACAGCTCTTTTTGACAGTTTGAAGGCTCCAGCTGGCACAAAATAGCTTGCTCTTTGAAAGTAGTCAGTCACCAGGATCTTATGATGGCAAACTGTTTCTGTAATAGTCTGTTCCATGCACAGTTTTAAAAAATATATTCCATGTTTGCAAAGGGATGGTATCTAGAAGAGAGGAGAGCAAACAGTTCTGGGCTGCTTATTCTTGCCTTTCAGAGAGTAGGTTCTTGGAGCCTAGACAGTATGGGAGAGGTGATTTGGACAATTCTCTGTCCTGGCACAGATGGCACAAACCACCCTTCCCAGAGCCTCTTGGCTCCAAAGGCAACCCCTCTCCAGCCCAGACATTCAAGGAATAGGCCATCAAAGCTGCATCTGTCTCCTGTCACCACTGCTGCTTGTTGTTGTTGTGGTGGTGGTGGTTGTGTGCCTTCAAGTCATTTATGACTTAGGGCAAACCTATCATGGGGTCTTTCTTGGCATGTTTATCAGAGTGGGTTTGCCATTGCCATCCTCGGAGGCTGAGAGAATATGACTTGCCCATGGTCATCCAGTGAGTTTCCATGGCTAAGCTGGGATTTGAATAGCACCGGGCTCTGTCCTGGGCCCGGTGCTATTCAACATCTTTATCAATGACCTGGATGACAGAATTGGGAGCATACTTATCAAATTTGCAGATGACACCAAATTAGGGGGAATAGCTAATACCCCACAGGACAGGATCAAGATTCAAAATGACCTGAATAGACTAGAAAGCTGGGCCAAAGCTAACAAAATGAAATTCAACACGGAGAAATGTAAGGTATTGCAGTTAGGGCGGAAAAATAAAATGCACAGATATAGGATGGGTGACACCTGGCTGAATGAAACTACGTGTGAAAGGGATCTAGGAGTCCAAGTAGACCACAAGTTGAACATGAGTGAACAGTGTGATGCGGCAGCTAAAAAGGCCAATGCTATTTTAGGCTGCATCAATAGAAGTATAGTGTCTAGATCAAGAGAAGTAATAGTGCCACTGTATTCTGCTCTGGTCAGGCCCCACCTGGAATATTGTGTCCAGTTCTGGGCGCCGCAATTAAAAAAGGACATTGAGAAACTGGAGCGTGTCCAAAGGAGGGCGACAAAAATGGTGAAGGGTCTGGAAACCATGCCCTATGAGGAACGACTTAGGGAGCTGGGGATGTTTAGCCTGGAGAAAAGAAGGTTAAGAGGTGATATGATAGCCCTGTTTAAATATTTGAAAGGATGTCATGTTGAGGAGGGAGCAAGCTTGTTTTCTGCTGCTCCAGAGAACAGGACCCGGAACAATGGATGCAAGCTACAGGAAAAGAGATTCCACCTGAACATTAGGAGGAACTTCCTGACAGTAAGGGCTGTTCGACAGTGGAATGCACTCGCTCGGAGGGTGATAGAGTCTCCTTCCTTGGAGGTCTTTAAACAGAGGCTAGATGGCCATCTGTCAGGGATGCTTTGATTTGGATTTCCTGCATGGCAGGGGGTTGGATTGGATGGCCCTAGTGGTCTCTTCCAACTCTATGATTCTATGATTCTATGAACTCTGGTCTCAAGAGTCATGGTCCAGAACTCAAGTCACTACACCACACTGGCTCTCACTTTTATTACTATTTGTTTTTCCTTTGCTGCTTCTGCTGTGGGCTTGTCCTTCTCGCTAAGGATGCTGGAAAAGGGATACAATCTCAGCTAATATCTGTGTCTTTTTACTTTTATACTCACTTTACTACTGCAGATTTTTTGAGATTACTTGTGTCCTGTCGCAAAATGAAATGCAATTTGAAAGCTGATGTTCAGAGGTTGGTCTCTGATGGGGACTACCATCTGTACTGCCACATATGCATGAGGAAAGTCTTATTTGCCTAGCCTTAGTCACTTTCCAAATGATTATTTTAGCTGAATAAAGAAAGCACCAAGATGACTGTATTTGTGGCTTAGAGCCCTTGGGTAAGATCTTCCTCGCTTTATTCAATATGCAAGTTAACCTTGGAGAATTCATTGTAAGATTTTCTGACTTTGAGTTTGGCTGCTCTTGAGGTTTTCAATAAGTTGTTTAATCCAGGGGCTTTTCCCTGTGAAGTCGTAATTCTGTCCTAAAGGCATTCTTCCCATAGCAATTTTAGTCCCACATATTCGGCATTGTGACTTTGTGTAAAGCTGAAATGGTAAAAAGTAGAGGTGAGGGGATTTTGAACATGTACAACTATAATTAAATATAGCTGGATTTTAACTGGCTTAATTTTGACTTGTGACATCTTAAGTCTTGCAGTGAATTTCAAGTGTTTGTTAGTGTTCAGGCCAAATTCTCAAAGTAGGTAAAAAGGTGAAATTGGTTTTTAGATAACTTTATTCCTATAGGATTGCTGAATTTGAGAACACGGTTGCAGCGAGGATGAGACCTTCCTTCAACCTGTGACCCAGAGTAGCTTGGCCCTCACTAAGAAGGACCCTCAGGGGAGTAATATGTTGCTTCCTGACATTAGTGGCAAAGAATAGGCATTGTGTTTCTGATGATCTCTTTTCCCCTATTGCAAATCTAAAAGCTGGAGTTTAGAAACTTAGAAAGCCAAGTAAGTGACAGTGCTGCTGTGTTGTTCAGTGCTGTTTCTTTCCTGATTCTGCCTCTCTGATGGTTTCATTGCTTTAATTCTACATCCCAGACAAATCCATTTGCACCATTTATTCTCAAACTGTACATTTTGTACTACTCATTTATATCAAGTATGAAACTGAAGGTTCATCTGGCATTCTATTTATAAATAAAACAAACCCAGAATTGTTTTATTTCTGTAGCTTGGGTTTTCTCATCTTCAGTGAACAAAGCTGCTGTAGGAGCACGAGGAGTGTACAGTTAGCCTTCCACATTTGTGGCTTTGACTTTTGCGGATTTGATTATTTGTGGTTTTTAATATGTTCTCTCTAGGAATTTCTAGGTCTTCCGGAGAAATTCTGCTGGAAATTGACCATAGAGTTGTGCTGAAGAACCTAGAAGTTCCAACCTAGAAAACACTTCTCTAGGCATTTGTAGGTGCTCCAGCATGATTCTATGATTACCTTCTGGCAGATGTTGACCATAGAGTTGCACTGGAGGACCTGTTCGATCGGGTAAAAAGAATAGTGTTGTTTTTTTTTAATTTGTGGGTTTTCCACATTCATGGGGATCCTTCACCTGAATGTGGAGAAACCACTGTAGTTCTAACTTTTTTTTAAAATAGTTATTTGAAAACAATTCTTAATCCTTGGTTCTCAAAGTGTGGTGTAGTAGTTAAAGAGTGTTGGTTCCAGCTTCAGGGCCACACTGGACTGTGAAACCTCGCTTTCTCTCAGTCTGACATATCTCAGAAAGTTGTGAGAATAAAAAGGTGAGGAATAGAACCATGCACACCACCCTGGGTTCAATGGAGAAAAGGTGGCACATAACTGTAACTAATAACTGCATGGATGTTATCAAGAAAGCTAAAGCTCAAAATAAGCTGAGATTGGCTAGGCAAGCAAGGAGCAATAAAAAGTTTCCCCCCAGATATATTTGAGGCAAGAGCATGAATAGGTGAGGATGATAAAATGCTAACAGATCACAACAAAAGGTACTCAGTACCTGTTTTGCTTCCATTTTCTCCCACAAAAAAGATTTATGCGGTTCCATGGAGCAGCAGAGGCCTTGTCAAGGCATCTGAAATTCAAATCAAAATTGATAGGGAGTTAGTAGTTAACCTAAATGAGTTCAGATTGGCAGGGCCAGATGAAATGTATCCCAGATTACTGAAAGAATTTGCTGAGGTACGCTCAGAACCACTTGCCACCATTTTTGAGAAATCATGGAGAACAAGTGAGGTGTCAGAAGAAGGCAAGCATGGTCCCTCTCTTCAAAAAAGGCAGAAAACAAGGTCTAGGAAACTACAGAATAGTGAATCTGACCTCAGTACCAGGAAAAACATTGGAATAGGTTATACAGGAGTCTGACTGCAAGTATTTTGATGACAGTGCAGTGCTCAGAAGGAGCCAGCATGGGTCTATCAAGAACAAATCTTGCCAAACTAATGTTATATCTTTTTTTACTGTCAGGTCACCAGTTTAGTAGATGGTGGGAATGCTATGGATGTCTTGATTTCAGCAAAGCATTTGCTTTGGCTTTGGCTACAAAAAAGCTTTGGAAGAGTTAGATAAATTTGCCACAAATTGTCATGGAGACTCAAAGCATTAATTTGATTTTCTTGTTGGCAACTTAGAATTCACCTGTTTTGAACTTTTGATACACTTTATACTAGTTTTATACCTGTTTGTTCTTGTTTGTTCTTGTTTGTAAAATTAATGTGTGCCATTTGTATGTTTTAGCAGCTTTTTGTTTTCGTTCTCTATAAGCCACATTTGAGGAGCTTCAGGTTGGCAGATCTTCGACCTGGGGAGACTCTGTACCAGAAGATACTGAAGAATCCCGTTCTGATTTTGAAATGTTGGTCAGCCATGCAGTTAGGCAGTCTAACATTAGGAATAATTTTTGTTTAGAATTTAAACCCATTGCCCTAGCCTTATAGCAGGTCATGTCATTTGTAAAGTCAGCTGTCTATTCCAACTGAAAGTACCCCTCCAGAGTCTCAGTCGGAGGTCTTTCTCATCTCATGATGTTGTTAGGGGGCTTCAAGTCATTTCTCACTTATGGTGACCCTATCATGTGGTTTTCTTGGCAATATTAGGTCAGGGGGGTATGCCATTTCTTTCCTCTGAGAACAAGAGAGTGTGACTTGCCTAAGGTAACTCAGTAGGTTTCATGGCTGAGCTGGGAATTAAACCCTGGTCTGCAGAGTAGACCCAACCGCTACTCCACGCTGGCTCCATCTCCTGTTAGCTGATCCATAACAGGAAATACTAGCAGTTGAACCTGGAGTATTCTACATAGACATCAGGCTGCAGTCACCTCAACAGTTGTGAACCAGTGTAGCACTGAGACCAATCTATGTAATTAAAATCCTGGTTACATGAGAGTCGGTTTCATATTTCTTAATTTAAAGGGCTTGAGAAAAAAGGCTTGTGTAGCAATGCTTTCTATATTGACAGATTCAACAAACTTAAGATACCTACAGCTTTCTTTCTGTCTGTCTTTCTTTCTTTCTTTCTTTCTTTCTTGTTTCTTTACGTTTACATAATTCACTTGTGGAACAGGTTTATGTTAGTCATGGAGCAAGCATTTCATCCCCCCCCCAGTACAAAAGCTTTGAATATATCCTCAAATTATTTATTGGCTACTGTGACAAGGATGCATTTACTGCCCCTCTGCCTTCCAAGAGCTATAGGGCTGAACTTGGTAAAATAATTTCAAGGTGGAGTGTCAGCTGTAATGTGTTGGTTTGGCAGGACTGGTAGGTGAGACCCACTGCAATTGGAAAAACAGTTTAGTACAATGCCAGGAAGTAAACAGCTCAGTAAACGTCTTCAGTATGCCTATATACCCTAAAGACACCAGATTATCTGATTTTGGAAGCTAAGCAGGGTCAGCCTTGGTTAGTATTGGGCTAGGAGACCACTAACGAATGCCAGGTGTTGAAGGCTATATTTCAGAGAAAGGAATAGACAAAACCACCTCTTTTGTGTATTATTTGTATGAGAAAACCATATGAAATTCAGGTGACTTGAAGGTGTGTGTGTGTGTATGTGTGTGTTTGATTTAAATCATGATATAAATCATTATTCAGAAAGACTCAATTTAATCATGTAATTCCCCCTCCCTTCAAAAAGGGCACTCTTCCTCGCTATAACCTTAATTTATATTTTACATAAGTCAGAGTTACCAAAGACTCATTCTTGCTGGTATAACCTTAATATTTACAACCAGATGAAGGTTTCATTTTTAGAATAACAACTTTTCAGATTAGTTTGATTTGGTTATACTATTAGAAACACATCATAGATAGATAATTATTGTGAAGTGAACCATCTCCAGTTTAATAGGTTAATCGTTCATATTTGGAAAACTTTTCTGCTGTATTTTATTGGAAGGCAAATAATAATCATTACCTTAATAATAGCAATTTAAATAGTTTAGTTTAACTAAAACAATAATCTCAAGACACGTGGAGTATTCAGATCAAAAGATTTCACCTACAATGGGCTTGTGATCTCTGCAAACACAAATTCACAGTTTTGAGAACTGTGTAACCGGACATCTGTTGTAATATCCTGTAGATAGAAAAATTGCCCAATACTCTTATAGAAACCTCTGGAAGAGCTTGGCATTGTGAATGAATTAATGGAATTCATTTATCAAAAATTGAAACACTACATGAATATATACATTGTCATGCCACTTAATTAAAAGTGAATCTCAATTTCATGATGAATAAACTTTGGACCATAATGTGTCTTAAATAGAAAACCATCTTTAGATAGATTTTTTTCCTAAAAAAATATTTAAATTTTAAAAATCATATTTTTTTATAAGAAAGCATTGATTTTTTTTATCTACCCTGCTATGTGCTCTCTCTCTTTTACACAAACACACAGATGTTTAGGAAGATATACAGTATTCAGAAAAGGGACATCCCTAAAGATGAAGTCTTTGACAAAGATAGTGCTTTGGTGTCACGTTCTCCTCACAGATATTAGGTATCTGTGTTTTGGTATTTGTTTAGCATTATTTTTAGCATAATGTCTGCACTGAACGTTTATGCAAATCTTTTGTTTATATAGCTGGCCCTCCACATTTGCAGCTCTGACTTTTGTGGATTTCATTATTTGTGGATTTGACTAATATGTTCTCTCTAGGAATCTCCAGTTCAACTCTGCTGGAAGTTGACCATAGACTTGTGATGGAAGACCTCGAAATTCCTCAAGGAAACACTTCTCTAGGCATTTGTAGGTCCTCCAGCACAATTCTATGATCAGCTTCTGGCAGATGTTGATCATGGATTTCACTGGAGGATCTTGAGATTCCTAGAGAGTTGTTCCATCAGGTAAAAAGAATAGTTTTTTTTATTTGCTGTTTTTTTCCACATTGACAGGGGTCCTTCACCCCTAACCCCAGAGAATGTGGAGAGACTACTGTAAGGTCTGAATCTTGATGATGCTTTCAAGCACAGTCAGTCCTCCATAGCCACAGATTCAATCATACACAGCAATAAAATATTCCAAAAATACATAAATTTCAAAAAGAAACCTTGATTTTGCAATTTTATATAAGGGTTGTCATTTTACTGTGTCATTAGCTACAATGGAACTTGATCATCCATGGATTTTGGTATCCATGGGAGGTCTACGAACCAAACTACAGTGAATACCAAGGGCCCACTGTAGTGCTCTTTGAAGTCGTAGTCCATGGCCTGGTGGTGGTCTGAGAGCAATCAGTTATCAGTTTGCAGTGAGTTTCAGGGAAAGAAAGAAGCAATTCTAGCCAGTGGGCACAAATATGGGACTGTCCAGTCCCCCAAATTAGATGGCCTGAGAAGCCCTGCTTTACAGAAAACACCTAGAGGAAACATTTCTTGATAAACTTACAGTCTTCATTTAAAGTGTCTGTGTGATGAGATAGAGGCCTAAATCCCCTCAAAGCACCAAATCATTTGTCTGATTTTGGAAGCTAAGTAGGGTCATCCCTGGTTAATACTTAGATGGGAGACCACCAGTGAATACCAGATGCTGTAGGAAGAAACTGGCAAAACCACCTCTGAGCATTTCTTGCCTAAGAAAACCCTGTGAAATGTGCAATTTGAAGGCACATACATATATTTATAGAGAGATGCAACAGACGCAATGGAGAGAAGCAGAGGTGGCAGGGGAAAAAAGAATGCAAATGAAATACAGTTACACCTACTTAAGATTTAGTTCAGTCTTCAGGAGGAGTTTGATGAGGACTGGAAGAGGAGAAGAGGTGTCACATCCATGTAACTTCTGGATCTCAGTTCTTTGAAGCATTAGAAGTGGCATGAAGATTGCACTGAATTCCTGTGATAGACTCCCATTCTCTTTTATACTGTGCTTTTGTTTACAGCATTTATACCTTTTTCTTTAGGTGTCAAGAGGCCCAGCACAGCTTACAGTTTAACAGAAACAGAACAGTTTCCACCTTTAGGCTTATTGTCTTAAAGAACGGATTCTTTTTCAGATTTCAAGATTATTTTTTTAGTGTAAAATAGGGGAGGAGGGGTCTTGGCTTGAAATCTGACATGGTATTAAATATACAAAACAAAAACAACAACCCCACAACACCTTTATGAAAGTATAGGAGACAGCACATCACA
Organism: Sceloporus undulatus; assembly: GCF_019175285.1. NCBI lineage: Eukaryota > Metazoa > Chordata > Lepidosauria > Squamata > Phrynosomatidae > Sceloporus > Sceloporus undulatus. The sequence goes on from NC_056523.1 coordinate 215,181,666, forward strand.
CAGTTTATGGGGGGCAGGTGATGAATCAGCTAATCTTTAATAGAATAAGTATTAACTGGACAAGAAAATGTGGAATTACAAAAACCAAAAACATAGTTTAAATATGCAAACCTTATTCTTAATCTGCCTGGTATTGAAACCTCTTCATATGAACCCACTGTTTTTCCATAGTTCGCACATCATTATCTGTGTCTTTAAAACCAATAATAACTTGAATGGGAAGCCCAACCTATTACTAAGATGTTTTCTTTGTAGGATGTTAAGAACCACCTTGTTAGTGACTCTTGAATGACATGGTATTTAATTTTTATCAAGGCCTTTTATGTTGTGACTAGCCTTGTATGCTAGGAAAGAAAGCAGTTCCTTTAAAGGCTGACTGAAAGCCATGGGGGTATATTTGTATTTGTACTGAACATATTATTCATATTATTCAGTATTATGGCATCCCCAAAGAATCCTGGAAGATGTTGTTGGCCAATAATTCTGTGGTCTTCCACACAGCTTTCTGTTTACCTGGCTAAAGGAAATTACTGTTTCTGTATAAATTTATGATATAGGTTTGTTTAGAATTGTTTATTTACTATGTCAATTGCAGGCAGTTAGATTCTCCAAATTTATTTGAAGTTCTTCATGTGAGAAGCCTTTCAAGAATGTTGCAATGGACCAAACAAATTAAAAGGGCTGTTCTAGAAAGTCATACGGTGAGCTGGAAATGAGCCGGCTGAAATGGATAAATCTTTCTTAAGGAGAAGATGTTCTGTCTAAATTTCTGATTTGCAGGTGTCAACATAACCCTTGAGCATAGGACGAGTTCATGTACACCTCCCTTCTGTGCCATATATTGCTGATTGCTATTGTAAAGAATATAAAGTCACAGCTTGCCATTTTCTGCTGGTGTATCTTGAAATTTTAATTTTGAAAGAAGGAAAAGAGAGAGCACAGTGGCTAAAAGCGTCTTGCAGGATTACAGTATTATTGAGTCATTATCCAATTTGGGCTTTGTTTTACTATCAGAATGGCTTTGTCAGAGGTTTCATTAGCTTTGAACTTTAAAGAAGATGTTGAAATTCAGTGGGTTCTCCAGTAAGCAGCATGAAGAACTGTAACAGTCAGTAGCTTGGCCTTGAAAAAACTATCCTGGCTCAGGCTATACAAGAGTGGATTTCATGAACAGCAGAGGCTGAAATCTTTTCTGCACTTATGCATGGTTAAATCGCATTGCCCTCAAGCAGAGTTTGTTTGCTGGTGCCTGTGTTATTCTTCATTACTCCATTAGGCTTCCAGTGCAGAAAGCAATCACTCTACCATGCAACAGGTTTCTCCACGTAACTGTTGTTTGAACCCAATGCCTTACTAGGAAAAGTCACTGGCTCTGTACAGGTTGGAACAAGGCTACACAGCCGTAAGAGTTGAAAACACTCTGTTTGCCTCGCCTGCTTGAAGACACAGACAGGAGCTGTAGGCATGGATGTCACTGCAATGGTTTACCTCTTGAATTCTCTGAGGTAGAGGTCTTCCTACTCCATACTTGTGAGAAGGTTTGCCCCAGATTAGTTAGGGGCTACCTTAGAACTCTGTCTCTCAGATTACAGTTGGCCCTCCATATCCATGGATTCTTTATCCATGGATTCAACTATCCATGGCATGAGGTATTCCCCCCAAAATATAAATTGCAGTAAGCAAACCTTGATTTTGGCATTTTATATAAAGGACACAATTTTTATTATGCCCTTGTTTGTAATGGGACTTGAGCATCCATGAATTTTGGTATCCATGGGAGTCCTGGAAACAAACCCCAGTGGATACCAAGGGCCCATTGTACTTGTTCCTGGGTTCAGACAGTATTCCTATATGCTGCTTAGGGAACTTTGAACCTAATGACTGAAGGTGGTCTTACAGGCTTCAAACATGTAAACACATTATTGAAAGTTAGTACAGGTGTGTTTTAAAAAATAAAATAAACCCAGCTGCTCATCCCAAGGGTCTCCTTAGTAACATGTCAATGTTCAGATGTCTGGGTTTTGTGTTCTGAGAGCTATGGTACTGACAGAAACACAGACACACTCTCTTCTATTATTATAGATCGCCTCTTTAGAAGTTAATCTAGGCTAGCATTGCTATGACAGAGTATGCATCTAACATTGGTTAAAGTGTTTAAAGAACTGCCAGCTTTTCACTGTGCCTGGATGAGGCTCAGCTAAATTAGCGAACAGAGGTGATGGCAACTAGTTACATCAGCTGGAATACCAGAAAGACTGGTAGACTGGAGGAATTTGGAGCATTGCCATCTACTCCAGAGGCTTCCCTTTTGCCTCCAGTTAATAGAAAATAGTGGTAGGATAGGGGAAGGAAAGAGGTTTTTGATACGCTTTAAAAACGTTACCCTGTTTTTATTATTTGCTGCTCTCAAAGTATGTATTTTTCATTTTTCTATAATTGGCTCATACAGGTTGAGTCTCCCTTATCTGGATTTCCAAAATCTGAAATATTCAAAAAACTAAAATATTGTTCATGGGCGGCTGAGAAAGTCACAATTTTGTTTCATGCACAATATTATTAAAAATACTGTATCAGAGTACCTTCAGGCTATGTGTATAAGGTGTATGTGAAACACAGATCGATTTTGTGTCTAGACTTGGGTTCTATCTCCAATATATTTCATTATATATGTATACACAAATACAGATATTCCATAATTCAATAATAATAATAATAATAATAATAATAATAATAATAATCTGAAATCCCAAACACCCCTGATCCCAAGCATTTTGGAGAAGGGAGACTCAACCTGTATGTTTCATTCATTCATTCATTCATTCATTCATTCGTTCATTCGTTTTACTTCTGTTAGGTACTGTCTCTTGGAATCTGCAAGCCATTTAACTGTTTTAAGTTGCAGTGGGAACCAGTTTTGGTGGGGTGGAGATGCATGCCTGCTGAGGATACACAAATCAAATTTTGCAGGGAAGAGATGCAAAACTAAAACATATTGTAGTTTGTGTTACCAGTGGGGTTTATGTTCCAGATGCAGACAAACTGAGGCTCAAGCTATTTCCCTTCTTATGTCACCTTCCCCAAGAATCTCTGGATTTTGCCTTTAAACATTGACTATTGAGGGTGGAAAAATTTTCCTAGCCATATTTTGCTTCATGGGATGTAATAACAATTTGTATCTTTGCCAGACTGTTTTCTTCAAGCGAGCTTCGAAACTCACTTTTAGATCTTGTTTTGGCGGATAGTCCTGAACAGTAATTTGACAGACGATGATAATCAGAACATTATGTTTGAATTATCTTAGTGTGAGAGCTGCTACTACTGCGACACTGCTCTTTGTTACATTTATATCCTAGTTTTCTTCCACTTCCGTACGCTTAAGATGTGTATGTGGTAATTTTCCTCTTTATTTTATCTTCACAACAGTCCTAGTAGGTAGGTGAGTTTACAAGGGAATGATAGTCCCAAAGTCATCCAGCGTTTTTCACAACTCAGTGGAAACTAGATATGCTTCCTTTCCTCCATCTTCTGTTCTGGCCTGCTCACTGTGCCTTCACAGAAATATGGAGACACAACACACTATCACGTGATGGTTTTGTATGTGTGGTGTCATGCCTCAGTTTATGTCTGCAAGGCATACTTAAATAATTATAGTATATGCCCTTAGTGAAATGCTGCTCTTGATTTACACACACACACACACACACACACACACACACACACAGAGCACATCTGATAGCAAGCCAAATGTATGGCTTTTGCACACAATTCTAGCTGCAGATATAGCTATATTTAGAATATATATGTGTGTATGTCTCAGTTGAGCTTTTTTGGTTAGCTGACAGCTTTGTGCTGTGGTAGTGTAACTGCAAAACGATGATGTTGTTATGTGCCTTCAAGTCAACTCTGAATTATGGTGGCCCTGTCCTAGGGTTTGCTTGGCAATATCTATTTAGAGCAGTGGTTCCCAACCTTCTTAAAGTCGCGACCCTTTAAAACAGTTCCTCATGTTGTGGTGACCCAAACCCATGAAATTATTTTCATTGCTACTTCATAACTGTAATTAAATAGGTGTTTTCCAATGGACTTAGGCGACCCCCATGAAAGGGCCATTCGACCCCCAAAGGGGTCCCGACCCACAGGTTGGGAACCACTGATTTAGAGGGTTTTGCCATTGCTTTCCTTGGAAGTGGTAAGAATGTGACTTGTCCAAACTCATATTATTTGTTTCCATGGCAAAAGGAAGTTTGAACTCTGGTTTCTCAGCATCCTAGGCCAATAGGCAAACCACTATAGTATACCATCCTGGCTCCAAAACAGAATTTTTCATATTGCTTTGGTGCCAAGTGCTGTACTTCTCCTTTAAGATACAGCTCCTGGGGGCATTCTTGGGGGAAAAAAAGAATGCTCTTTAAAGTCATACATGAATGATTTCACTGAGCAGAAATATACAGTATATGTTAGGAACCTGGAGCATGATCCAGGGAAGGCAAGGAACTTTCAGTTTCATTTGATTTCCGTAGACAATTTATACACAAGTTTAGGCGTGTCCCATTAAGGTCACTGGACTTTTGCAAAAAGTGCTTGACTTTGCCTGTTTTATGACTGCACAAATTAAAAATAGTTATTATGTAGGCAAGTGGAACTAACTGATATAGCAAAGAAACAACAGAGAGTGTACAGTACTGTACATAGACTCTGAGAGAATGTTGATATACTTAATGGAAACTCATACTTTCCTTCTCCTGCTGTTGCAGTTTTTTATATTATATTTCTAGTAATAGCTTTTCCTATAAAAATACAGTTGAATATAAAATAATTTATTGATAGAAAAATATAATTTTCATTATATTTTAATCACTGTAGATAGCTCTTGAAAGAGTGTTGAGGAGAAGGGCCCCAAGAAGCTTACAATTTAGAGCTGGCACTAGGGATGAAAATAGAATCATAGAGTTGGAAAAGACGTCAAGGGCCATCCATTCCAACCTCTTGACAAGTAAAGTAGCCCTGACAGATGGCCACCCAGCCTCTGTTTAAAAAGCTCCAAAGAAGGAGACTCCACCATCCTCTGAGGGAGTGTCTTCCATTGTCAAACGGCTCTCACTGTCAGGAAGTTATTCCCAATGTTGAGGTGGAATCTCTTTTCCTGTAGTTTGCATCCATTGTTCAAGGTCCTACTTTCTGGAGCAGCAGAAAACAAGCTTATTCCATCCTCAGTACGACACTCCTTCAAATACTTAAACAGGGCTACCATATCACCTCTTAAACGTCTCTTCTCCAGACTGTACCCAGCTCCCTAAGTCTCTCCTCATAAAGCATGATTTCCAGACCCTTCACCATTTTGATTGCCCTACTCTGGACATGCTCCAGCTTCTCAACATCCTTTTTGAACTGTGGTGACCAGAACTGGACGTAGTATTCCAGGTGAAGCCTGACCACAGCAGAACTAGTATTATTACTTCCATTGATCTAGACATTATTTCCATTGATGCAGAGAAGGGATTGTGAGAGATGAGGGTGCCAAAAGATTCAAATCAGCAGTTGTCAATAAGTTTGATTACAGCCGGAGACTGGTTACAGCGTCCAGCACTGACATTCCCCTTTTAAGAATCATTCAAGGCATTGCTCTTTTAAGAAGCATTTGCCCTCTAAGAAAGTTCCCTCAGTTCTTTTTCTCTGTGTCTTTTCACCTTGGGAATTAGAGAAGGCAGCTCTATCTAGTGGGCTTGAAGGAAGGCTGCTTGGAGACACAGAAGGCTCTCGGATGCAGCCATCCAAGCAGCTGCATTTTCTGGAATGCAGGAAGTGTGGGAGCTTGCACTGGAAATTCTTGTGCCATGGATGGGCAAGAAAGGAAGGGAAAAGACAACAACAACAACTTGGCAGCCTTGTAAGTATAGGATCTAAATACCCTAAAAGCAATGGTTCCCAAACTTTGGTTCTTAAATGTTTTGGATTTCGGCTCCCAGAATTCCTGACTGCTGGCCAAGCTGGCTAGGGCTTCTGGGAGTTGAAGTACCAAAGACCTGGAGGACCAAAATTGGTGAACCACTGCCCTGTCTGCACCCGTCTGATCTTGGAAACTAAGCAGGGTCATCCCTGATTACTACTTGGACAGGAGACTGCCAACAGATACCAGGGGCTATAGGTTATATTTCAGAGGAAGGAACTGGCCAAACTACTTGGGAGAATTCTTTGCCTGAAAACCTCAAGATGAAATTCATGGGGTTGCCATAAGTTTACAGATGATTTGAAGGCATATATATATACCCACACAGACACAGCCCTGTAAATATGCATCAGAATGGATAAAAGAGAGCAGTGCAGTTAAGGATGGTTTAGAAGAGTTTACAAGTTAAATTCAGTCTGTGGATTGGATGTTCCCATTCTCAATCCTAAATAGTTATCTGCAGCATTGAATGGTAGCTGCTGTTTGCAAAAGACACACTTGCTAGCTGAATGGGTAGTGCAGAAAACTCAACTTTTGTGTGAAGATATAATGTGGTTTCCAGACTTCCAAGCTGAATATTCTTATCACTTTCAAGTAATTGTACGGTTTTAAAGTCAATCTTGCCAACAGAGCGGAGGCTTTTAGCAGCAGCACATGTCTTCAGATTATTTCAAATGCTTCCATATATCAGTGTCCAATATTTCACATTATTAACATACCAGAGCTGGGTCTGAATACCTGTTGGCACTGGATGTTGTTACTGCTCCCCTCCTGCCAATCTCAGTGATTTTGGATGAAACCAAGCTTTGTTATTTTGAACTCTTCATCCTCTACTTGTCCTATTCCTACTGCCATTGTTTTTTGTCCATGATTTGTCTTTCGCATTACATACTCTGGACTTGTTATCTTGAACCCACCCCGTATTGGCCTGCTAAACTTTTGGTGTTTTTAAATCACTGCTTAAAATAGGACTCTCCATGAAAAAACTAGTTGGGAAACAAGTTCTCCTTACCCATGTCAATGATACCATGCTTTGCAGCCTGTTTAGTGCTATCTTATAGGTCTCATCATACTTGAAGTATGGTGCAAAAGCAGAATTGGAGGGAGGTGGCCTTAACCATTGAAACAGGCTGGTCAGTCATGAGCAAGTATAATAATAATAATTGTTGTTGTTGTTGTTGTGTTTCTGCCTTATGGCCCCCCTAAGGCAAACCTATCATAGGGTTGTCTTGGCAGATTTCTTCAGAGAGGGTTTGCCATTGCCATCCTCTGAGAGAGTGTGACTTGCCCGAGTCGGGATTCAAATTCTGGTCTCCAGAGTCCTAGTCCAACACTCAAGCCACTACACGCGTGCCAGAGGTAGCACTCAGAGCCCTCTCTGTGGGCACACATATTGTTGCCCTAGCACAGAGTTTGCCAGAGTTTCTTACTAAAAAGCCAGAGGGACATGGCACTTTGCAATAAATAAGTGGGGTCTGAGTTGCAGTTTGGGCACTTGGTTTGTAAAAGGTTCACCATCACTGCACTACACCATGCTGGCTCTTACAGGAACAAAATAAAATAAAAGTGGTTTAGATATAATATAGCCAGTATACAGTATGCTAACAACTAGCTTAAACTAAGTAATTGCTCATGTTTTCAGAATGATTTCTGCAAAATGATTTCTATATTAAAGTTGAGACTGTTACTGTTTGTGGTAACCCAGATAAGCTTTTTCATTTGCTTCTCAAGTTGTTCGGTTTTTGTATTGAACATATGAAATAACTTTATTATCAAGCTGCTTTTATGCTAAGTGAGACCACTGGTTCACCTGTCTGTGCATGATCTCCTCTAACTCTACTCTGTAATTCATTGACTTTTCACAATCCTATTTCTTGAATTTGAATCTGGGACCTTCTGCATACAAAGTATGTGACTTTCTAGATAGAAAGCATGTGTTCTTTGCCCATGAATCCATTGCCCCTTCATAAGAGGAAAGCTGAATTTAAACTTACAAACATGAGCTTGAGAACAATTGCATCAACAAAACTACTGTGCTACAGCTGGTGGTGGCAGCAATAACTTAATTTTCAACTTGGATGGTTAGATTTGACAGCACAGTCATGTGTGTCTACTGTATTTAGAAGTAAGCCCACCAAGTCAAGTAGTGCCAGCTCCCAGGTTTATTTTCAGCAGGGGTGGGCAACTGTTGGGGAGCTACCTTGTCACCTGGATCCTGGTTTTTGGCCCCCTAAATGGTCCCCAGTGCCCTTAGGTGATATTTTGCCTGTCCACATATTTTGGTTCTCTTTGGGCTATTTAAGGCCCAAGAGCGACCTTTTTATTGGGATCCAAGCTACCTTGGATCCAATTTTGGGAGAAACGTGGGCTATAAGCATGATAAATAAATAAATATTCCAACATGAAGTGATCTGTGGCTCAAGTTCAAGCAACCTTTTGCTGAACAAAGGTCTCTCATGAGCCTAATATCGGGCAAATTTTTTTCAGGGGAGAATCTAGAGTACATAAAATAGCCCTAGTGGCTATATATAGCCCATGGGACCCTAACACCCTAACAAGGGCTGCAGCCTGAGAGTCCAAAATATGGAACCATTCCACTAATGATTAAGTGTTAACCATGGAGCTGATTGTTATTGTTAAGATTTCCCAGAATTCCCCAGCAAATGTGGCTCCCAGTCTTGCTGTCTGGGGGATTCTGGGAGTTGTAGTCCACAAAAGTGCCTTTTCCAGCCTCTCCCACTGAGCTTTTATGTGTCAGACATTAGAATTTCCAGTCTGCACCAGAAATGAGTCAAAAGGTAAAAGCCATAAGATAGCTCTTGAGGAAAAGGTGCTGGTGAGAGGCAGCCAATAGGCAAAGCCTCTTAATGTGGAGTAACAATTCTCTAGTTGTAAATGTGATCAGATTGCAGTGACATTCCAAAATGGATTTACCCTTTGATTTCACATGTCTTATCAATGGTATTTACTTATGCCTTGCAGTTGAGATCTAGATGTTGCACTTCCAGTTCTCCTAAAAAACCAGTTGATTCCGAGCACAATGGGGTATATGAAGTTCCGTGTACAAGGGTGGAGTAGTATGCCTGTGGTTTACAGCTGGCAGTAGTAAAGTCCAAGTCTATTTCAAGATAGTTGTGGTGGCTCTTAAAGCTCTACAAGCTTTGGGCTTTGTATGTTATACAAACTATTTGTGTGTACATATAATATAGGTACATTGTTAAAATCTTTGTTTTCGTTCATAGGCATGTTTGCTTTCCCCCTCCCATAAGTAGAAGTATAGGAGTTTACAAATACTTTAAGGGCATTTCCCGCAAAGCCTTGTTCCTCCTACTTTTGTTCTTGTCTATTGGTTCTATGTACCTCGTATTTTGTGTCCTTTTGGGCAATGTTTTTTGTAGTGCAATGGGACACTCCAGCTGAGTGGTAAAAATCTTTGTTTCCAAAATAAGTCTGATAATTTTAGAAAAACCAAATTGATTTGAGTTTGTTTTTGTGTTTTGTTGACAATTTTCATGATGGCTGTGCAGCGACTGGCATTCCTTTGGGCAATATAAGGTGGCTTTCTTCTTTGTCTCTACCCTATTGATCTCTACACATTTTGGAGGGTGAGGCCTCTGAACAAGAATGTAAAATACAGTAGGTGCGAAGGGAAGAGAAGTACCTGAAAGGCAGAAGATGCAGATTATACTGTTTACTTTATATACTTTATTGGTAGGCTATTTCTGAACCTCAGGCATTTCTATCACAGCACCTAAATAAGGGATTCTGTTTCTGCATTTGAATTTAGAATGAGGATTCCCAGTAATGCATCTTTCTCTTTTGCTTTTAACCCTTGGCCCTAAAACGAAATGGCAAAGTGTCCCAGACCCTCCAGACCTACAAATAGCTTCTTGTGCTGTTTGGATTACTGGGAACAAATTTTTGATGAAATAATTCTTCAATGCAACATGGCTAGTTGTGGCAAAGTGCGGTCTGTGTCTGTGCCTTCAAGGCACTTGTCGACTTAGACCAACTCCATGCATTTCACAGGGTTTTCTTATGATAGATGTAGATATTCTTCTTGCACTTATGACTGAGAAGTGAGACATTTTGTGAAATAGAAACAAGCTTAGCAGCGTGTCCATTTGTTACTCTGTTTTCTGACCACTAGAGTTTGTCAGTGCTTGCCTCTTTAGAAGAATAGACCTTCGTAGCCTGTATCTAACATGAGCGATTGCAATACAAAAAGATAAACACACACAGATGCACAGAGCTTCATGGAAAAATATTTGTTGTTGTAGCTGTTGTTGTTGTTAGGCGACCTTATGATTAAGAGATCTCCAAGCTGACCTGTCATCAACAGCTCTCCTCAGGTCTTGCAGGTTCAGGGTCATGACTTCTTTGTACTACAGTACTACAGTACTTTCTACTTACTGCCTTTTCTAGTGAGTCATGTCTTCTCATCATATGTCAAAATACGACAGTCTCAGTTTAGTGATTGTGGTTTCTAGGGAGAGTTCAGACATGATCTGCTCCAGTGCCCATTTATTTGTCTTTTTTAGCCCATAATATCTATAGAACTCTTCTCCAACATCACATTTCAAATGTATTGATCTCTTCCTGTCAGCTTTCTTCACTTTCCAGCTTTCACAACTACACATAGAAATGGGAAGTACGATGACATCAACAACTTTCTTATTTAGTGATATATCTTTGTGTGTATTGTGTACCTGTAAGTCGTTGCCAACTTTACACTTCAGGATTTTGCCTACTTCGTTCATAGCTGCCCTTCCAAGTCCTAGTCTTCTTCTGATTTCTTGACTGCATTATAAATTCCGATTAGTGACTGAATCAAAGTTTGGAAAATCTTGAACTATTTCAATGTCTTTGTCTGCTTTAAAGTTATGTAAATCATCTGTGGCTATTATTATTATTTTTTTAAAAATATTCAAATGTAAACTTGCCTTTGTACTTTCTTCCTTTATTTTCTTCAGTAATTGTTCTATGTCTTCACTGTTTTCTGTTTGTATGGTGTCATCTGCCTGTCTTAAATTGTTGAATGTTACTTCCTCCAATTTTCATATCTTTTCTCTCCGGGTCTAAGCCTGCTTCACATATGATATGTTCAGTATATAAGTTAATCAGAGAGGGATATAAAAGGCAACCTTGGCTGACCCCCTTGCAAATGGTAAAGCATTCCCTTTCTGACATATTCTATCCTAATGGTAGCCTCTTGTCCTAATAATCAGGATAATCAAATGTTCTGGCACACTCATTTCTCTAAAAGCAGTCCATAGTTGTTCAGGATCTACAGATCGAAAGGATTTGCTATAATCTATAAAGCACAGGCTAATTTTCTTCTGAAATTCCTTGGTGTATTTCATTGTCCAATGTATCTGTGTAATATACCTTTCCTGAACCAAGCTTGGAAATCTGGCATTTGTCACTCATATACAGTAAAAGTCTTTGTGACAGCGACAATGTGGCACTGCCAAAATTTCTCAAAACCTTTCACTCCTTTTTATGGTGGGCCATCGCTGCCACCAATTATGTGAAGTGATGACCACTATCCCACCAATCATTTAGTGTGAGACTCGAACTCGGGAATCTCTTAAGTGTCTCCTGAACTATAATTCTTTTTAGATGCCAGCCCTCTGGGTTTCAAACCCCCACCCCCCAACTTGGCACCAACTATTTTTTTGACAGCCACACACCCACTATCTAATGTGCCCCTAACCTAAAAGACTTTCCTTAATGTTGGTAGCATTTTTAATGTGTTTCTGAAATCACTTCAGACAGTTGCATGTTGAAACAAAGTGATAGATTTATTTACAAGTCAGGCTGAATACAGGCTCTCTTTTAGTGGGTGGTGTTCACAGTGGATATGGTGTACAAATACTTTGTTAGTTGCACAAGTTAACATCTTATTTAGCTTGCCTTTGTAATTGTTTCTTTGTAGCTTTACATATACAGTGGTCCCTTTCCATATGCGGGGGATAATAATAATAATAGTAATATTTATTTATACCCCTCTCTTCAGCCAAAAGGCTATCAGAGCAGCTTACAAATTGTTATTTGGACATTTCCCTGCCCTCAGGCTTACAATCTAAAGATCCATTCCAGACCCCCCCCCCCGCGTAAGGCAAAAATTGCGTACACTTAAGCCTCATTGAAAACAATAGGGGTGCACCCTCTGCAACACGTGTCACACGGAGCGTGCACCATGGTCCCTGCTGCAGTTTGCCTTACACATATGGTTAAGCCATGTATGGCATGCTTACATATGGTGCAGGCGCACTGTATGTTCACTTACAGACTAAGGAACGAAACAGACAGGCAGTTTCAAGCCACCTTGGAGATAGGGCGTTTACATGTGCCATGCCCTCAAATCACCTGGAAGTTGCGCTGGCGATCACACACCGGGTGGCTTTTGGGCGACCTGGTGGTGGTGGTGTTTACATGCCACATGCTCCAGAAGCAAAGGGGCTGCTTTTTTCTGTCTCAAATAGGAGTAGATTTTCCCCACTCCTAATTTGGGCAGAAACTTTTGGGATTGGGGCCACATGTCTGTTTGCCACAGCCCCAATCCAGCCTAAATGGGGTGACTGAAAGCTGCCCCATCAGGGCTGTCTCTTTCACCCCTAAATTCTCAGAGAACCTTTATTAAACTTTTGTATCTTAACTCTTTTGGGTACCTGTGACTCCATTAGTCAGCAAACACTATGCCTCCTCCAGGACACTACAACAATATGATTAAAGCCACTCTTTGTCCCTTCCTTGGGTACCTAAAACTCTTTCCAACTACACCTCACAGCAGCCTAACCTAGCCTCAGTGGTTCTTCACTCCTCAGGGCACACTAAACATCAACAACCCCTTTCAAACCTGCCTCTCCCTCTTATATACTCACTCCTGGGAGCTTTCCCCACCTTTCCCTGCTTTCGCTCCCATTGGCTAGTGCTAAAGTTCTAATCTGCCTGTTGCCTCCAAAGTCTTGGTTGTAGATTTTGAGCATTACTTTAATGCAATGGTCCTGTAGTTACTGCAATGCTTCTTTATTGGGTGATTGGAATGTATATTGAGTATTTCCAATCTGTGGGCCATTATTTTATTTTCTGTATTTGTTGAGAGGTATTAGTTAGAATCTGAGTAGTTTCTGTCTCTGTAGCTTGAAGCAGCTCTGTTTGTATGCCATCTGTTCCAGGTGATCTTTGTCTCTCAAGTGCTCTGGGTGCAGCTTCCACTTCACTTTCTAAAACTGTAGGTTCATAGCATTGGAAAATTTTCTACCCATTTTTCTAGTCTAGTTCCCTGAAATTTCTACCAATTTTTTGTAGTCTTGTCGTGTGAAATAATACAGGAAAGTATGTTTGATGGCCTTTCAAATATTGAAATAGTATATAATATTATGAAAGACTATGCATATCCAGCTCTCATATGTGTTCATGATATGACTTGGTTTCCAGACCTCTCACCAATTAGATTGCTTTTTTGTGGATGCACTTGAATATTTCCAAACCCAAAACTGGACATTTATTTATTTATTATGGTACTTATACCCCGCTCTTCAGTCCTAAAGGCTATCAGAGCGGCTTACAATTGTGGATTAATTGTGTTCTAGCTCAAAACGTTTTGGGTTTTGGAGTACTTCAGATTTTGGAATTCCAGTTAAAGGACCCTCAACCTGGACTTAAGGTGTCTCAAGTCTCTGTTTTTTATTAGCAATAGCAATGAGCAGCTTCAACATGGCACTACAAATCCAATTCAGCTAATGCAAAATAGAACATTATGATTACTTCTCTTGATGCTGCGTTTTTGTTAATGCAGCACTTGGAAGCCCATTAGTTTTTGTAGTTTAGTTTCCCTCGGGGGGAAAAAGTGAGGCAAAATAGGATCCACTTGAATAGTTCCACCTTTTCTCAGTAATCTGTTAAAATTCACCATCTTCTCTAAGCAATGGAACTGCCTCTTCTTTGATCAACATCTTGTTCTTAGAGTCAGTTACGTTTAAGATAATGTAATCTCTTTCATAATTCTTCAATGCTATTTGCATGTCTTGAGTTTAGCCTGTTCCCAGTCTGTCTAGAAACATGGTAATCCCATTTTTTGTAAAATCAAAATTTTACATTATCATACTGAAACTGTCTTCCTACCATATCCTTGAAGCATAGGATGTGTCAAACATCTTAAGATGAAAAGCTGTTGTGATCATCGTCCCTCTTCCAGATGCACTGTGGACTTGTTTCTTCTCTCTCTGTGAAGTGACAGATGTAAGTTGAGGTCACCATCCAAATTATGTTCAGTGGTTTGCATAGTATGGCACAGGGAAGGCTGTAGAAGAGGCAAGTATGGATTTGAGTACAGTTGACCCTTCTTATACACAGATTTTTTATACACGGATTCAATCCTACATGGTTTGAAAATGTTCAAAAAAAGTATAAATTTCAAATATCAAACCTTGACTTTCCATTTTTATATAAGAGGCACCATTTTGCTATGTCATTATATTTAATGGGACTTGAGCACACATGGATTTTGTTATACATGGGGGGTCTTGGAACCAAACCCCAGCATATAACAAGGGTCCACTGTATTGTATGTTTCTCCCCTCTCATTGAGTGTCAACTTTGCAGCTTTAGCAGCAAATGAAGTTGGACTTCTCTGCACAACTTCATTAACTAGACAGCTCTGATTCATTCCCTTGGTACCATCTGTTCACTAAAGGAAGCTGGGAAGAAGGTGAAAGAAATGGCACATGATTATGTAATAATAAGTGTTTGAATGAATGATGCTTAATTTGTCACTTGTTGTCTGTTCAATCTTACAACATTTTAATTTTTTAAAATATTTAACTAGTGTACAACATGAACTACAATAGAAACTAAACTATCTAAGATGCACATCAGATAGCCAGTTATCTTTTTGAGAAGATACTTGTTGGGTATGTGATCACAGAATAAATTACAGTCAGCCCCTCTTATCCATGGATTTTTTTATCCATGGATTAAAACATCCACAGCTTGAAGATATTTTAAACATATATAAATTCCAAACAGCAAACCTTGAAGATGCCAGCCACAGATGCTGGCGAAACGTTAGAAAGAAACTCTGCTAGAACATGGCCACATAGCCCGAAAAACCCAGAAAATACTATAGCAAACCTTAATTTTGCCTTTTTATATAAGAGACACCATTTTGCTATAAAATGTATTTAATGGGACTTGAGCATCCACAGATTTTGTTATCCACAGGGGAGCCCTGGAACTAAGCCCCAGTGGATACCTACGGCCCACTGTATATACAATCGCCCCTCCTTTTTTGTGGGGGATCCATTCTGGAGCCCCTAGCGAAAATGGAGTTTCACTTATATTCATGCCCTATTGATTTGAATATAGGCATGTATATATGAGCAGATGCTAATTAATTGGTAATTGGCAGTGATTTTGGAAGTAAAAGTACTGAGGATGTAGCCAGATAGTGTGAAATACTCATTTGAAAAGAGTGCTGAAAGATGAGTGTAACTACTGTATCTGTGTCTATATCTATATCTGTATCTATATCTGTGTATATGTGATTATTCTACACACAAACTATTTCATGTTGGAGAAGCCATAGTCGTCTTTTTAGCATTTTTAAATGGAAAAGGTGCTTTAGGCCTTGATTGTTTAGAGTTACCACTTGCTCTGTTTGAAATAATCTCTGTGCCCATCTCCTTGAGTGTAAATATTTTTACAGATTCATTAGCAAAACAAATTGTAGCAGTGTTTGTTTCTCCTGATTCTTTTGGTGAACATAATTCTATGTAGGGGCTTGATATCTGCAGATTTGAGCAACTGCAGATTGAAAGGAAGAAACTTTTTTTTTTAACCTGTGATGGCCAGTCTGAGAAGCGGTCCCACGGCAATAGCGAGCAAGCTAATGCCTCCACGGAAGTCCCCCATGGAAGTCAATCTTGCCACAAAGCCACAGTCAGAATGTAAATCTCATACTGTTTCTCATCTTCAGATCACAAAGCTGCTGCCAAAATTTAACTTTCTGAGTCACTCTGTTTCCTACCCTCTCACAAGGAAGAATGCCTTTCTCCATTTTCCACTTTTTCACTAGGAAACCTCTTCCAGAATTTAAACTTCTGCCTCACTCCATTTTCCACTTCCTCATAAGGGAGCCTCTTCCAGAATTTAAACTCCTGCTTCCCCATTTTCTTGCAAGGAACCCTCTGTGAGAATTTACACTCATGCCTCACTCTGTTTCCCACTTTCTCACAAGGAAGCATCTGCCAAAAGTTAAACTCTTGCCTCACTTTGTTTCCCACCTTCATACAAGGAAGCCTCTATCAGAATTTAAACCTCTTTTCTGCTGATGCACCTCCTTGCCCCACTTCTTCTGTTGCCCTCCTCCGGGATGGATCAGTGGCAAAGGGGTTTGAAATCTGGCAGAGGCTTCCTGATAGAAAGGTTGAGAAGGTGGGAAACAGAGTCAGGAAAGGGATTAAACTGTGGCAGAGCCTTTGTGATTGGAAGGTGGGAAACAGTGCAGGAAGAATGCCTTCCTGGTGCCAGGAACTTGTCGCCCAGGTAATTTTAAAAGTTAAATTCCGACTTGAGCATCCTTGTGGGGGGTTCTGGAACCAACCCACCCATGGATACCAAGGGTCCACTGTAGTTTGAACCCTTCACGTGGTACATATTTAAGTGTATATCTTAAGTACAAAATGGAGTGTGACATGGCGTATTCTAAGCTTCCAAACCCCCCCCCCCCCCGTTACTGGATGAGAAGCCAGAGGATAAGTACCAAGGAGGCCTTTCTCCCTGATCTACCCAGCGCCATATATTACAGTCACCCCTGCAGTGGTGAAAGTCATTATATAATCTGGTGATGAAAACCAGTACTTCCTAGGTGCCAGCCAGTCCATAGCTGTGGTGCAAAAAGATGGCTACTAATAGTTGGCTTCACCTGCCACAACAGAGCTGGAGCCAAAGCACCACAAATGTCTTCATGCATATATCCTCTTTGATCACAGATAGAAGAGTTAGGTGTTTGTTCTAATATGCTGCTTATGTAAAGTGATAAAGATGGAAAGAAAACAGTTGTCCTTTTAATTTTTCTATTTCTTTACCTCTTCTTCATCCATTTGTTTTACGAAATCACCTTGTGCCTCATTAAAGATCATATTGCCAAGTGCATAAAAGTTTATTTCCTATTACTGCACATTTTATTTTCTTACTGCACAAAATGTGTCCAGCTATACATTAGAATACTATCTGGTGTGTAGAATGTGTAATCGGTGCGTATAGGAGCAGTTAGGCAATGTCTTGCTGTTGGGAACAGAAATGTCAGGCGTGAGTAGTACATTCCACCACTGATTCAAGAAGGTGCTTCTAAAGCTGTTTTAGCTCAGAGGCATGTACTATTAACTAGAAGATTTCAGATTATTAACCTTGAAGAGTATTCTAATTTTTTTCTAAATTAAGAAGGCTATTAAGAAAATACTCTGAAAGGTTGCCAGCTTGTATTTAGTCGGAACTCATTCTAATTATAAACATAATGATATTAGTTCACTTTCTGTAGGAGTTAGATATATAGCTAAGGTACATTTGGAGTAATTCTTTATCTTTCATGGGTATACTTTATAGATATTTGTAACAGTGGAATAGGACCTTGGACCTTGGTTGTTGCAAAAATTATAGGTATAAAAGGACTGCAGATCAGTGTCAGAGTACTTGATATGCCATGAAAACAGGATTGAGCATGCTTTGGTGAAGAGAGGGCACAACCCATAGACCAGCTGAGGGACGGGTGGAACTGGCAAATCATAGCCAGTCTTGCTACACAAACAATCTTGGGGATCAGGAAATGTAAAACAGACCTAAACATAGGCTGACTATATGCCTGTTTTAAATGTGATATTATGGGCTCCCCCACTATATCCTGACTGTCTTATCATTTTAATATAAATGTCAATGTTGTCCCGTTTTCAAGAAAAATGCCCTGTTATGTTGTGACAATGGTTTCAAATTGTGGTTATTAAAGAACTATAACATAACCTTGTCCGTTTTGCCATCCCAATGCCCTGTTTAAAGTCTGAAGGAAATATGGCCAGTCTACCTAGAAATAAAAAACCTTTGTTCAATACTGACTGTTATAAATATTTATTGTATAAATAAGATGGATACTAATACTTAAGTCTGCTAAACTGGGATGAACTAGATCATGTGGATCTGTGAATTAACTGGATTATATGGGTGTTGGGAGAAATTTTTATCTAAGGCCCTATTTTAAGTAGCAAAAATAGCTTGTCTTTTGATAGCATGACGACTTGATTTAATGCTGACAAACTTTCAGTAGCAAAAATGAGAAAGGATTCTCATTTCTGTCACCCTGTGGTGGCAGGGGAGAATGACTCCTAAATTTGGATTCAGTTAGTGTGTTGGCTTAATACATATAACTTTTCTTTCCTAACTGGCAAATACATATCATTTGAATGACAGCCTCACGCCACACGTGTATTTAGACATTTGTTTAAAAGACTGAATTCACTGAGATTTGTTCTGGCAGATGTGGTATTAACTTTCTGACTGTTTGTTTTTTCTGTCGTTTCAGGTTTCTGGATGGCAGACTCTGAAAAGAAATGCAGTTTTAAGAGGTATGTGTTTCATAGCAAAACAGTACTGTCTCTTGACTGTGGCTGATATCACAACAATTTGGAAGAGAGCACTTCACTAGTGAAATTGTACAACCTGCTTCAGAGAGATCAAATAAGAAACAGAGACTGAAAATAAAAAAGAGTTTTGAAAAACTAAGTTTGTTGCTTTTGGAGATCTACACAAAATTTGAAATAAGTGTTTCTCCTTGAGGATTACTTAGTTATATGCAAAAACTGCAGTTGTAACCCCACATAAATATAACTGATTGTAACATCAGGTTCCTGATATATCCAATATATGTTGGTTTTATAGTGGCTTTGTTATGACATGACAGTTATGTAGAAATTCAAGGAGAAAAAGATGACTATTCTAAATATTGATGTTTTTATGTGGAGAAAATTTTCTTTTTCAAGTGGGATATTGTGGTGTTTTTCCATCTACAAAATGGCAATGGAAATCCCAATATCTAATTTAAAGAACCCTTGAACTTTTCCACTTTAGCCATCCTTTTGTTTGGCACTATGGGATTTCTTTTTATAGAAGGAAATCTTTCGTTGTTTCATTGCTACCACAAATGCCCCCCCTCCCCCAATGTTTAAACTTTGTAAGTTGACAGAAAAGTTTTTATATGACGTTTATGTTTGTAAGGTGAAAGGGACAGAGGGAAACATTCAAAAGCCTACAGATGATGATCAAGAAATAGCTGATTGATCAACATGAACATCTCTTCTGATTTGCATCGCACTCTATTCTAATGTTCTGCTGCACTCAGATGTAGGCAGAATGAAAACCCAAGTTGGGGATATGCAGTTAAGAGCAGGTGTGATTCTTCAGTGAGCAGGAAACAGGTGAAATCTTTCCAGCGTTCTTGTGGCCTTTTGTTCATCCCTCAGTTTTCTCTTAGGGAATTGTATCCTATTCCATCTTAAATGTAGAATGTTACACTTGAGATGAGCAGTGGAATAAAGGCAAAACTCGTTCATCATTCTTCAAAGTGAGCCTTCACTAACAGTTATCCCCATGGAGTTGGTGCAGACTCTCCCAGTGCTGGTTGTACAACTTGCAAGAGAGTTCATATTCTTTCTTGTGGTCACAATTTGAGAATTAAGATAACATGACTGCTGGCTCATATTTGAAATTCTGAATGTCACCACTTTTGGTTAAAAAAAATCCCAGCTCAGCAGCAAAAACCTAAACGTTTATTAACAGTATTATAGGAGGAATACCTTGGCAACCACACTCATAATATCTATTGCATGCAACACAAATTCATAAAACTATCTGCTGCCATTTGGCCTGTTGAATATTGTGTAGAAGGTCTTCCTGGTACTATACAAAATGCCCACCTTTGATTAAGATGGTTAAACAGGGAGAAAATGTAAGCTTCTTCCAAGAATTTTTAAAAAAGGAATAGAAAATGCTTGGGTTTTACACAGATGTGTGCAAATTAATAGACTATTACAGTTGTCATTTACTTATAATAAATGTCTGTTTTATTCTGGACAGACAGAACCTTTTGCCAAATGCAAAAGCTGCTATCTGACCCAAGGAAAGAAGACTTTAAGTTAGGAAAGGCAGAGAAACCCTATTCCTAATAATTGTGTGTGTGTACATTTGGGAACATAGTGGCTCTTCTGTGGGACTAGAAAATTGCTATTTCAAGGAACACAAAATGCTTTGGTAACTAAGGACCAAACCAGATGTGATAGTGGGAGTGCTGTGATCAAAACTCCCACTTTTAAAAAAAGCATTTTAGTGCAAGGCTTGGGATTCTGTTGCTCCATGCCTTTCCCCCAGCAAAAATACTTAATCTTCAAGGGAGAACATACAGATACCTTTATAATTAGCCACTTTAAAGGGATATCTTTCATGTGGGGAAAGGAGTTATTCTCCCACCATAATTCCTCAGTCCTGATCTGATTCCCCATTCCACTGCTGCAATTGTTAATAACGCTGCAGTTGCACATGCATGCGGCAGAGGGGAGAAAAGGAAAAAGAGAGAGCTAGAGAGAGACAGATAGACAAACAGACAGGGGTGTCCAATCAGTGATCTGCCATGATGTTGCATGTAGGAGTCTCCATGCATGGAACTACAGAAGCCTGAAGCCTGGTTGTAGCATGAACTGCTGCCCTTTTTACTTCAAACTGCTGGTGCCTGCTTTCCCCAAAGCACCTGATTTATTCGTTTTCATAAATTAGCTAGGATTATGTTGTATATCTTGAGGATTAGATAAAATTGTTTAGCTTTACCTCTAAGCATTAGATCTCTCAGATCTGTGGTACACTGTTTATATATCATGTGTTTTGGAAAGTGTTCTCTAGTGAAGAAAAAACGTCTTTACATAGCGTCTAGCTAATTTTCAGGATTAACTGCCATAGGAGGTGGGGAGGGTTGATTTATGCTCTGCAAAGACTTGGCAACATGAGGAAATGTAGACAGATATATGGGGAAGTTTGGTCTTTACCTGTACATGTTCCTCTTCTTTCCCCTAACTGCTTCAGCAGTGTGCTATGTTGGGTGTGTTGGGTGTCTTCAAGTCATTCCCGACTTACGGTGACCCTAAGGCAAACCTTTCAGGGGGTTTTCTTGGCAAAATTTGTTCAGGGGAGGTTTGCTATTGCTTTCCTTTGAAACTGAGAGCATGTGACTTGCCCAAGATCACCCAGTGAGTTTCATGGCTGAGTTGGGAATCGAACCCTGGTCTTCAGAGTCATAGTTCAACACTCAAACCATTACACCACATTGGCTCTATGTTAGGAGAATGCTTGGCTGTAGTAGTTGCCATAGGCCCAAACAGACAAGCCAAAATAAAACTGCTTCAGGTCACTTTGGAGGTATGCTGTTTAAATGAAGCATGCATCCTAAGAGGCCAGAGGCTGTGCCAAAGCCATGCTCCAGTTCTAAGGACTAGAGCACAGCTTTGGTGCAGCTTCTTGCCTCTTATGATGCGTGTGTCATTTAAACAGCATACCTTCAAAGTGACACGCTTTATTTTGGCCTGTCTGTACGGGCCTCATGTTTACTAATAGGTGAAGATGTGTGTATTTCTGTCAACCCCCTTCCCCAGTCAAATGTTGATTAGCTATTAATAGTCTGAATGGTTGAAGATCTGATTTGTGGAATTACTAGTGCTAAAACAGTTTTCTGTTGACAGAAGTGCAGTTTCTCTGTTGAGCACAAAAACATTTATATGATTTGCTTTCAATAATTTCCCAAGTACTTTGAAAAAAGCCTCTTTAAAAGAGAGTCAGAATGGGAATGGGAATGAATTTTCCCCCTGTTTCCTTTCTTTATTCAGACTGTTTTTACGTTTGACACATGCTGGCTACTTTTACTGAATTTCCATACATGTTCAATGAGAAGAAATGTAATATCTGAAGAATTCTCTGAAAATACTTTGGAGATGCACAAATACATTGAATATCTTAATGCAGCCAAAATATGAATTGTACTCCAAGATAAAAATGAATTGCAGTGATTTCTGAGCCAAATAGTCTAAACAGTTAATGAAAAGTGTCTTAAATTTGTTGACACCTGCCATGTAAGAGACCGTTGTAACAGATGGTTAAAAAAAGAGCATTCTCTCCAGATTTAATTATTTAACACTGCAATCTTCTTTTGCTGGTGCAAATTTTTTCCAGTTAAAAACGTGAACCATTGTTCTCTCCTTCTTCTAATAGACTTTGAAAAAGGTTTTTTTTAAAATAAATAAAAAAAAGTAGTGTTTCAAACTTGATCTGCTTTCTTGAAATGTTGAGGCTGAGTGGACTGGACAGTTTGTTTCCTCCTTTGGACCAATCCCTTAGTGGACACTGCTTCTTCTGGCAGAAATGAAGGGTAGTGATTTTTTCATTGATTCCCTCCCCATGACAACTCTCACCATTATTTCCAACAATATTTCTGATTTGCAGAAGCATATAGGCTGCTGGAGGAGTGAGTATTCAAGAAACATCACCTCCTCCCCTGATCAGAAGGCTTCAGTGGAAATAAAGAGTGTTTTCTTTTGGATGAAGCAATTCCATTTGTTTGGATCCAGCCCAGTATTTTTCAGTGTGGTTGCTTCAATTTCTTGCAAACTTTTCAATCTTATTTAGTAGATCCCCCCTTCAAATCTAGGGTTCTCAGAGCATTTATTTAATTATTTTATTTGTATACCATCTTTCTCCCAATGTGGCTCACAAACACTTAAAAACAAAAGCAATAAAATGGTACAGTTTTAAAACATAGTTAAAAACACCATACTTATATAAGAAATAAACATCCCAAATACTTTAAAAAATAAGCTTATAAATATAAAACCATTATAAACATATCAAGCAATGACATCAATAAGAAGCCTCTCTGGCTGCAATAATGCATGAAACGCCTACTTGAAAAGAAATGATTTTGACTTCCTGCGAAAGGAGAGCAGAAAGAGGCCAGTCTAGTTTCCTGTGGAAGGGAATTCTAAAGGTGATGTAGAGGTTTATAAGATTTATCCTTGGTAAAAGTACAAGTGTATATAGACACATACCAAGATTTTTGGTGATACAAGGCTATAAATCTAACATTTTGATGGAGAACTTTTTGGAATGTCTTCCCAACCAGCATCTGGTTAAACCAGTCATTAAGATAATAAACATGATGCGATTTTTACCTGATTTTTTAATTCTGAAAGAAAAGAAAACCTTGGCTTTGGTGAAACAGCGTGCTCTGAATTTAGATTTGCATGAGTTCATGTTGGAGATCATTACCCAAAGCCTTTTACCCAAGACTGAAAGCCAGGGACCTGACTACTGTCGTACATAACAAAGCATACATGTTCAAAGAGCCAAAGGCTAATTATTTTGTCAGGCTTCCCCTCTGTGGCTATATCAGGACACTTCTGAGGAATTCCTCTGGAGGAGCTCTGGTATCTTTGTGGACAACCTTTAACATAAACTCAGGAACATTAATAGTATTTCTGTATCGCTTCCCCTCATAGAATTGTATAGGATACAAAGGGACCACTGCACATGCTTTCATTGTTCCAGTTTCTCCTGTTAATTAGTATCTTAGGAGGAAAGCTACTCTGAAAATCCCCATGTTTTATTGCAGGTTTACTGTAGAAACCAAATACCTAGGCCTGTTTATATTCACATTTTCAAAAATGGTTTGCTCTAATTTTCTTACAGACACCAAAGATGCTGACAAGGAAGATTAAGCTTTGGGACATCAATGCCCATATAACCTGCCGTCTTTGCAATGGTTATCTTATTGATGCTACCACTGTAACGGAATGCTTACATACCTGTGAGTATGAAAATAACTGTGTCTAATGACATTGTGTTTGAATTTGGTTTTGAAATTAAGACTGTTTTGAGTAAATGAATCTTAAGAAATAATGATTTTAATTTCAAATTACAGTCTATACCAGGGATAGGCAACCTTTTTGAGCCGGGGGCCAGGTTGCTGTCCCTCAGACAACTGGTGGGCCGAAGCAAAAAAATAAATAATTAAATAAGGAGGGAGGAGGCCGCCAGCGATCAGTGGCGGCCCCGCACGCTCCTTCTCGGCCTCTGTGGAGGCTTTGACCTCCACAGAGGCCGAGAAGGAGGGAGGAGTCTGCCAGCCACGCGCTCCTTCCCGGCCTCTGCGGAGGCTTCGGCCTCCACAGAGGCTGAGAAGGAGGGAGGAGGCCGTGGGGAGGTGGGGAGGGTGGCGCAGCCACGCACAGGAGACGCTGCCTCTACCTTCGCCTCCTCCACCCTAGGCCTCGCTGTCCCTCCTCTTCCTCCGCCTCCTCTGCACGGCCATGCGCGGTGGAGGAGGAGAAGGGCAGCGAGGCCCCGCGGGCGCCCGGAGCGGCACAGAAGCTGCGGCGGGGGTGGCAATCAGTGACAGGACCGGGCTGGGGCCGGTTCCAAGGCCCGCAGGCTGTAGTTTGCTGACCCCTGGTCTATACCGAGCTGTTAATGTGGTCTGTCATGGGTTGTGTGCTGTGCATACTTGATACACCATCTCTGTTCTCTTATTCTGGCCTTGTCATGTTTGACTAAGCCAAATACAAGGAATCTGTTGGTTCCCATCCAAAGACAGATCATGTATACAGAGAAATTAAAATTACAGGTAAAATCTAGCAGTTGGCTGGATCCCACATTTACTTTCTATGAGAAGAACTTAGCTAGTCTTTTGCCATCAAGATGGTAAAACCTCTTTGTACAGCAGTAAGGCAATTCTTTAACTCAGTAATAGGATGGAGAATATGAATCCCACCAGATATTCTTGAGCCACATTACCTCATCCTTCACCATTGGTTGAGCACTGATGGAAGGCCACAAATTCCCCATCTAATCCATGGCTTATGCACATTGTCTTACTTTCCATCTCTGTTTATCATGAAGCTGTTCCTGATCTGCTCTGCATTGATGAGTAATAAATACTTGGATTTGTTTTGGATATTTTGGCAATTAGTTCTCAGTTTCTTTGCACCCCACCGCAGGCTTATTTATGGCCTTGGGATGTTTCATCATAGCTGCCATCAAATACTGCCTCAGAATGTGCTTTTGACACCCCTGCATGTTACATTTTAAAATGGGCATAATTTCTGTGAGATACTCTGTGTGTGTGTGTGTGTGTGTGTGTGTGTGTGTGTGTGTGTGTGTGTGTGT
>NC_056523.1:215206873-215405183 GCF_019175285.1 Sceloporus undulatus
ATATATATATATATATATAAAAATACAGATTGTGGTAGCCAGGCTTCAGTTGTTGTTGTGTACCTTCAAGTCGTTTCTGACTTATGGTGACCCTAAGGAAAACCTATCATGGGATTTTCTTGGCAGGATTTGTTGCCAAGGAGGTTTGCAATTGCCTTCCTCTGAGGCTGAGAGCATGTGGCTTGCCTAAGGCCACTCAGTGGGTGTCATGGCCGAGCTGGGAATCGAACCCAACATTCAAACCACTATACCATGTTGGCTCTCAACTTCAGTACTATCATATTTTTAAAAGTTGCCAGCTATGGAAGGAGACAGTGTTTTGAGTTGAGATCAAAACTGTTAACATTTGTAAAATGTTGTAAAATGTTAACAAAATGGTACTGAACAGTTAAAAATTAGCTTGGTATAAACCAAGTAACGCACACTGTTAGATATTTGCTCAAATTGATTATAAATTGCAAATGGTATTGGTGTTTCATAATTAGAAACCAAGGCCCCATACAGACAGGCCAAAATAAAGCTGCTTCAGGTCACTTTGGAGGTATGCTGTTTCAATGATGCATGTGTCCTAAGAGTCTGGAAGCTGCGCCAAAGCTGCGCTCTAGTCCTTAGGACTGGATCTTGGCTTTGGCATGGCTTCCGGACTCTTAGTACGCATGTGTCATTGAAACAGCATGCCTCCAAAGTGACCTGAAACAGCTTTATTTTGGCCTGTCTGTATGGGGCCCTGTGTTGAAGAAATTGCCCTCAGATAAATGACTCTTTTTAATTTTAATCACTTTTGAGTTCTAGTCAAACTAACATTAGATTTGTTTAAAAAACAACTTTTCATTTTCTAAGAGTTTACATTAACATTTCCCAAATCTTTTTAGCAGTGTGCATAATTTGGAGTCAGATCTCATCTAAAGAGAGAGCTAGAACATAATAAAGAGTATTTGTCAGATTGTAAATGCTTATTGGTTAGGTACTGTTACACATGTTAGTATTAGAAATTGAATACAAATAGTCACTGAAATATGTAAGTTAATAAGATTCAATTTAACAATTGACAAAGCAATTGTGCAAATCATCGAATATCTACCTATTCACTAGTAAGTGAAAAAAATTCTTGTATTCTTGGAATCATCTTAACTATAATATTTTTGTGAACAGTTTGCAGGAGTTGCTTGGTAAAGTATTTGGAGGAAAATAATACCTGTCCCACATGCAGGATAGTTATACATCAGAGCCATCCACTACAGTATATTGGGTAAGTGTGGTATTAAATAATACACATAGAGGTCTGCTAGGAAAACTTTGCTAAACAATGGGGTATTTCAGAAATGCTTGCACATAAATTATTTTTCATCACATGATTGTTCAGCACTATTCATTTAATAAAGGGAATTATCAATTTGTCCTTTTAAAGCTACATTTTCACATGTACAGTACTGTACCTTGAAGGAAGAGATGACATTTTTGTTTTGGTCTTGTCATTCAGTGTTGCATAGTAAAGTTGAATATTAAGATTCAGAACACGAATTCTTCATGGCAAATCTAATGCTTTAACCTGTTTTTTTTTAAATTTGCTAGTCATGACAGAACGATGCAAGATATTGTTTACAAACTTGTTCCAGGTCTTCAAGAAGGTAAGCTAGTATTATGATTTCTCAGTAGAAGACCATTCTTGATTAAAACTTCTCAGTGTGGTGCTTGGGATGCAAAGTTAACTTTTTATGCAAATTATAGGTAACATGGATAATGCAACATGGATAACACAACATAGATCTAATCTGCACTGCAGAAATAATGCAGTTTGTAAATAATGCAGTTTGTAAATCGGTTTTCCTCCAAGTTCTTAGGCTTGCCATGTACAACTTATCAAGTATGCAAGACAGAGAACAAAGTATTTTAAAACAAGACCCCTCAAACTCTGTAGAAGTTCATAAAAAGGGGAGAGTAGATGTTTTATAATGAGATTGCTACAGAAAAGCAGCTGAACATTAGGGGGTGCTCTCGATACATTTTTTGAAAGAGTGAGAGGAAATATTTGTTTCCTTGAGTTGCTAAATCTACTGTTAAAAACATTATTTTAAAATGTTAAACAGCGGAAATGAGAAAGCAGAGGGAATTCTACCACAAACTGGGCATGGAAGTACCAGGTGACATCAAAGGAGAGACATGCTCAGCCAAACAACATTTAGAATCTCACCGGAATGGTAAGTAGACATTGCATGTGTTTTCTGTTTTAGCAGAATTATTATGTTCACCAATAGAAATCAATTGTTCTTTTATTTCTTCTTAATTAAAATGATTTGGTGGAGTCTGGTGATCACTCTATCAAGGGTGGGTGTTGTGTGGTCCATAAGTACCCAACAAGCATAGCTACTGGTGAAGAATGTCAGGAATTGAAGTTCAACAGCATCTGAAAAAGGGCCACAGTATCCCAATTCTTAGTTTATATTGTGTTTACTGGACAAAATATAAGCCTCTGTTTGAAATGCATTTTTTTAAAAAAAAAATTGCCATGAATACATACCTGATTGGTACTGTTTGCAGTGACTTTCTATACACTTGTAACAAATGTTACATTCATAACATTCTTCATAATTGGTCTTTGCAAGCAGTTATTGGCCTTTTATTTCTGTAGCGTATGAACTGGCTCCATGGTTTTCACAGACATACATTATTAGGTATAGATATTTAGTTTTTTACAGATGCTAGTAGCTTCTAAAGACAGATATAAGTTTGACAAAGGCTGCCAAATCAATAAGTGGTTTTGAGTTTTTGGAGCCTTAGTGAGTCTGTCTCAAAATGATTTCTCTTGCCATTGAAATGATGAAATGACTCTCATGTAATATACCTCATCAATAGCCCAGTGCTATGAACTGCTGGCACCAAAGCAAATTCCAGCAGTGTTTGTCTCTTTGCTATTCCAAAAGGAGTGCTGTGACACTTAAGTGGCATGTTGTGGCAAGAGACTACTTCACACAACACCTCTTAGGACGCAGAGTGAAAATCCTGTTATTAGTTAAAGAATACAGGTGATATCCTAATACTACTGCTAGTGCTGGTGTAAGAGGGTTTTAATAGGCCAGTGATAATCTATGCTCTTGATTCAGTATAACTGCCATTCAGAGGACTAAGTACTGCTCTGACATTTATTTTATCTGATGCCTTTCTCCCACAGTGGGACCCAAGGTGGCTCACAGAAGGAAATCAATTATAATCTACCCAAGCAGTTTCAAACACAAAATTACCACAATTAAAACAATATAAAATTATTTAAAAGTTAAAAAATAAATAAAACACATACTCCAATAAAATCAGTATAGAAAAGACAAATTCCTTTCTCTGTAATGTTCTGTGGGCCATTTGGTGGTATCAAACCTTTGCCAGGTATTATGTACATGAGGGCATCCTAGCCATCAAGCAAAGCTCGGCTGTGTCCCACTTGCTAGGAACATGATCTTGAATTATTTGCAGCTGTGCTAATGTGCCTCTTCAACAAAACGGGTCCTTATGAGGAGGCTCTAAAATGAATTTAAGGCCTAATCCTAAACTTGCCTGTGCTAGGGATTGAGTGAACTGAGTGCTGTTATAGCAGTCTGTCAAAGCATGAGATGTTGCAGGAATCTTGACAGGAATCAAACCAGCATAATTTGGCCTCATAAACAGCCTTTGTTGAGTTCACATAGTAATTTGCAAGTATTTTTTTGAAATAAAATGTATCTTGCAAACTTAATAACTAAAGTATTGAGTGTAAAGTCGAAGGCTTTAATGGCCGGCATCCATAGTTTTTTGTGGGTTTTTCGGGCTATGTGGCCATAAAGTATTGAGGCTGGGTTTCAGTGTATTGATGCTTCAAAAAGTTAATCCTTATATAGAGCCCAGGTTGATTAATTTTTCAGACAGACCATAGGTTGAACTGAACAAAGGCTGAAGAACCCATAATACAGGCCTCACCCCTGATATGTACCTATACAAGTTATGAGAATGACAAAGAGCTCCTTAGTCCTCTGTATCCCATTGAACAGCCGCAAAGCTTGAGTTCTTACTGCAGTCTGTTTAGCTGCTCACACCCAGGTACCTGTGTCTTGCCTTGCCTGCAAGAGTAAAGAGCTGAGATTCATGAGAGAGAACCTTTGACACAGCGTTTGTTTTAGTGGATAAAGCACCCTTTGTCTGTGCTTCAGCTGGCTCAGGTATATATTGTGTATGTGTAGAAGCGTGGAGTGCATGGGATCAATGGGAAAAGTATGCCTTGATCTCTCAGGTGGCATCTATTTCTCTTGACCTTGGAGAAATGTTAATTCTCCATATGTTTCAGTTAAAAACAGGAAATGGAAGTTACATGCTTCATAGCTTTCTGCCTGATCTTTTGAAATATGATGAAAAGGAAGAGGAATAAAACATGTTGGGAAGAGAAATGTGAGCTTCGATGGTTTGCTAGTAAACAGATTATATCCACCTTTCCGCACCCTTTAAATGTGTTTGCCTACAACTGCCATCATGGCTAGTGATTTTGGGAATTATCGCTAAACACATCTGGGAGGCACTAGATTGAGGAAAGCTGGTGTACATGAAAAGCAATGAAAACCCAGTTCATTTGTTGGTGGTTTATGCAAAACTATTAATCCATTTTAGATCCAAAATTAGTAACCCATCTAAGGTTATGATAGTAGCTAGGTTTCTTGTGAAATACTCTAGA
This sequence comes from Sceloporus undulatus, assembly GCF_019175285.1. Classification (NCBI taxonomy): domain Eukaryota; kingdom Metazoa; phylum Chordata; class Lepidosauria; order Squamata; family Phrynosomatidae; genus Sceloporus; species Sceloporus undulatus. The sequence continues at coordinate 215,211,564 of NC_056523.1, forward strand.
CATAGTATATCTCACCTGTATAGCTTGCATTACCCTTAGTATTATGCATGAATTGAAATCTATGGCTTCCTTCTGAAAGGGCTGGCTTACTTCTGAAAGGGCTGTGGATTTTGATTGCCTTTTATTTCATACGTGATTTTTTATCTTTAAAGATTGCCACTTTATGACAGATGTTCTATACTTTTTTCATTAGGGGAAACAAAAGCAGATGAGACTACAAACAAAGAAACATCAGAAGAGAAACAGGAAGAAGATAATGATTATCATAGAAGTGATGAACAGGTACTGAAGAAGATCTTTGGATTCTTAACAACAACAGTAATAAGATGAGAAGTAGGATCAGTACAGAGATAATGCTGTTTCTTTTCAGAGTGTACATTTCTGGAGGTGGTAATATGGGATAATATGGGATGCAGTAGCTAAGTGGTTAAGACACCAATTCTGATGATTGGAAAATCAGAAGGTTGGCAATTCGAGGCCTGAGTGCTGCATGATGGGGTGAGCTCCTGTCACTAGTCCCAGCTTCTGCCAATCTAGCAGTTCGAAAGCATGTAAATGTAAGTAGATAGATAGGTACTACTTAAGTGGGAAGGTAATAGTGTTTGATGCAGTCATGCTGGCCACATGACCACCAGAGCAGTCTTTGCACAACGCTGTCTCTTCGGCTTAGAAACAGAGATAAGCACACACACACACCCAACAGTCGGTTATAACTAGGCATTCGTGTCAAGGGGCTACCTTTACCTAATATAGGTTTATTTATTTTTAGGACAAACCCATAAACATTTCATATCAAGGTATTCGGTTTCAATAACACATTATGTTTGTTGGCTATTGTGTTACCCTGGAGGTGACACTTCTTCTGGGGTGGGCATCTGTTGGTGGCTTTTATGGTCCTATGCATTCTTCATTACATTCTAGACCTCACCCTTCAAGGTAGGAATGGGCAACCACATATGACCCTCAGTTTTATTTCAAACAGAAATGATCTTGTGGGCCTTAACAGAATAAAGGTTCTTTGTTCTTGCTCAGAATAAAAACACTTTATGCTGTATGTGTGATCCTTCTTTGCCCTGCAGTAGTAGGTTGTCTGTAACGATCACTGCCTGTTAGGCTTTTTTCTGTGTGTATAATTTGTTCTTGCCAGGTGATCTGACACCTGGCTTCAGTAGCTATGAAAATGTAGCCTCCAAAAAGGATTTGCTGTTTCATCCCTAACTTTCACTTCTTATTAATAAAATAAAATATTTTCTGTTGCTCTTTAATTTTCAATAGGGAACACCAATTTTGTTTGTTTTGGATTTCCCAGCTAGTGCTATTGATGTTTGAAGAAGCATATGAAGTAGCTACAGTGTGAAGTGATCTCTATTTAGAAATGGAAATAGCTAGTATTAGGGTGTGTACTACCATCTGGTTGTTATTCCACTTTTTGCCTTCATGGATCGTGAAGGAGCTAGAAAGGTTGTTTGTTCTATTTTGTCAAGTTAGACTATTCATCCATATGGTATTGTCGTATTCTCCCTAGCAGCTGGTCTCTATGATTTGAGATAGAGGCCTTTCTCATCATCTGCTCCTTCTCTCTCTCTCTCTCTCTCTAATTGGAGATGTCAGAAATTAAATATTTAGTCCACTAGACAAAGATAGTGTTCTAGTAGTGAAAAATGATTCTGCTTTATTTTACATAAAATAAACTCTTACTTAGTTCAGCCTGCTTTTCTCTTTGGTTTTGCTATTACACAAGGAAAACTTAGAGGAGGTTGAGTGCCTCTGAACAAGTACTGACCATTTACTTCCCCCTAAAGGTAAGCATCTGTTTGGAATGCAACAGCAGCAAATTACGTGGACTAAAGAGAAAATGGATTCGCTGCTCAGCACAAGCTACAGTCTTGCATCTAAAGAAGTTCATTGCCAAAAAACTTAATCTTTCTTCATTTAATGAGGTAATACAAAAACATTTGAAAAAGAAAAACATGCACTGGAGCTTTTAATAATCTTTAATGTTGATTCTCCCCTCTTCCTCTTAAATTTAAATACTGTAGTTTACTACTCATCTGACTAATAGGAGGTGATGATGTATTGAAACAGCCCCTTAAAGGTGATTTCTTTTAAAAAAAATAGCTCTGAAACTTTCCGTATTATTACTTTAATAAAATATTGTTAGTGTACTGTATATATCAGTTCTCAGGAAGAATAATGGCAACAAAACAACTTAAAACAATAAAAATGTATTTTTCTCTTCTTTTCCCTCAATATTCACTTGAAGCATTTCTGTTTGTACATCTACTGAGACATGGTTGGGAAGGGCCTTGGGTAGGGAGTTGTGCGAGGTGACACTCTCCCAAACCACTGAAATCTTCCAAACAGCCATGATACCTTCGGGCTTTTCTTTGCATCTGAAAGCAGAAACTTGCTTTCAGAACAAGGCACAAAACATCAGCTTCCTGATTTGAACTGTTAAATTTTTATTAGATCCCATATGACTTGTGATTGAAAGCACAGAATTCCAAAGTGTGTGCTTCAGAATTAAACTTTGTTATAATGAATGTCTGCTAAAAATGCCCTGCCATTAATTGAAATAATACTTGTACAAATAACCACATAATCTGTTTGTATTTTATGGATGGGTGTTCTGATTTGTACCACCTGTTATTCCCCTGACTAATTTTATTACCTGTGTATTTGAAAAAAGGTCTTTTCTGATCTCCATATGCCTATCTGGCATTCTACTAGTGGCAGCTCATTTTTAAGGAAGATTTTTATGGACTGGAATGAAGTGAGATATCAACTTTTAATTGGATCTCAAAGGGTTTCATATTAAATTGCATTATTATTATTATTATTATTATTATTATTTTATTATATTGGAATATTATCGTATTATAATGTGTCACAAATCCATTTAGAGTCTTTTTTCATGAATAGCTTGCAAGGACAACTCAGAACAACCATAGATGTTGCTGTGGGCATGAGAAGTCCCCCTGATATTGGCAGCCTGCATGGTCCTGGCAAACTGGGTGATCTGCAGAGCTGCTAGCCTGACTGGCAACTATAGTGTCTCCTCTGCATGCTGCTTGTTCCCATCTGAGGATATATTGGCTGTCCCTGCAGATTTCACTTTTCTGGCCTTTCTTTACATATGTGATGGCCTGAACTACAGTAATATTAGTCCCACAGTTTCGCCCCCAAAAAACATTCTATCTTGTTAGGATACTGCCCCTCTGCACATCTTTCTCCTTGGTCAGAATTACCTTTGGTAAGGGGAGTAAAGTATTTTTGGAGGAGATACCTTTTCCTCCAGACCACAGGTAAACAGCTACATTTTTTTTGGGGGGGGGAGCCAATTCATCTGACCTCTACAGGGCTACCTCTTCCCAGTATGTCCAATTATCTCTGTTTTCCTCTGTAGCCCCTCTAAAAATGTTGTATGGAATGACTCCTGTTGACATTTTGAGAGGGGGACTACAGAAGAAAACCAATGTATTTAGGAGGCAGAAGGAGTTCTGGAAGGTAGTTTATATTAGGTGGGGTTGTTTTTCTGTGTTTTAATGTGTTTAAGGCATTTGCTTACTGTTCAGGCAGAAATTGCCACAAAACCACACAAACACACACAACCCCCCCCCCCCAAACGAGGGAGATGGAGGCCATCTGGAACCACAAGAGTGTAGTCCGGGGGCTGTATGTGGTGGAGAAGGTATATCTGTCCAGTTTCTGCTACGTAAGCCTTTCTTTTGTCTCCAGCCATCTCCCTGCATTTTCATAACGGATGATGATGATGATGATGATTTCTGGACAGCAAATTTATCAGGGAGAACAGTGGTTTCAGTTTAGTAATATTTTGTGAAGCACCAAAGCAGGGGAAGAAGATCAAATACAGGTAGCTGGAAAGAAAAATCTAGGTTTTAAAATCTACATGGGTCTTAACTTATAGATACAGATATGGTGTAGAATAGATGTTGCCTTCCAGATTTTACACTTGTCCTGTCAGCATAGGTAAACTTTAAATTTTTTATTGTAGGTTTAGGGGAAGAGTCAGAATACTATCGTCTTCCAGACACTGTTGAACAGCAGCTCCCAGCATTTCTTCTCATTGACTATGGCTGCTGAGATTTGTAGTTGAAAAACATCTGGAGGGCCACACAATTCCTGTCCCTAGCTTAGATAAAGAAGGTGGTGAAGGAGACAAGCTTACCACTTAAATTCTTGGAAGGAGAAATGGATATCTTCCTGCTTGTTGGGAAAACTCTGCTAGGGAAGATTTTTCTCATGCCTGTTGATAGTACGAATACAGTCACCATAGATTCTGCATCCACGGATTCAACTAACCACGGTTCAAAAATATTCACACACAAAAAATTCCAAAAAGCAAACCTTAATTTTGCTGTTTTATATAAGGGATGTTATGTTTCTATGCCATTGTACATAATGGGACTTTGATATCCCATGGATTTTGATATCCATGCCAGGGTCTTGAAACCAAATCCCAGCAGATACCGAGGGCCTACTGTAATTACTTTTCATATGGACTCTGTGTAAATTGTAGTGTAACACCTTGGAGTTGTGACATGTAAGTCTAATCAAGGCAATGTATAATGGACTATTGGAACAAAAAATTAGTACACAATTAGGTGTAAGTTAGATAAGCTGTGTGCAGTGCTGAATATTTTTGGACCATACATTGTATTGCTTTGGATGTGGTCATCTTAAAATTAGACAGCTGCTTTCAAACTGAATCAAATCTAAACATCAGACATCTAATGGGTAACTGTTTACCACAAAAGGGTATTATACTTTTGTTGTTGCTATTGTTGTTTTTGCTGCTGATTATCAACTCACTCACAGGTTGGGATCCCTGGAAATGAACTCTGTAATGATTTTCTCTCTGGACAGTTACATATTTACTGGTTGTTTTGACATACAGGTTACTTTTTTAACACTGAAGATTACCTAGAAACCAACTAACACTCAAGCCTGTTTGCATTGTAAAGCAGTCCCTAATTTCTTTTTTCCAGGATTATTTCAGCAGGCACACTCTGTGGACATGCTTATTTTAATAAAACTAAAGCCAGGGTGTGGGAATTATTTTCCATAAGGATGAAGATATTCACCTATTGTTGACAAATCATGAATGAACAATTAATTTTTCAGTGCATCAGCAGAACATAGTCTACAGTTAAACTAAAAATCCTGAAGCAAGTATGAACAACCCTATTTAAGTGCAGAAGTATTACCTCCACACAACAGGCAAGCTCAGCAGTAGAATATAGGTATTGTATATCTGCCAGCTTTGCTGTGTAAAGTGTTCCTGTTACTTGGGGCTTGAGTTCTTAATGAGTTTACTGTACTTTAAAGGATTTCTAATTTGTGTCCATAGGAACCATGTAGGATTGCTTGACGAGACATCTGCTTTCAAGGGAATTGGGTGATATCAATACAGTAATTTTATCTTTAGGCTGTCGTATTCTCTTAATGTTTGTTTTTGATCGTGTCATAATTTGGAATTGTTAAACTGAAATGTTTGATCCATGAACTTTTTGTTTTTATTAGCTGGATATATTATGCAATGAAGAAATTCTGGGCAAGGACCACACTCTCAAATTTGTAGTTGTTACGAGATGGAGATTTAAGGTATGTTTAAGACTGATTGATACAGTTGACATATTACTTTGATTTTCTAGATTTTTAATTTGTCATTTAAATAAGGAATAGCCAGTTGACACCTGAGAACTGCATTTGGCTTTAATTTCTTGTGGCTCTCATCTCTCTTTGCATCAGGCTGGAAGCTGTGTGTGTGAATCTTTTTTAGTTGTTTGACTTGGCAAGCATCCTACTTAGTACAAGTGGAGAAGAATCTCCAGAGGCTTCCGTGTTAATGTGAAGTATTTTCTATATCTTCATGTAGAGCATAAGGTGGGGGAAACATGTTCTAAGATCTTCAGGTTGAGAAACCCAGCCCCCCCCTCCTCCCAAACGGCTACGGTACTTTGGGGCTTTGTGGATATCAACATTGTGGGGGTACTCCAGTTTACAAGCAACTTTGCTAAGGAATGCCCCCTTCTCAAGTTTCATACACATGGGATGTTTTTCTTATATTCTCTATACAGCTGTGATTGAAGTAGTAATTTCCATAACCAGGTACCATATTTTCCGGCATATAAGATGACTGGGCATATAAGACGACCCCCAACTTTTCCAGTTAAAATATAGAGTTTGGGATATACTCGCTGTATAAGACTACCCCACTTCCAAATAAATGTTTTTAAAAACATCAGATTCGATTTCAATATGGTAATTTTAATTCAAATGCTTATGACATGCAGGTACTTAGCAGGAAAACTTGTTGTATACAAAGCCTGCTTGGATTGGTCAGCTCTCCCTGCCTGCCCAGCCCTCCCTGTCTCCAAGATTTTCTTCTACTGTACTTGTACAGCACTGCCCTTGCTGCTTTCATACGGTTGCCACATATGGAGGGGATGCGGCTGCGGCCGTTTTTGAGCTCCCCCTACCATAGGCGGCGACTGCAGATTCTCCAGTCTGAAGTTTCAGCGCCTGCCCTATAAGACGACACCCGGCGTATAAGACGACCCCTGACTTTTGAGAAGATTTTCCTGGGTTAAAAAGTAGTCTTATATGCCAGAAAATACAGTATGTTTATTTTATCTTTCAGAAAGCACCTCTACTGCTACATTACAGACCCAAAATGGACTTGCTGTGAGAACTATTTTGTCCTTCTGGACGGTTTTTTGCAGAGACTATCATTGGGCACCTTCTTAGTGCATCACACAGTTTACCCAAGACACAGACCAGCAGAATCCATTCCCGAAAAAAGTCGTGCTCTCCCGTTCAACCATCTTGAATCGTTCTCTGAGGGATGCATTAACCCAACTTTCTGCATAGAAAAATATTTATACTTTTTCTTACCAAAAAAAGAAAAGGAAAAAAAAAAAGAAATTGTAACTTGAGAGGATGCTACCAGCACGAAGTTTACAAACACTGAAAACACTTCATGGTTTCACATGTGAAGCTCAGTTCTCAGTCATCATCTTGCAAAGATGCAAAATGGGTTTAAGATGTTGTGGAGGAGATGGTTTAAGATTAAGAAGTTGTTTAAGATTTGTTGTCACCAAACAACATTTAGATTACTTCACAACTTAACTGTGGCGTATTTTTTGCAAGGTTTTCTGTTCGTTATACCTCATGGCCCCTGTTAGTTAGCCCTATGTGAAATGTTTAACATTGACAAAGATCTAACAGCTGGCAGTGATTTTGCGGCATGATGCTATTTTGGATTATGCTCTTGTGTTCTTCTGCTGGTTCATCTGACTGAGGTTATTGGAAGAATTTTAGCTCATTCTATTCTGTTGCAGTTTTTATCAGCTCGCATAAAAATGCTGAGCATTTAGAAAGAACCTGCATTTAGGGTATATGTCGCTTACAGAGCTGAGGGAGATGTTAGACTAGGGGATTTGCCTTACAGTAAACAAAATAAGCTGTTGGCAGCCTTAACTACCTGGATTCCAGTAGTGCTCCTTTGAATAACGCACTATATTAATGTTACAACACACTTTCTGTGACATGCATTAACAGGCTGACCTTCCTGATGGTTGCTAGGTTTCCCTAAACTAGACTATTGTGTTAGCCTGGTTATTTACTGAAACTATCTTTATAGGATCAGATCTGTCAACGTTAATAGTAGTGATAATAATAATAATAATAAAAATCCAGCTTCCTAGGGCCACATTGTCAAGTCTGAGCTGTGTAAGTATATCTCTCAACAGAGGACTGAGTAGTTTAAAGAGATAAATGCTGTTTGACTTTTAAGCAATTTGAGATTTTTTTTTAAAAAGGGGATTAGTTCTTCAAATTTGCTTATTTGAGAAATATGAATGGGTGACAAATGATCTGTTCATTATTAATAACAATTAAGTGACACTCCTCTCCTGGAATCATTTCATTAATTTTATATGGTCCAGCATGGACTTCACTCAAGAGTGTTCATAGGCACACTCACTGCTGCATGCAGCCCTATATACAGTTTTATTTCTCTCTTACAGAAGGGTTTATTTTCTCAGTCCTCATTTTTCCATTGTATCAGCTAGACTAAAAAAATCATCATCAAGCTTTCCCTAAATATTGCCCTTCTTTGCTTCTCTGGCTTTTGCTGTCAGCACATGGGTATGCTGCTAACCTGTCTGTTCAAGCTGAGTTCTGTGGACATCTTTATGTTTAGCCTCATACAGGCAAACATGAATAGGTGAAAACTTAAGGAGTCAAATGGAGAGCAAAATAGGAGCAAGTTAAAATATTGGGATAAGTATTCAAGAGTTGGCTTAGGTGCTGAAGGGGGTGGGAGAGAAAGACATAGGGTACTCTTTCAACAGAAGGTTTTTCTGGAATGTTCTGGCAAAATGAATGGAAGCTGCAAAGGGTACATTAATTGTCTAGGATATTTACCCACTTTTTAATGGGACGGCCATTTCTCAGTGAATGTGCAATTGCACTGTTGTGATCCTTCCATTCATTTTAGTGTGTTATGTGTTGGACAGTGGTCCACTGGAAAGTGCCCTTAAAATGTTAACTTCTAGCTCTTAGGTCATCCTTTTATGAAAAACAGCAGTTTATTTCATGGTAACTATTGCTTGCCTTTGCTCAGAAAGTATCTTCCAATTTTTAAAAATTGGTCAGTGGAAAACTGTAGCATCATGGAATTGGGAGGTCTATACAAGAGTGCATGTAGTTGGAGAGTCTTAAACGTAAGGATTCCTTCCCACCCTAATTCATAGGCCATGTGGTGCTATCTGCAAATATGTTGGCTAACACTTTCTTAGTGAGCCTTAAACTTGGTGACCCTGTCTAATACTCCCTTGGTTCAGTTAAGCATTTGAAGTGCTTAATGACCATATCCAACAATTCATTCTACCTCAGACTAGATACACAGATGAACTGTAAGATCAATGTCATCTTAAAATTCTGAATACAGATAGTATCCTGTGTAACTTGAGCTGAGGGATTAAATAGTATCACAATGCAGACTACAACCCCACAACTCTTGACTGCAACAGTCTACGGAATCTGTATTGCTAAGTTTCTAGCAAAATTTTGAATCACTTGAATTTGATACGGTGCTATATAAATATATTTAAATATATATCTAGTCAGGTGCATTGAAAACAAGGCCAGCAGTTGACACCTATGCTGGTTTTGTTGAACTTATATGAGTATTTATCTCTGCTTTTATAACAGCCTGATGAAAACATCCTTGGCAGAAAATACTTGGGTTTTTTTCTTTTCTTTTTCAAAACACCTTCTCCGAATACTTGTTTTTCTATGGAAACTGTGTCCCTTGGGGTGTGTTTGTTTCAGAGACCTAGCTGGCTTGTATTATCAGAAAAACAGCTACAGTGACTACCAACAGAGCAGATCCTTGTGATAGAAATTGTCTCTCTTCTGTGAAGCTTTTAAGGGACAGGTTGCACAATGGTTATGTTGGCAAAGCATTCTGTTGATCTTTCTGGCTTAAGGTCTTCAAATCGTATTCAGCTCAAGCGGCTGGGACATCCTTCAGCCGCCACTGAATTTGTGTTGGGTGATTAAAGTGATATATAAAATAACTGTGAAGTCATTTTTTAATTTTTTATTTCTTTGTTTTTTTAAAGACTGCTTACCGCTGGTAAATAAATGCAGTAAAATTTTCTTGTTGCATTATCCTCAGCAACAAAGAGACAAGCATAACAACTGTTTTATGGTCTCACTTGGTATAATTTTCTTTTAAAATAGAGAAATCAGAATATATAATATTGAATTTTAAATAAGAATGGGGGGTTGAAAGTTAACTTTATAAAATTATTTATTCTATTTTAAGCCTTCTATCATACTTTTTACCATCTAAGTATTTTTTTGGTTTTAATGGTCCAGCTTTATTTATGGGCATATAAAATGAAATTGTGAGATGTTTTTTACAAGCTTCTTCCTTCTTCTTTTCTTTTTGTGAGGGCCAAACCAGATGATGTACTAAATGAGTGGCTGTTACTAAAAGGGACAACCATGCACTTAACTCCCTCCTAAACACCTCATAATCTCCACTACAAATTAGCTGTGGTCTAATGTCATGCCATTGTGTATTTCCTTGCCACTTTCCTGCGGCAACCAGTGTTGTGGAACATGAAAATTGAAGACGACATAACATGAGACTTGGGTAAGATATACTAGAGTAAGGTGAAATGTAGTCATGGTTGGGTTTGGTGACAACTACTTATATAGGACAACATTTAGCTTGGCCTTGTTTGATTTTTTTTTTTTTTGTATGGATAAAGAGCATTACTTTATGCTTTTTGTGCAATAGGTTTGAAACATGCTTTTGTTAGGCATACATTTTAAATGGTAAATGTAGCATCTACTAACCACAGCTCTGAAAAGGAATTTAGGTGGTTTTAAGTGTACATTCAAATGGGCTCTTCTCTATCCCTTCTCCCCTTCCTGGTTTTTTTTTTTAAATTAAATTTGGGAGTTGTGTCTGTGTGCAAGGACTACCTGTCAACAATATTTTAAAGATGAATTGGCAAGAACTCTTAAACGTAAAATGTAGAAGTGATCAGCAAGGCTTTGCAAGCCTTTCAGAAATTTATGTGTGTGCCATTGGTACGTCTGGTATTTCTCTCTCTCTTTGTATACCATTAAACCTGGAAATATTTATTTCTTAGCGGTTGTGCAATGCTCCAGATACAAATTTTAACCTCGGGGGCGGGGGGGGGGGGGGATAAAATTGTTTTTAAAATATCAGACTACAAAATATGATGGTGCTATTTTTTGTTGTCATTTCCTCTAATACTATTTGAGCCTTTTGAAACCTTACCTGGCTCTTACTGTTTTCATAGCAATCTAATTAGTCTTGGGAGATTCATTGTCCTGTTTCTTTTCCAATGGAGTGACAAATCTATTTGCAAAGTTAGCCTATTTGCAGTTATTTGAAACTGAGCTGTATGTTTAAATGCAACAGGAGAAAGCCAACCAGTTTATACATCTAGACGATGACTCTTTGATAACTTTATACTTTAACCAGTACATAAAAATGCATTTCCTGCAGACGGTTAAAACTGTATTTTACAGAAAAATCGTGTTTCTGTATTTCCTCAGGTAATTGCTCTGGTTTTAAACACTTCACATGATACCTTAACTTATCATATATTTGTGTGTATGTGTGTGACCTCAGATTTAAAATGTAAGAAGATGGGGCACACAAGCAGGCCATTGCATGTCAGAATTGCAAGTGGATATATTCACCTTCTAGTCAAAATGTGCACAGGGAACACAACATTTTTCTTAAAATGCATACTGTTGGCTTGGAAACACACTTTCCTCTGGTAATGGAAGGTGGCAGCAGAATACATATTTCTCAAGGAATTTGTTTCTAACCCTAAAATTGGCTGTTGTCATTCGAGCTTGAAATTCTTTGCTCTTTACTGAGCACAGGCAATGGCCTGAAAAGTGGCTTACAAAGGCTGTAACTGTATGGTTGGCAGCAGACCTGGCTCTGAGATGCAGGGTCTTTGCTGAGCAGCTGCCAATGGAAAGATGGTAACTTGAAGTGCAGGAACAGGCAGACACTTAAATTCCCCTTCCCTTCTCTACTCTGGCCTGGAAACTTGCATCCAGAACCCTGGATTTAGAAGGGGTTGGGAGGTTGGAAAGGAAATGCAATAGGAGAAATATTAGGGGATCTCTTTTGTCTACCACTTGTCCTCCCCCCCCCCCTTGCCCCATTGCTTTGATGTTTTTTGGTAAATATCTGAGTTCCCAGATCTGGATTTTGCAGATGCTTCAGTCTGTTACTAAGGTCCAAAACACACTGCAGAAATAATCCAGTTTGAGACCGCTTTAACTGCCTTGGCTCAGTGCTAGAGAATTCTGGAAACTGTAGTATATTGTGGCACCAGAGTGCTTTGACAGAAGGCTAAATGTCTCACAAAATTACAGTTCCCAGAAGTCCCTAGCAGTGAACCAGGGTAGTTAAAGCAGTCTCAAACTGGATTATTTCTGCAGTGTGTTTTGGACCTGACTGTGTAGTTTGGCCAAATGCATCTGTATAGAGTTCTCTTAATGTCCATGAACACCGAACCTATCAAGGACGCTTACGCGACCTCTAGACATTTTTTGGGAATGGGAATATTTCTTTACCCGAGGAGAATCAAGCAAGATGCTCTGCCTAAACATACCCGCTGAGTATGGGTTCTTGCAGAATGTCCTGTTTCAATGGCAGTGACCAGTCTAACAGCCAAACAGCACGAGAGAGTGAGGAATACTATTTATTTGCAAAAAGATAAATTTAGGGTTTGGGGACAATAAGCCAGTGCAGCCGTGTAAGCCTTTTATCCTCAACATGTGGCATAATAAAGTTACTGAAAATTCTTGCCGTATTTAAAAAAAACAATAATCATATTTTTGGCTTGGTTTCATTTGAAAGTTTACATTAAAGTTTTTTTTAATGCTTTGTGTTGCTGTGTAACTTTTGTACTATTGGTGGCTAGTTTTTGTCTGAATAAGCCTTTTGGGGAATTATTGCTTAATGTTTTGATTTTATGATAGTGAAGCTTGTATTCAGTGTTCTGCCAATTAATATTATATGCTTGTAATAAAAGCCAAAAAAAGAAGAAGCTGTCAGTTCTTATCTTTTTTTTCCAGTAAATGTTTAGAACATACTCTGATAATGTTGTGATTTCAGGTAGTAGTAGATACTAAATGGATCCATATCCTTAAGCAGAAAGACATTGCTGGTTGAAATATTGATCCATACTCTACTGTTTCCTTGCCCTGTTCATTGCCTGAGGAGAACACCTGCAATAACTAGCCAAGAGCTAAAAGGTTATTTTAAAATATTAAATAACACTTTTAATGTCTTTGCCGAGCATGCTGCAAAATAAAAGTGCTGGCAGAAGGTCTAGCCTTCACCTCACACGTTCATTTCTCTAGAGTTCCTCTAAGTACCAAAGTTTGTGTGTGTGAGAGGGAGGGAGAGTCAAAGTGGGAGAAGTAGAAAGAGTACACAAAGGTTACAGCTGGATGTTGCAGAATTAAAACAGATCCTCTTGAATATGCATAATTTTCACATGCTACCCCTCAGATTAAAGCTTTCATTGATGCCTGTAGATTGAACTATAAAATCATTATTTTCACTGTCAGCACTGTTCAAAAACATGAATCTGAGTATCTTTATGATATTTTCTAAGGTATTCCTTCACTGCAGTCACCTTTAGGTCAGAACTCATTCAGTGTCCATAGATGAACTTTGCAGTTTCATGGTGGATGTCATATTCTTGAATGTTTTTCTCTGGAACTGGATGTAATTTCTGGCCTCTCCAAGGCTACGTTTGGTGCTGAACACTGACACACAACACTGCTATAGCATAAGCTTTATTGGTGGTATATATTGCAGCAGATGCTACAAAGCAGAGAAGCATCCCAGCCCTTTTCCTGATAAGAGTCCACCATCCCCTCACAGTCAATAGTAGAATTGAGCCCTCCAAAAAATTCTACCCAGACCTATCCCTTAGCTGGCAAGAAATTACATTCCACTTGCTAGGTATTTCCAGTTGCAGGAAAAGAGATTCCGCCTCAGCATTAGGAGGAACTTCCTGAAAGTAAGGGCTGTTCGACAGTGGAACACACTTCCTCGGAGTGTAGTGGAGTCTCCTTCCTTGGAGGTCTTCAAACGGAGGCTGGATGGCCATCTGTCGGGGATGCTTTGATTTGGATTTCCTGCATGGCAGAATGGGGTTGGACTGGATGGTCCTTGTGGTCTCTTCCAACTCTGTGATTCTATGATTCATATATCAAGCTTTGGTTGGGGTGCGAGACAACTGCATGTTGGGTTTCCAAAAGTTATACAGTATATAAGCAATGAACCTCAAAGTGTGCAAGTATGTGCCATCTTCCCCTAGTAGTTGTGAGAACTGTATAAGCAGGGTTGTGTGCCTTCAAGTCGTTTCTGAGTTTCGGTGACCCTATGGCAAACCTATCATGGGTTTTCTTGGCAAGATTTGTTCAGAGGAGGTTTGTCATCGCCATTCCCTGAGGCTGTGAGAGTGTTACTTACCCAAGGTCACCCAGTGGGTTTCATGGCCAAGCTGGGGATAGAAGCCTGGTCTACACTTTCCCATCCATTCTATCTGTGATATAATTCCCCAGCCTCAAACTACAAAGTCAATGCAAAATGTATCCAAGAAGGTTAATAATACAAGTCAATTCTTTCACATCTCTGGTGCTAGCGCCACTAGCTGTTAATGTTTGTACATGATGCTAACAAGGACTCAAACCCCATCTGCTTGGGAGCAGAGGCCCAGCTTACTACAGTGGGATGGGCCTTTTTGGTTCCCAGTGAAAAAATAATTTACTGTGCAGATACTGGCTCATTTTTTTCTTAAATGGTCAGTTTCTTCATATCACCATAAGCCTTAACTGAATGATTAGTTTGGGTGGACCCGGAGTTAAAAACAACAATAAACACTGCTTTGCAGAATCATAATGAAACTAACCAAAACTAACCACCTCTACATTAAGAAGAACTTGCTGACAGTAAAAGCTGTTCGACAGTGGAACACATTGCTCCCTCGGAGTGTGATGGAGTCTCCTATGGAGGTTTTTAAACAGAGGCTGGATGACCATCTGTTGGGGGTGCTTTGACTGTAAGTTCCTGCATGGCAGAGGGTTGGACTGGGTGACCCTTAGGGTCCCTTCCAACTCTGATTCTATAAGAAAATGAATGTTAACAGGGAGAAATGTAGGATGGGGAATACCTGGCTTGACAACAATACATGCAAAACAGATCTAGGAGTCCTAGTAGACCACAGGTTGAATGAGTCAACAATGTGATGTGGCAGCTAAAAAAGCCAATGTGGTTCTAGACTGCATGACTAGGGGGATAGTGTCTAAAGTGGCCCCAAAATATTTTTGAGCTATCACTCCCTTTCCTCCCAAGTGACAAACCTAACACACACCCATGTGCATGCACACGTGCGCGTGTGCGCGCACGCACACACACACCAACATGTATTTTTTGATATTATGTCTACTGTTCTATTGCAAGTTTAAAACAAGTCTCAGTTGCTGCTCCCTTTGCTCCTGATCACCTTCATAGCAGCAACCAAGCAATTGTCTGAACAGTGACTCTTGCCCATGCTGGCCTTGTGGCAAGTGCCAATGCAGGCAAGAGGCCTCTTGGTTGCTGCTATCAGGGTGACCAGGTGCAAAGGGAAAAGCTTCTCAATCCTTCATCAGGGTGCAAAGGGGCACAGCTGGTATGTGGGTAGCGAGTTTACAGAAGCCACATGCTCTGGACTGGAGAACGGTGGAGATGGGGAACAGGAGAGATTTTAACTACAAAAGCTACTCCAAGGCGAAGGACTTTTTCCAAGAATTGACCCCAGATACTCCTCCCTCTCCTTCCCCAAAGATTTACCTTCTTCACAAAACTTCAAGTGTTGATCCCCCCCTGCCCCACCCAATGAAAGAAAACAGGCGCAGCAGCACAGCTTCAACCTGTCAGCCAAGTCCCAGCAAAACTCACAAAGCTTAAGCAGGGTCCCAAATTTGCCACCTTTTTGCCACCACTTCTCCCACACCGCCATGAGCTCCTTGCTTCAGTCAAGTCAGTCTGATCCAAAATGGGGCTGCTCAAAGCCACAGAAGTGATGCTGTATGCCATTGGTTCTCCAAGTTGGATCCTCCAGATGTTTTGGACTTCAGCTGGCTGGGGCTTTGGGGAACTGAAGTTCAAAACACCTGGAGGACCAAAGTTTGAGAATCACTGCTCTATGCCCAAGCCATACAAAAGCTTCCCAATGGCCACTACTAGCTAAAAGATATGACTAAGGGAGTGAGCCCATGGGGGCATGCAAAGAGTAGGAGGCACCACTACAGAAAGTGATCAGGGAAGCTGTGTGGTGTTTTTAAGAGAACCCCCAAAAGAAGTTTCATGCAGCCTTCATCCCCACCATAGTCCTAAAGATCACTGGTTCCCCTTGTCATTCTTGCGCACCAGTACTTTGACGGAAGCCCCCCCTCCAGCCACACTCTTTCGCCCTCATCACCCCCTTGCTGCCTCCTTTCCCCCTCACTGCCCCCCTCCAGATTTTTCAACACTCCCTGGGGTAGGGGCATACTGTCCACTTTGGGATTCACTAGTCTAGATTGACGGAAGTAATAGTCCTACTCTATTCTGCTTTGGTCAGGCTTCACCTGGAATACTGTATCCTGTTGTGGGCACCACAATTCAAAAAGGATGTTGAGAAGCTGGAGCATATCCAGAGAAGGGCAACCAAAATGGTGAAGGGTGAACAGAGGCTGGATGGCCATCCATTGGAGGTACTTCAATGGTATCTTCCTGCATGGCAGGGGGTTGGACTGGATGGCCCTTGGGGTCTCTTCCAACTCTGAATCTTTTTTAAATTTAGTAGTTCTGAAGTTCTATGGCAGCTGTGTTGTGTTGGTACCCACAATACATTCTTAGTGTGCTGAAACTACTCATGAGACTCATGACTCATGAGCTGAGAACTGCCTTAGCAGGAGAGACAAATGACACTTGATGGGTATGTTAAAAATAAAATTCTGCACCTGAACTTTGCACCCTGTATAAATTATGTAAACTATGTAAATCTGCATGCTTGTGATCTTGCAATCCTTTTCATTTCCTCCTCAATGCTTATGGGCCCTGTGGAGAGTCCTGTGACTCCCTTGACAGGCACTGCCTCAATTGCGACCTAGCAATGAGTGTGTGTGCGCGCGCATGTGTTTTCAAGTTGCCTGTCAACATATGATGACCCTATGAATTTCATATGATTTTCTTAGGCAAGGAATACTCAAAAGTGGGAACCATTCTGTTTCTCTGTGTTCTGTTCTTACAGTACCCTCTTGTCCCAAGTACAGATTCCTCATCAGGACTAGCAAATGTGTTGGCACTCCCACAACTTTAAGGGCGTTCTATAGCCTTTGATGATCTATATTCTATAAAGCACATGCTGATTTTCTTTTGAAATTCTTTTGTGTGCTCTTTTATCAATCGTATATTTGCAATGTGGTCCCTAGTGCCCCCTTCTTTCCTGAACCTTGCTTAGACTTCGGGAATTTCTCTCTCCGTGTATGGATGATTTTTAACATCTTTCCCTGATGAAGAAGTCAATGGAGCTTCAAAAGCTTGCAACACGTGTTTTGATACCAATAAAGGTATCACTGTGGATTTTAAAACCATGTGCATTTGTGAGGATTTTGTGAGCTTTGTACTTTATATGGAACAACTTTCTCCACTTTACCAGGTTAACCCCCCACTATTTGGCCATTGTGGCACAAGGTGTCCATCATACTTTCATGCATTTCCCATGATACTGTAAGACCGGGTCTTGGAAAAGCAAACTTCACCATCCTGGCTGGGAGATTCTGGGCAATGTAGTTCCAAAAAGTTAACCTTTTTCAAACTCTATAAATCCTCCTTAGGTTGCTGTTCACTAACTGCATACAGCTATTCTAAAGCCTTTATTATTTTGCTGATAATGTTCTGCTTTTCTAACTACAGTGAGAAGCAAGCAGTTGTAATTATTTTCAGCCAAAATCTCTAAAAACTTTGGCAGTGACCCTGCATCATAGTATGTTTCGTAACTTTACAAATCCATAGCCACATTGCACAAACTCAGTGAATGGAATGGGTGCAGTAGGCGCACAGGTTTTAGCTGTGCAAAAGCACTTCGGGTCACCGCTGATACCTGGGCTTCCAGGCTCAGCGTTGAATCCAGAAGTACCCCCAAACTATGATCCTGGGATTTCAGGGGGAATGTAACCCCATCTAACACAGGCTGAATCCCTACTCCAGCCCTCATCCAGTCCATTCCAGCAGCCAGACATTGGTTTAGGACAGAAACAGGAATTAGGTGGAAAGGAGTGATAGATCAGGATATCATCAGTGTATAGTGACACACTACTCCAAAACTCTGGATGAGCTCTCCCAGTGGTTTCAGTTAGATATTAAAAAGCATTGGGGACAGGACTGAGCCCTGTGGGACCCCATAGGTCAAGGGTCAGACAGGAATCCCCCAGCACTACTTTCCAAGAGCACACCTCCAGGAAAGAACAGAGCCACTGTAGAACAGTACTTCCAAGCCCCATCCCAGAGAGGCGACTCAGAAGGATACCATGGTCGATGGTATCAAAAGTCACTGAGAGGGAGGTTTTTCCCCCCAAAACATGTCTTTCCACACTTTCTTTTAGATGTGTTGGGACCCTGTCTTGCTGTAAAGAGGCATTAATCACTCCCCTTACCCACTCCACCAGTCATCCTCTGGCCTGTTTAATAAGCCAGGAAGGGCAAGGGTCTAGAATACATGTAGTGACTGTCACATCTCCAAGGATCCTGTCCACATCTTTGGGTTACACAAATTGAAAAGTATCCCAATGCTGGACAAGCAGGAGCCAAGATTGCATCCACCGAAACTGTGTCAACTCTGGCATCTAAGACAGAGCAAATCTGAGCAATTTTATCAGCAAAATGATAGGCAAATTCTTCACAACAAGCTGTTGAGTAGCTTACATTCTCCTCAGGACCAGATCATAACAGGTCCCTGACCACTCGAAATAGCTCAGCTATTCTGTGCAGCTCCAATAGTTTTAGTCAAAAAAGCCCTTTTTTGCTGCCTCTGTTGCATCACCATAAGTCTTGAAGTAGATTTTCACCTGTTTTCAGTTGGATTCACTCTGAATTTTCCACCACTGTCGCTCTAGCCTCCATCTTGCTCACTTCATTGCTGCCAACTTCTTAGAAAACCAAGGGGCTGGTTTATTTCCCTCCGTAAGACGGGACGCTTAGAAGCAATCATGCCAACTGCCCTGGTCATTTCTCCATTCCAAAGATCAGCCAGGGCTTTGAGAGGATCACCTTCCAAGGCAGCAGAAAACTCCCCAAGAGCCACCAGGAATCCATCTGGATCCATAAGCCTCCTGGGGGCAGACTATCTTAATGTGTCCCCAACCCCTGCTGAGGTTCTGAGTTCCAGCAAGTCTAAACCTGACCAGGAAATGATTTGACCATGACGACAGAACAGTAGAAAGCTCCTCCATTCCCAGATCACCATTGTCCCCCTCTGTATAGAACACAAGCTCTAGAGTGTGTCCAGTGGCATGGGTGAAGTCAGATACCACTTGGGACAGCCCCATGGTTGTCATGGCGGCTATGAAGTCCTGAGCCACTCCCGACAGGGTAGACTTGGATGTTGAAATCCCCCAGCAAAATAAGCTATTGGGAACCCAACGCCAACCCCGAGACCAAGCTGGCTAGCTCAGGCAGGCTGACTGTTAAGCAGTGGGGTAGGTGATACACCAACAGAATCCCTAATCTGTCTTGGCTGCCTACCTTTAAGTAAACATGCTGAAACCCTGCAGACTGAGGGATATGTCGCCTGGTCAGGGGGATCGTATTGTGATATACCACTGCAACTCCACATTCCTGCTCCCCTTAACCGCCCCAGCCAAATAGCTTTAGCGCCTCACCAAACTACAAATACATAGATCTCATAGGATGCAACCAGTGTGGTTAAAATGGAATCACCCTGCAACAGTGGTGTAGTGTGAAAAATCTAGGTCAGATATTGAAAGACCCTTCAGTGCAGATACTCTCAAGCTAGCTCTTCCCCCCTTTTAAATCAACAAGACATATTTATTTGTAGATATAATTCATTTTCCACCTTACATTCCACCTCAATTCCACAACCAGTTAAATAAATAATAATAAAAAGGTTTCAGTCTCCTATCAAGCCCTAGAGGAGAACTAACTCCGAGGATATTAATGAGTATTGCATTCATAACTAAATTTCCCACCCGCAGGCTAAATAAACCCTTCCCTAAACTGACAAACCCATTTTCAAATGTTCATCACAGCAGAGAAAAACACTTATTTGCTTGCAGAATAACACAGGTGTAGCTGAACTGCCTCCACTCTTAAAATATTTATCAGCATATACAAGTCCTGTTTTTAAATTTCAGAAGTGCTCAAAATATCTCAACACCAAAGTTAAAACCACCACTCTTACAACGTTCTTAAAACAACAACAACCACAGACAGTAGCAAACAAAACATTCAGCCTCCAGGAAATCATTTAAAAAATCACTGATTCACAGACAAAATCTTGCTTTACAAGAACATGGCAGAAAACTATCAAAGAAGAGACACAATGGAAAAGGATTGCTAGATGCTAAGCAGAGTCATGAGAACATCTATTTTGCCCAGAGGTTACTTTACCTGTGGCAGATCCAGAAATAAGTTACTTTTTGACCATGTTGGATGGAGAATTTTTGAACACTGTAGTCCCTAAAAAGGACTTTATAAGTCCCATACTTTAAATATGCAGTGAATGAAGAGGTACATCTTCAAGCTTCAACCTATGGTTCCAGATACTTCAATACAATGCAATTCTATATTTCTTGTGCAATGTATAAATAAATATTTTACAGCACACTCCAAGGCATGTCTATTATAAATCCCAGTGGGTATATGTTATGTATATATAGGATATCAGGCTTGTTACTTGGGGAAAAAATTAAGGAAAGTACCTCTTCCTCCAGTATCTAGTTAAAATATGGTATTTTAAGTATAATAACAACCATCAACATGGGTGGGCAGCTTTAAAAAGTAGTTTTGACAGACTGACAGGTAATGAGGCTATCAATGGCAGCTAGCCATGGCATCATCATAGGGGGTAGAATGTATGATAGAGTGTTAGTCACCCCCCAACTGTCTCCCATCCCAAATAATCTGGATACCCAAGGCAGCAATCCCCCCAGGTTCAAAATGCTGCTGCTGAATGTCAGTGAATGGTAAAACAGCTCTCCTTATACTGAAAATCTCAGGATTCCAAAAGAAGGAAGCATAGCAGTTAAAGTGGTGTAATTGTGTTGTGTGAAAAACCCCTACTGATATATATGCAACCCAGTTTTTGAAGGTAGATCTAATATGTCTACCACTGTGATGGTCCTTAACATCCTCACTCTCTTGCATGGCATTGGGACCAGCTCTACATGAAGCAGACAGAGGCACCTGTCTCAGGCACTCGATTTAGGTGTCTACCAAAACACTCCTACTATAATTTCATAGTTTCGTGTCATCACTTGATGATATGATATGTTTTATATGGTAGTCTTGATACCTCTAGCAGGTTAAGGTGAAGCAGGTGGTGCCCTGGGGAGGATTTTTTTTAATGTTGTGGTACTCTTTGGTACTTTTCTGTTGTCTTTTAGGTGATGTGTGAAAACTTTTGGAAACAGTCTTCCAGACCTTTTGAGTATTCAAAGGGCCCAAACAGACAGGCCAAAATAAAGCTGCTTTGGGTCACTTTGGAGGTATACTGTATAAATGCTGCATGTGTCTAAGAGGTTGGAAGCCATGCCAAAGCCATGCTCCAGTCCTAAGGAGCATGGCTTTGGCATAGCTTCTGACCTCTTAAGGTGCATGTGTCATTTAAATAGCATACCTCCAAAGTGACACAAAGCAGCTTTATTTTGGCCTGTCTGTTCGGGCCCTTTGAATACTCAAAAGGTCTGGAAGACTGTTTCCAAAAGGACTGGAACACAGCTTTGGCATAGCTTCTGACCTCTTAAGTTGCATGTGTCATTTAAATAGCATACTTCCAAAGTGTCACAAAGCAGCTTTATTTTGGACTGTCTGTTCAGGCCCTAAGTTTGTTGTTAACTGCCCTCGACTCATGGTTACCCTGTGGATGAGACGTCTCCAAGACCCCTGTCCTCAACCTCTCTGCTTAATTCTTGCAAATCCATGCTTGTGAACTCCCTGATTCATAGTCTTCCTCTCTTTCTACTACCCTCCACCTAGCAATATTGTCTTTTCTTGGGATCTGTGTCTTCTCATGATGTGACCAGAGTATGACAGCCTCAGTTTGATCATCAGGCATCTAGAATGAGTTGATACTCTTCCTATCCACTTTCTTCACTGTCCAGCTTTTGCATCCATACATGGTGAGGGGGAATATGATGGTTTGGACGATTTGAACTTTTGTGTTCATTTGTTCATTCTTTACTCTTTAGAATATTGTCTAGTTCTTTCACAGCTGCCCTTCCTATTCCTAGTCTTCTGATTTCTTGACTGCAGTTTACATTCTGATCAATGTTTGATCCTGGATATGGGAACTTCTTTACTATTTTGATTTCCTCATCGTTTAGGTACATTGTCCGTTGTGTACCCCCCCCCCCTTCCAAAAATAAATAAATGGAGGTGCACTGATATTCAAGCTCATAGGCATGAATGGGGGCATGCCCCATTGAAATTAATGGAGGTTGCCTCTCTGTGAATATTGAAGACCGTGGATCTCAAGTCTGCGAGAATGGAGGGGTGACTGTACTTCTTCCATGGCCATTATTTTTGTTTTCTTTGTATTTAGGAGTAGGCCTGTTTTTACACTTTCTTCTTTGGCTTTCTTTAGTGATTGTTCCAAGTCTATGATGCCTTCCACTAGTATTATGGTGTCCTGTGCATATCTTAGATTGTTGGTGTTCCTTCCTCCTATCTTCACTCCTCCTTCTTTGGAATCTAACCCTGTTGTTCTTAGGCTATTTTCTGCATCCAAATTGAACAAAAAGGGTGATAAAATCCAGTATTCTAAATACGTTCTTCAAATTCTGTATCCTGGTGCTTTTATTGGCACGACCAATTGCAGAAGGCTGTTTTATATTTAATTTGTAAAATAGCTTTTGCTGTGATATTTTATTATGTTGGGGGGGGGGCAGCAGAGAGAGGTTGGATTTAGTTTACTTTTTCCCTAATACTTTGCACACTGATTGCAAGCCATTATGAAAATCAAGACAAAATATAACTAACCAAAATATATGTTTCCTTTTGGGGGGATTGGGCTGAATAAACCCGTGTGTCCTTCCCCCACATGTGGGCTTTATTGGTGGGTATGGATGAGAAAATCTGTCCCGAGATGATCCCACTGAAAAGAATCAGTAGGCACATAGCAGATGTGTTCATCTCTCCTTTCAAGTTGGAGATGCGTGCATTTTTAGTCAGCTTATAGATTTTCCTTCAATCATAAGCATATGGCTGTCAAAATATCTGAAGTGGAACAAAGTGCAGAATGCATAAAAAACGAGATTAAAACAAACCCACGTCCAAGCCTTTGGAGTTGTCTGTGGATAATCTTCCTCAATTTCATTTACTGCCAGCAGGTGGTGATATTGCTTTATGGGAGGAAAGAATTCAAGGCATGTGGGATCTACTCTGTTTCTGCGGTTCCAGTACCACTTGCAAAGGACAAACTGTACTTTTTAAATTAAATTAAGTAATTTGAATTAAATGAAATAATTCCATGCTCATGAATTTGTACTGAGTATCAGAGTATCAGACCTGAACAGAGGCCACGGGCTTTCCATAAAGAAATGCACCCATGCTTGCCTCCTCTCCCTTCCTCTCCACTCATCCAGCTACCTTTATTTCAATGTGTGATTTAGGACAGGAGACTCATTCTGATGCTGAGACTCTTACATAATTGGGAGTCAGAAATCCTTTCCAGTCTCCTGCAGAGCACCTCGAAAGTGATCAATAGATCCAGAGCTCTCTCCTGTCAAGACCTGCTTTACAAAACATGCAGGATGAAATTAACCTGATTCTTACACAATATCCTCTTAGCGGGATTGTACTCTCAGACATAACTAGGCTGGTCTTGAGAAACAGAGGCAAGCCTCCTGATGTACCAAGCAGTCAGGGCTGCTGAATATTACCTGCTCTACCCCATCAGTGGAAAGGGGAAGATCAACAAGCATGATGTATAATAGCTTTCGTGACCCTCACCTGCTGAGAGATGGACTTCTCCCTTCTCAGCAGTGGAGAAGATAAGCTGGGTGTGAAAGGACTGGAAACCATGCCTTAAGAGGAGAGACCTAGGGAGCTGGGTATGTTTAAGCTGTAGAAGTGAAGGTTAAGAGGTGACATAACAGCCCTGTTTAAGTATTTGAAGAGGTACCATATTGTGGATGGAGCAAGCTTGTTTTCTGCTGCTCCAGAGAATAAGACCCAGAACAATGGATTCAAATTACAGGAAAAGAGATTCCACCTCAGCATTGGGAAGAACATCCTAATGGTAAGAGCAGTTTGACAGTGGAAGACACTCCCTCAGAGAGTGGTGGAATGTCCTTTGGGAGTCTTTAAACAGAGTCTGGATGGCCATCTGTCAAGGGTGCTGTCATCACTGTCAAACCCCCCCCCCCCCCCATTATACTTGAGATTCAAAAGAGTTTAAACTGAGCTCAGAAATTTCCTTAATTTTGTTTGTTAGTCATTAGTATATTTAAAAAGTTACCTTTTCAAGTTACTCGTTGTTGTCAATCGATGGGGGCCCTAAGGGAAACATATCATGGGGTTTTTCTTGGTCTGGGCAAAATTTATTCAGAGAGGATTTGCCATTGCCTTCCTCTGAGGCTGAGACTGTGATTTGTCCAAGGTCACCCAGTGGGTTTCCAAGGCCAAGTGAGGATTTGAACCCTGGCCTTCCACAGTCCTAGACCAAGACACAAAACCACTATAGCATGTTAGCACTCACGGTTTCCCACTACAATGATGAAAAAGTCAAGTTGTTGTTTTCCTTGTTGCACTGCTCATTCATAATTGTTTATGTCACAACTATTACCATTACATTCAGCGATACATTGGAATTATGATTTATGAGTAGGATTAGTAAAAAAAAAATAGTAAGGCTTGTGCATGGTGTGGCATGGGAGGAGGTCAGTGGGGAGGGTGATACCATGGGTTACCCCATCCCTACTGATGCCACTGCTCCCAGCATCTACTGCCTGAGACAACTTCCCAAAGTAGGGGTTGGCCTTGCTCTATGTGAAGTTGTGGATGATCCTACAGTACAGTCTGCTTAAACGCTCTGATATGGAGGACGGGCAAGGTTTTTTCCCCAACATGCCAAAGCCTAGCACCATATTTTAACTATTGATCTTTCTTTCTTGGAAACTTGCCATAGACCAGCAACCAGTAGTTCATAGTTCATAGTGGTCCACAGATGACCACTTTGAGTATTGCTGCTCTAGTAAAACACTAATCATGTGATTTGATTTGAAACAAAAAGAAAATCTAAGATTGGAATAGATCAATGGTTGGCAAAACCACTTGCTGTTTCCTCCTTCATCTCACAGTATCATATCCATGTTTTGGGGGCCTTTGTGTCAGGCATCTTTATAGACTTAAGTCAACACTTAAGTAAAGTTCATTGATTTAAATGGGTTTATTCAAGCTGGGACCAACTGTTGGATTTAGCAATGATGTACCCATCTGCTGCTTTATCAATGGGCCATGATGCTAGCTGAACATCAGTATTTCTAATAACCATAATGGTAATTGGGACGAATTCAGATCTTCTTAGATTATCTTCATGAGAATCACTTAATATTTCTTAATATATCTTAACTTTTATTGCTTAATATATCTATCTATGATTTGCCTTCCCGAACAATGCCCCAAAATCCTCTTTGGAAATGGAACAGAGGCAGGCAACTCTCTTGAAAGTGAACAGTGGTCTTTCTTGGGTTTTGAGAAAACAGTATTTTTTAAAACACTAAATAGTATAAGGACTCTGGAGAACCAGCATGATGTACTGGTTTGAATGTTAGACTAGGACTCTGGAGACCAGGGTTCAATTCCCAGCTCAGCCATGGAAACCGACTGGGTGAAGGCAATGCAAATCTCTTCTGAACAAATCTTTCCAAGAAAACCCCATGATAGGTTTGCCTTAGGGTCACCATAAGCCATAAACAACTTGAAGGCCCACAACAACAAATAAGGGCTCTGGCTTATTTAAAAGATGAATCACTTTTTTAAAAGATGAATCACACAGGATACATGCAGAAGAGGCAAAGAACTCTCTGTTTTGCTTCCCCCAAAAGGTGGTGCTGGGGAATCAGGAGGGACTGACTCCATAAAACAACCTGGGCAGATGGCCAGGGTTTGTCTACCAACCCTTGAACTGGAAGGTAGCTGAGTAATATTGCCTTATTATGGCATTTTCCTTGGCCAGTCAGCCAGAGCTCGGGGATGAGATTAGAGCTTCTGAGTAGTTTTGATGCTTCTGGAATCCCCGCTGTCCAATGTATCCTTACTCTAATGCATGATCAAGCAAGGGAGCTCAATCTGGGGTCCTTCCAAAACAAATGGACACAGAAAGGTGGGTGCATATGGTTGGGCAGATTAATTTTGCACATAATGTGCCCAGCATGCAGTTTGGAAATCTGTATTCATATCCACAGCACAAAAGAGGCTCACACAAGATTATAAGTCTTGATAATATATTAAAAAACCCACTCATTTTTTCCAAATGGTGGCGCTAGTAGGCTATTGATAATGCCCATCTGTTTGGTCTCCAATAGCAATCTATAATATAGATACACGGATTTAGTTACCCAACATCTGTAAATCTGGATGCATAATCCCTTCCATTTCTAAGTTGTTTTCTTTTGCTTTACTTCATTATTAGATTGTAAAATTGTACAGGAGCACTGAATATTTTTCCTGCATGCAATGCTGCTTTGTCTGTAGATGTACAGTCACCCACAAATCAAGCTATTTTAGTGACTCTGAATCACACCCAATTAAATTACTTGAACAAGGAAGGGTATAATTTCTATTCTATGACATCTTAATGCTGATTTAGCCTCAATAAATTTCCTGTATTTTCCTAAGTAGACTACAAGATGGTAATTGACAAAAACAGTTTCTCTAGCCTGTTATAATGTTGTAAAGTTGCAATGAAGTTGGTACTTATGGAGAATTTCAAATTAAGTGGAGGGACAGGTGAGCATTAACCTGTAAGGACTGATACACCAAAGCAATTGTTGAGTAGCTGAGAGGGTTCAAAGGAAACAAATGGGTGAATTTGGTAGCTGTACAATCAGTTCTAAATGCTAGAAATAGCATTAAAACAAGCTAGATCTTTGAAAGCATGAAGTTGTGACTTGTATTGATGAGCAGTGCTCCAGCTATTCCAGGTTTGTAGGAGACTTCAGCCTGTAACCTTAGAGAGTTTTCTCCACTCAGTTCTGATCTAGAGAGGGCCAGTGGTTGGCTTTGCATTTTCAAGTAAAACAGGATTAGGTAATATGTGGCCTTAGGCCCCTGAAGAAGCACACTGCTGAAATTGGTTGGCTACCAGCATCCTGTCTACATTAAATGCTTGAACAGTTTTATATCACTTTAATTGTCATGGACCCAATCTACAGAATCCTGGGATTTGTAGTTTGGTGAGATTCAATACTTTTTATTATCTAATGGTTGCTGCCATATACAGTAGTGGTGGGCATTGCAGCCCTGGGGAGAAGGCCTACCCAAACCACTTTCCTTTGACATAAAAAACAGTGAGTCTGGTTCCTGCCCATCTAGTCTAGTATTCTCTTTCCCACAAGCTGGATATGGGCTTAATAGCATCCTGCTACTTGTATTCCCTGGAGGTGCTTCTGATACTGCTTCTGATTCTGGAAGTGATATATAACTATCATGATTAGTAGCCCTTCAGAGCTTCGTCCATGTTGAATATGCCTAATCCCTTTTAAAAAAAAACAAACTATCCAAGTCAGTAGCCCAGGTTGCCAGACTTGGCTCCTGGCCCTCATGAAGCATTCAGATTGAGCCATGTGCATTTAGAATCATCTTTGTGAGCAGAGAATGTATTGTTTTAATTGCTGATCTTGAATCATGTTTTGCTTTTGGCCTCTTAAGAGCGGTGTCCTCATCATCACTGCCAAATCTCTGTTAGACAAAATGATATCCTCTACCATGGCAACCCACTTTCAGAGAAGAAAAAACTTATACTTTGCATAATTTTTGCTTGAAGGTTTATTCTGCACAATTTAGTCTAACATTTTGCTGCCCATGGAGAAGGGGTGGGGGAATTGCAACTACTAAATCCAAGCTCTACTCTTTTGAGGGAATTCTCTCAGTACTCACAGCTGAGAACTTATGACAAGATGTGATTGTAGAGTTTTCTGTGTCCAAAGCAAGTCGTAATCTCCCATTAAGCTGTGTCCCATGGCCAAACTATGACTGGGTCTGCATGGGCCAGAATTCTCTGGAAGCAGCCTGGAATATTCTGGCCCCGGGGCTGTCCTGATGTCTTCCCGTTGCCTTGAGCCCTCTGTTGCCACACTGGGACAAGGCATTCAGTTTCAATCACAGGGCTGGGCACCTCATCCTGACCTTAGATTGAGTGACTCACACTAGTAGTGATGGCATCAGGTGGCACAACAGGATGCATTGTAAACAGCTGCCCAGCGTTGCAGTGGAGGGCTCTGGATCTTCCAGAAAGATCTGGAGCAAAAGATGATTAAAAAAACCATTTTAAGGGTTCGGTGCTGAACTGGCCGAACACCATCCAGACAGACTGCATCAAAAACGAGACCGGGCATTCTCTGGACTGGTTGCTGTGGAAATGGGAGGAGGACATTTTATTTGGCCCATGTGGACAACCCCAATATACTCGCATGTCTAAGAGACTAAGGTATGTCTTTTCTGACAGACAGGCTTCATGGCAATCCACAGCGCTGCTCTTCAGCAGAGGGGTTAGCTGGGTTAGCGCTTAAGGAGAAAAACCCAGTGGGGCTGCTACCTTCCAGCATCTTCATTCAAAGATGGCTGACTCATTTTGCAAATTAGTAGGACTAGCTTCTTTTTTTTGTCTGCTTTTAATCACTGTCTCCTTGATACTTGAACAGAAGGAATACATTTCCATTCCCCAAAGAACTGGTAAAGCCAATTCAGCCTTGACATATATGGATCCAGCAATTCCTTTACCCATTAGTGCTGCTTGGTTAAACTTCTCAAACTCAATTTAGCTCCTGTTATACACATTTCTGTCAGTGTACATATAGTTGTAATAGAGGGCATAATGTAGCTATGGGCTCTTGCATTCTGTTTTAAATACTGCACTATGGTGAGAGGAAGTGGCCAGAGCTGGCTCTACCATGAGGCAGAATGAGGCAGCTACTTCAGGTGGTAGGAAATGGATGCCAATGGAGGACATTGCTAGCCGTAGGAAGAGTGGAAGGCATAATCCAATAATTACTGTTAAAATAAGAGTTGACCGACCCTCTGGTTGGCCTTTGTCCTGAACACAAGGCACCAAGCACCCCAAAACTAAGGTGGTCGGTATGTCAGAGCTGTCAGACAGTCATTCTAATCCAAGTCAGTCATAAATTATCTGAGCAAGATTCAGGAGCAGCACAAGAATAGTTGTCAGCCAGTCCAAGAGTCACTAACAAGTCTGCAATACAAACATGAGCTATCAAAAAATAAACACAATCATCAAAGTGTAGCCAGTCCAAGGTCAAAGAAACAGGAGAGCCAGAGTTTTGTTAGTCACCCAGATAAGGCAGTTGTCAAAAATGAGACATGGAGGAGCTACTGGAAGATTTATGGCTGTCTGTCTCCACATCACCTGGGGCCTAATTAATTAGTGTCATAGATGGGCTTGATGCTTCTCTCTTTACAGTTCAGCAAAGGATGGGGACATGTTATCTTCAGCAAATTCAGCCTCTGCCATCTCCTGCTGGGGTTTCTTTAGCTCCCAACTCCTCAGACTCAGAAATAGCTCCACTACTAAGAGCTGCAGCTTCCTAGCCTTCCCCTCCTTTTCCTCATCATCTGAATTGTCCAGGGGCAGTTGAGTTATGACAGCTTTGGTGGGAAAGGGAACATGTTCATGGACTTTTCCTTGGCCACAGGAAGCAAAATGTCTTGGTGAGCCTTAGAAAGTTCATCTGTAGTAGAAGACAAATTTGCAGTGCATCTAAATTGGACTGCTAAGCATGACTAGGCTGAGCAAAGGGCAGCTTGGTGTATGGCAATTGGGCTGCATCCCTTTTCTGTAGTGTGCCTCTTTGCAAAATCTTGTTACAAAAATAACATTTTAATTATTTTTTGCAGGTGTATGTATATCTGCCTTCCAATCACCTGCCAAATTATGGTGACCCCATAAATTTCATAGGGTGTTCCTAGGCTCAAGGTGGTTTTGCCAGTTTCTTCCTCTGAAATATAGCCTACAGCACCTGGTAGTCATTGATGGGCTTCCATTTAAGTATTAACCAAGACCGACCCAGTTTAGCTCCCAAGATCATACAAGATCTGGTGACTTTAGGTTATTTAGGGCCTGTTTTGCTGATACAACCATAATTAAAAAAAGGAAAGGAGGGAATAAAAGCAGAGATGGTTCACAATTATGCTTAGTAGGATAGCACCATTAGACCACAAATGAAGCCTGTAGATTAAAACCAGTACTCCTTACATCCAAATGCATTTCCAAGTGAAAAGTCAACTATCCACATTTTCCTGTAGAGAGACCAGGGACTATCCACAGTCTCTTGTAGAGAGCTTCAGAAAATGAGACGGGAGATAATGAGTCTCATTAAAAACAACATCCTTGTTGTACCTCTTTGTGTGTGGGTGTAAAAAGTCTGTGCAAAATGGCATGCCATGACATATAAAAATGATTCCAATATGTCCCCTTGCAGTCCTGTTCTGCAGTACATACTGCTTAGGAACATTTCTTGGCTTCCCAGGTGACTAACTTGCCTTTAATGAATCTGCCACATTATTCCATATGGTCCCTCCCCTTGCCTTCCCCCATATGTTTAATGCGTAATTTAATGGAATTTGTTTGGTTCTTCATGAGAATATTTCATTTTTCTGGTAGGCTTCTGTATTATCCTTCCAAAACTATAAAGAGGATGTGAACGCAGATGGTTGTTGTCCCATAAGAGTCAAGCATTTTCTTGGAGAGTGCGCTAAAGTGAGATTTTAGGAAATGATCTGATAAGTGCCCCTTTGCCAATTAAATCCTTTTCTTCTACAGAGAGCAAGAAAGATGGCGCTAATGCATAGCCATGTTTTGTGGCAGCATGAGTCAATCTCTTTCTGATAATTTCTGAGGTTTTTTTTAGAGCTGAGTTCATTATGCATCCCAGACCTGAACAGGCCTGACTTTTGAGATCTTTGGGGAAAGGCTTTCTCTTGGTCCCACAACCATCACAGATGCATTTGGTGAGGATGAGCAACAAGGTCTTCTCAGTGGCTGCTCTCAAAGTATGGAATTCCCTCTCATCCATTTTATTTACCTTAAAATCCTTTGGCTTTAAAGCTACTGTGGCAGAAGGATATTTTTAATGGGGTATTATGCTTTATCTTTTTTTTTAATTATGTCTTAATGTTTTAATTGTTCTTTTTAATGTTTTTAACAGAACCCTATAGAATCTTTTTTGAAACTTTTGTATCAAATAGGTTTTATAGTGTAGTTTGTTTTGAACTTGATGTGAGCTGCTTTGGGTCCCATGGAAGGGCAAAGGCAGTATATAAATAGAACAGAACAGAAAAGTAGGGGCAGGGGTGGGGAATGTCTGACTTCCTTGTTCTTTACAGCAACAACTCCCATCAACCCCAGTATGACTAATGGTAAGGGATGATGGAAACTATAGGCCAAAACATTGGGAAGGCAAGGCTCTCCAATTCTAGTGCTGAGGATTTCACTGGTCCCAAATGGGATCCTTGTCCCTGAACACCCCCTTCTGATGTAGACTTGTATCAAAATCTGGTAATGAAAGTGATGCTATTTCACAACCTCCAACAGGGCCTGGAAGGACAGGAGATGTAGAATGTTTGTCCCTCCTAATTTTGGACAGAAGCAGGCATATGGGGACAAAGTGTGGTGTCCTCCGTATGGTTTGAGACTACCAATTCCCTATCTGATGGTGGATTATGGAAGCTGTAATCCAACACATCTGGAGGACACCAAGTTGAGGAGGCTAACACACACAATAGCTTTACAACTATTAGTTTAAAATGCTTTTATGATTCATCACTTTAAAACAACAACAACAACAACAACACTTGATTTAGAGGCAATATAAACACAATTTAGGAAAGGAGATTAAATCTCTAACTGATATTTGTAGCCCAAATAATGTTGAATTGGTAGCGAGATGAGTCAGCATTAGCAAAGAACTCTGCTTCTGGCTGTCATCTTTTTAACAGTGTTTTTTTCCTTTTATTTTCTTTCCTGGAACAAGGGAAAGCCAGTAACACTGAATGCAATATGATGTGCATCTGCACTGGTGTACAAGGTGAAGATGAGTGCTTAGAGGTTTGATATTTCAATCCCTGATCATGCTGAACTTGGAAGGCAGCTGTTGAGGTGGGCAGCAGCAGCAGCATGCTGGCCCCCCCTCCTCTTTCCTAGGCTTTCTCCCTTAAGAGATGGAGCATCCTGGATGGAGCATCCTGGAAGGATGCACATGGGCCCCTACTGCCCCAAAGGGGCAGGAGAGCCCACGTTCTGGGTGTTCCCCATTTCAGTTCACACCCGCGCACCCAATGACACCACTGAGTTCAGCACTGTTATTTCTCAGGGATAGAAGCAGAAAATACTAGCAGCCGATACCTCCCTACCATTACTATTATAATGGCAGAATTCAGCTCTTGAAGAACCTTAGTCTTTCAGCAGGCTTCTAGCTCTCATGGTTGAGGAGATATGGTTGAATTAGTGTGGGAAGTGCCTGATGGATATGACAGAAGCAAAATTAATTGCTGAATAAAACCAGCCTTCTTATGAAGTGGAGCAATATTCTGGCTCGGGTAGGCAACCTGCGGCCCGCGGGCCGGATGCGGCCCAGCGAGGCCTTGGGACCAGCACCTGCCCGGTCCTGCTGCCGATTGCCGCCGGGGCCTTTGGGGGGCAATTGTCTATAGAAGCCTCAGAAACATGCATTTATATTAACATTTTTTAAAAAATCAGCAAATTTTTTTTTGCGTGTCCTCCATTTTTTTAAAAAAAGTGTCTTACATTTGAAAATTTTGTCCTACATTTGTCCTGGTTTATTTATATATTTATTTTTTTAAAAAAATATTTAATTATTTATTTTTTGGGTTCGGCCCCCCAGTTGTCTGAGGGACAGCAATCTGGCCCCTGGCTCAAAAAGGTTGCCTACCCCTGTTCTGGCTCAATTGATGAAGCAAGACAGGAGGTACTGCATATACTCTTATAGGTACTAGAGATTTTAGTAAAAAAATGACCCCAAAAACCTGAGTCAACTTATCCATGGATCAATGTAAGTACTGTTAAATACTCTTATAAAAAAAGGAACTAGCTCCAGACAAAATGGAAGAGTGTAATCTGTCCTGGAAGCACCGATCCACTCTACTGACTCATCCATCCAGCCTTTAGGGTGAGCGCACACAGTTTGTGCTTGCTGGAATTTTGTACATTCTTTGACATTATTCTCCTTTGCTTCATCCTTTAGATCCTTTGTTACATGCCCCTAAATTTTACCCTCAACATATCCATAGGTCATATTAAAATCCATAATTTTGGCTCCAAAACCTACCCTCGACTAATACATGAGACTGACTTATAGTTGAGTATATATGGTGCATTGTCCACCTCCTGGCTCTGTTAGTGGGTACTGCAGAAAATTGCATTGATCCTTTTCTCTCACTATGGCAAATGGTGGCAGCAAGACAGCAGCTAGAAGGTTTCCCTGGAGCAGATGGGCCCAATCTCTTACTTGGAACAAAATGGAGCAGGTGGGTCTCTTGAGAAGAGCCATCCACATGGACTATTATGCTGATCAGTCTCTTAAGAGGAGGGAAGAGGCAGAAAAGAGCAAATGCATAGCCAGGTCTTCCAAGAGTTAAGGAAATTAGTAAAAAAGTTCCACTATCTTATATTTAATACAGGGGTGGGAATTCTGTAGCCCTCCAGATCTTGTTGAATTGCAGCTCACAACAAACCTACCCAGCAGAACCCACCTTAAGGAATGCTGGGAGTTCCAGTGCAACAACATTTAATAGATCACACATGACCTGTTACAGACTGCCAAAATAAAGCTGCTTCAGGTCTCTTTGGAGGTATGCTGTTTAAATGATGCCTGGGTCCTAAGAGTCCGGAGGTCGCCCCAAAGCCACACTCCATTCCTAAGCACTGGAGTGCAGCTTTGGTGCAGCTTCCAGATTCTTAGGACTCATGCATCATTTAAACAGCATACCTCCAAAGAGACCCAAAGCAGCTTTATTTTGGCAGTCTGTAACAGGCCATAGTTGCCACACCTGATTTATATTGGGTAAAAAACCTAAAAAGTGTACATTAATTATGTTATATGTTGAAAAGGAAACTTTAATTTTAATCTGGCATTTAAATTTATGTTACTGTACTGTGCTGAAAATCTTACCAGATGAAAAATCTCTTCCATGATTTCATTTCCCACCTTAACTATCCTTATTTTGTACTTGAGGGAGAGGAAAACAGCTACTATAATTCTGGAAAACCCCATTTCTCACCCACAAGGGAACATGTAAGTTTAAAAGGAGACACATACACAGAAAGGATGCAAGAATAAACCAGCTCCACCCACTCAATCTACAATATCCAGAGCATCCCACTCCCACAAACAGTTTTTGTTGTTGTGTGCCTTTAAGTTGTTGCTGACCTATGTGAACCTTAAGGTGAACCTATCATGGGATTTTCTTACCAGGATTTGTTAAGAAGGGAGTTGCCTTTGTATTCCTCTGAGGCTGAGAGTGTGTGACTTGTCCAAGGTGTCCAAGTGGGTTTTCATGGCCAAGCAGAGATTTGAATCATGGTCTCCAGAATCGTAGTTCAATACTCAAACTAGTTTGCCACATTGGTTCTCGCACCAACAATACTTCACAAAAAAAGTTCTTAGTACTCTTTTGTAAAAACCTTGGATTTCTTCAGGCAAGGCAAAAGTATTGGGAATTTGTGATATTTGTTTTGCATTTCTGAGTAACCAAATGCCATTTCTGTTGACCCCAGACTGTTTTATGTCTTTTGGGTTTTTTTTAATTCCCAGATTTCTTTTTGATTCTGAGACATATTGGAAAAATAGGTTCCTTTCCTTTCTCCTTTAATTTTTTGGGGTGTTTTAATGTTATAGTCCATTTTATACTGTTGTTGTTGTGTGCCTTCAAATCATTTCTGACATATGGGGATCTTAAGGTGAACCTATAATCTTGTCAAGTTTCTTCAGAGGGGCTTTTGCCATTGCCATTCTCTGAGACTGAGAGTCTGACTTGCCCAGGGTCACCCACTGGGTTCTATATATACTCTAGCTCCTAAAAAAGACTTCAGAAAAGAGAAAATTTGCCTTTCAAACTACAGGATCACCTCAGAAAAACATGTGACAATTAAAAAAATATTTGGAAGAGGCCAAGCACAGATCCAAGAAATCACTACCAACAGCCAAAAGAATGGAATGAGTGGATGTGGGAGCAACAACTGATATATTCCAAGGAACAATATAGTGACAACACACACTTATTTAGGCCACCTGGAAGAATCCAGAGAGAGACCAACAGTTACATGTCCTCATCTAAAAGCGAAGTCTTTCACTCTGTCAGAGTTCAATTCTGCCTCAAAAGCAGGTTATCGGATAATTGGTATCTTTTCCCCATCATGGCACTCCTACTAGTGCTGGAAAGTTGGTCACTTACTACATTGAATGTTGTTTTTGAAAAAGGCCTGATGAATCCAGGCAACCTCACACAGGGAAGAGCACATACTGCAGTGCTGTGTGTAGACCAATACCTGGAGAGTTCCTCTTCAACAGAGTCCTTCTTCATATGGTACTCTTATCTCACTGATGTAACTTTGGAAAATGTCTTTTGACAGCTATCTTTGAAATTTCTGGAGAGCCATTGCAGTGACTGTCCTCAGTATGGTTGGTATTTTAAATTCAGCTGTCATATCAACAGAGCTTCTTATATGGATGCAGGAAGAGAAGGGGGGGGGGAATAAGAAAAGCTATCATTTACTGGGTTGTTTGAACCTAGAATGCATGATGTCCAGCTTGTAGTGATGACAGCTGACAGCCTAAGGGCTATTAGAGGGTGTTCCCACTTGCCTATAAAGCAGATCATGAAGCAAATTAAGAGGTGTCGTTCCCACTGATGCCCAAATTAGTTCCTCAATGCCCTGGAATCGCTTCCACTGCGATTCGAGTCAAAATTGAATTATATTGTATAATTCGAATTAGATGCCTATAAACAGGTTTTTAAAAATAGGTTATAAAGCGGGTTATTTTTGAAAGCGGGGTACAATTTGCTGTATCCGAATGGGAACGACAAGGGTGTCTGATGCGGGAACCTGGAGATGGGAGGAGCAGCGCTCAAGGGGCTGGCCTGGGGGTGTCACCCTCTTTGGTCTCTTTCTGCATTGCCAGCGCCATTTTCATCAATTCACATAGACTTTCCCCCGGTGGATTGCAACCTCCCATCTGCGCCTCATTCATAGACCGATGTGTGAGGAGAGCCATTGAACACCATTTTAAACTTTTCTTTTTTCTTTTTTCACCTCTGCCAGAGCGCCTGAGCAGCAGATGGGCTTTGCAGTATATGCCTGCTTGATCGCCCCACAGACAGCCCAGTGAGCAATGGGGGAGGCAAAGCGATTTTGGGGAAAGGAGGCTCCTTCCAGAGGAACTATGGGATGGGCTTTGCAGGACATCCCTGCTTGATTGCCCCCCAGACAACCCAGGGAGCAATGGGGGAGGCAAAGTGATTTTGGGGAAAGGAGAGCCTGGACGCCCAGGGATCTGAGGAGGGGGATCGAGCCTTATCTTCTCTCCTCCCCAAAGATTCTCTCCTCAATAATGAAGCCCGCTGCCTTCTCCTCCTTGATTCGATTTGCCAAGCCTCCTTCTAGTCTGGGGAGACACAACAGAAGAGCCTTGGATGCAGCCAATTTTCATTGGCTGCCCTAAAAATAAAAAATACCCCTAGACTTGTGACATCTGAAGCCTATGCACTTGATTGACAGCTTGTGGACACAAATGGGAACGGGGAGCAAGTTAATCCGCTTTAAAATAAAGTGATTTAAAATAAATGGGAATGAAAACAGGGTCTAAATGAATCTAGGTAATTTGCCCCTTTTGATAATGGAAACGATGGAAAAAATTCGAATTATTCCCAGAACATAATTTGAATCAGAATTGCACCAATATAATCTGTTTTATCTGCCAAGTGGGAACACCATCTTAGAGAAATAAAGGGCTTTATTATTATTATTATTTGTTGTTACTGTCAACAACTGCTGGCAATAACCATTGTCAGAGTATAGCAGAGTATTTGACGAATCTTTGAAGCGTGTTCACAGCCCTCAGCGAAGATAACAGCAGAAGGATGTCTTCCAGAAATAATGGAATGCAGGTCCTGCTTCCACTGCCAGGCTTCTGCTGATTAACGACCAGACAAGCCAAGCTCCTGAAAGTGCTTATCTTTATTTACAAAGTGCAAACCAAATAACCAACGTGACTTTTACTATACCGAAATCACAATCCACTCCTCTCTCAAAAACCCACAACAATTACCGGAAGTCCCTGAGTTTATATAGACACATTGCCATGTGGTCCTACAAACTCAGCCTCTTCCTGTCCCACACAGAAAACTGTCCCCTTGTCTAAACAGACACATGTTCATCTTCAGGCTTCCTGCACGCAGGCAGTAGAATGACCTTGTTGCTATGATCAGCAGCTGTAGCTCATCAGCCCCGTCCTCCGGGTGCTGACTGCTCATGGTCACCACACATCTACACATTTCGTGTTAGTTGGCTTTTAACCCTTAACAGTTACATCTGGATGGGCTATGTTTGGCAAGAGACAGAATCCTTTGTTACTTGCATCCAGAAGTATGGCTGATGACCCACCTGAAGTGTGCTTTGTATTTCCTAATTTTAGTTTGTCCCTTCCCTCAATTGTCTGCAGCTAGTCGCTGAAGTGAGAATGTAGGCAGCCAGCCAAAAGAACATTCATGTCCTTCCCCAAGAAGTGCAAATAACTTTTTGATGGCTTCTTGCACATCCTTAAGTAACCCCAGATTGCTGCAATTTCCCATCACAGAGCAAAATTATTTTTCTCAAAAGCCAAATGATAGAAATGCTTGCCTTTCTGCTCAACCACTCTGTTTTGCCTTTTCATTCTTCTGTGTGACCTCTTGTCTCCTCCTCATGTTAGTCATGTGTGTTTCTCACTTTCTCCTCTATCTTCATGTGCCTCTTTTTCTGCATTCCTTTTCTCTTCTTTTGTATGTTGTGGATCCACTTGCCCTTGACCTTACTTTCTCATGTAAATCTTTGCATCATAAAGCACTGCACCATGGACTCTTCCTGCTCTTCTTTCCCTCTTGTTCTCCGCTGTCTGTAGCACTGTGAGAAATTCCATTGAGGAACATTATTAAAATTTTCGACTCATAATGGAATAATTCTCATTATTTTTATTTCTTTGTACTCTCTGCGATGCTTGCACTGTTGCTTAAATTTCAAGCAATTCACACATCTGAGGAAGTAGCTCAAGTCTATGAAAGCTCATGCTGCCAGCTTTTTTCTTTCAGTTAGGGCCAAAACAGATCAGCAAAAAATGCTGGCTTCAGGGTGGCGTGGGGCATGGCATATGCATGGCTTATGCCCTGACCCCAAGCTGGCATTACGCCACCCTGCTGACCACACAGTGGGCAGCATCATGGCATTTCTATAGTGTGACGTTTACGCATTCCATGCCACAGAAATGCCGAAAAGCTACAGTGGAGGCGGAAAGGGTGCTTTTTTCTGCCCCCCAAAAGGGGGAACATTTTTTTTGCTTTGGGGGGGGGGGCTGGAAAATGCCAGATTGGGGCTGCAGTATGTGGCTGCAGTGGCCCGGATCCAGCGCTCAAAGGGATGGCTTAGGGCTGGACTTTCACGGCCATCTGTTTTGTCCTTTAGTCTCAAAGGTGCTAAAAGACCTCTAGCTCCAAATCCATAACTGAGATATTATATATAAAAACTAAGAAAGACCCTAAAATGTACTTGTTAGGAGTAATGGACAATGAGCTGGGGGAAAAAAGGGTAAAATAATCCTTTGCATGATCATAGCTGCTAGTTTAATTTATGGAGAAAATAAATGGAAGGATGAATAAATTCCAGATATGTCCAAATGATTATGGAAAATGTATGACTATATAGAAATTGATAAACTGACTCAACTGATTAGAAATGAATCAAGAGATAAATTCAAGAAAGACTGGACAGATATGATTGATTATTTAAATTCAAAGTGAAAACACATTAACAACACAAGGATAAGAAGAAGATTACAAAAATAAATATAGTAGCATGAAACAGTAGGATTTTGATAAGGAGTAATTATCAAGACTCAACAGTCTACAAATTAATGCTAAACTTGGCATAGTAAAAATGGATACTATAGAAAAAGGTAAATTTAACTTTTCTTTTTAAGTAAAAGTGATTGTGTTTTATAATATTAGCAGAAGCAGCCAAAGACTGGAAATTGTTTTAGTCATCGTTATTATTGTTATTGCTTTGTCTTTGTCAGTACTGTATTGTTGTTTTGTTGTAGTAATGTAACCTTTTCATCAATATCTATAAAAAAAGTTTCCCTTCCTCTAGCTATCAAGGGTTAAGTTGGGCATGCAATTAGAGAATTTAATTAATTAATTACAATTAAAGACTTAAAGCGCCCCCCCCCCCCACCGCCCTGGTCTTGTCACCACATGTTAGTCTTCTGACATATAATGTAGTTAGGTACAAATTCCATTAAAAGAACTTTCTGTCTGTCTTGGGGAAAGGACACAATGAACTTCCTAAAAGGAAATTAGCAGTTCATTTTATTTTATTTTTGGAGATAAAGTGAAAGACACACATACACATAAAAGGAAGCATGCATTCCCATCCAAGGGAAATGCACTCGCAAAGGGAAGAATCAATTAGGTCCTGCATAAGGAACTTCTCTGGGGGAAATACGCTTCCTTCTGCATCTGTAATGCAGCCAGATCAAAGGGTCATTTTATGTCTGAAGACTTTTACTCTATTTTTCATTTTGCTATAAGCTGGTACTTGATTTGCTTGGAGGCAGTGTGCAGCTCTCTGAGTTATGCTTTGACCCAGATAATCCCACCCGCCTCCTCTTTTGCCACAAGCTTTAATGCATTTGTTGCTTTGTGTACACCAAAAGGTAAACTATACCGAAGCAAAATGAAAGCCTCTTTGTATTTGCTTTTTAAAAATAATAATACTACTACTAATGGATTTGTAGAAGCCTCTCTGCTCCAGGGACACTTTTTGTTTTTAAAGTTGCATTGTTTAAAGATCATTGTTTAGAAATACTGCCTCCGTTGCTTTTTCTTTTGTCTTTTTTTGTGATTTTGGAAGATGAAAGAGCAGGATGGCTAAACACGGGGCTACCATTAGAAATGGCATCCCTCTGCCGAAATCTCTGTTTCCTTCCATACCATACAGCACAATGTACTCTGATGAGATCTAAAGTAGTGGTGGAAATTGTGAAGCTGAAGGGCTGCAGAAGGCCCAGGAGGGTTGGGTTCCACACAGCCGTTGGGTTCCTGGGATCTGTGCAAACTCTAACATCCCCCAAAACTGTTCAGCTGAAAAGTTGGCTGGAAAGAAAAATCACCCAGAGGCAGTGTTTGCTTTCTCCCATCAACAGAAAAAAAATATTCCCCTCCCATATCCCTGAAAACAGTGAGGAATGATGGACTGTTTCTTTTGGCTTCCTCATATGGTGGCTCCACCAGTACAATGTGGGCTACTAGATCTTGAAAGAATAGTCCTTCCAACCTGAAGTATGCCCATCCTGGCATAAAAGAGAAGAGATACCTATGATGCCCTTAATGTGTTCTCTCAGTGTGGGAGGGGATCATAGGGGAGCTGGGTTAAAATGTTTGCAGCTGATCCATTCCTTCATTCACGTTGGGTTTGTGGCCTGTACTAGATCAGGAGTGGCAGCTGCATGGAAGGCTGGGGCCAATTTCTCTCCAGAACTCCTGTGGGTTACACCTCTCCACACAGCAAGCCCAAATTCCTCCATTTTCCTTGCAGTCCTCAAAATGATGACTGTAAATGATGTTGCACCATCTCATGTTGCCATTTTCAGAAGAGCTGTGGAGCAAAATTGAAGATTCTGGGAGTATTCTGAGGCTCTGAAGTGTTTGTGGAACTGTTTTCATATGTTTTAATGCATTTGGTGACTTGGGGACCAAAATGCACCAACTTTTAAACCATTTTTGTTGGGGCTTTGGCGGTACTGGGTCATTTGAGGTTCCTTCACATGATTGCTGAACCCCTAACAAAGGGCATGGCCATGATATGAGCCAATGTGAGCCAGAGTTATGGGAAGGGCTACAAAGTGCATTATTTTAACCCCCTGGCTCATTTATTTAATAGGAGAGTAGATATGTTGAATGAACCCGCACTATTGGCAAAGAAACTTTTTCACCTCAAAGGCTGACTTTCATTTTAGGTAAGTTCTTGAGAGTTGCATTTCAGGGATGAGGGGGCCCAAAGTCTAAAGGGTAGGACCTCAAAATCCCATTACATTTTAGTGTAAAGCTCATTCTGTTGTTGTTGTGTGTCTTCAAGTCATTTCCGACTTACAGCAACCCTAAGGCGAACCTATCATGAGGTTTTCTTGGCAAGATTTGTTCACATGAGGTTTTACATTTCCTTCCCCTGAGGCTGATAGAATGTGACAGTGGGCTTCATGGCCAAGCTGGGAACCAGTAGCTAAGCCATAAGAGATGCATTTTCAACACTTTAGAGTGGGGAAATAATGCATGCAAATGCTCCGAACCCCTTAATCGATGGTGTAGTGGAGAAGGGGGCATGAACCTGTGGTGAACCTTAATGGACTGGATTGGGATCCCAGAAAAACTGGATTTTGCTTCTTGGTCTAGAGACTCCCCACCATAGTTCTCCAGTGTCTCAAATTGTCTGAACTCCAGATCCACTTCTCCAATGTAACATAGCCATTTTCTCATCCAATGCATTGGTTGTTCATATTGATCTTGGCACCACATTCTGTTTTCATTTAAAATATGTTTACATCATGCACTCTGATGTTTTTGAATTGTATGGTTTTTAATTTTTATTTCGTGGACTCTCAGACCTGCTAGGATCTGCCAAGGCCCTGCATGGATGGATAAAAACTAGGCCTCACATGGCAAATCTGAACATCTTTTGTGTCATTAACAAAACTGCAGGGGGATGGGGATCTGAAGGTGGTGGCAGAGA
The DNA here is from genome assembly GCF_019175285.1 of Sceloporus undulatus. Taxonomy (NCBI): domain Eukaryota; kingdom Metazoa; phylum Chordata; class Lepidosauria; order Squamata; family Phrynosomatidae; genus Sceloporus; species Sceloporus undulatus. The sequence goes on from NC_056523.1 coordinate 215,253,674, forward strand.
GTATAATAATTTCTCAGATATAATTTCCTCTGTTTTAGATTACCCTTCTCTTTTAGGTACTTTGAGCCACAGAGGATTTAAAAACAGACACCTGTATGTTAGGGATAGGAAAATCTAGCCATTTTCCGTATTGATTTCCTGAGACCTCAAATTCCTTTCGTCTCAAATATGAAATTGGAGTGTTTTGTTGTCTTCTTTAAAAAGCAAACAAATACAATTCTTCTCCATCTGCATCAGCCATCTTCTATAGGTGCCATTGTTCCCAGCACAGAGGCAATAGTGTTGTACTTGCCTGATATTAACCAGGAGGAGCTTCTCAGAAGAAAAGGCATCAATCCCAGTCTATCACTAAAACACATCCAACATTTCACAAAAGAAAACTGAGACAGATGTGGCCAAGCAACATCAGAGTGTGGTCAAGATGGAAAAAATTATTAAAAGGGAAGAATACACAAGCTAGGCACTTTTATTAACTCTCAATTAATCCTGCAGAGTTAATTAAGTACTACTTTTGCACTTTCAGTTCAGTTTACAGCAATTGAAGTGGGCTGAGGACAAAGAGTGAAAGTGAGAGGAGGAAAGAGAAACTGGGACATTTTAAAAGCAGATGAAAAAGTGGGAAGACAGAGGATTAAATGGGACGGTCACTGTCAAATTGGGCCAGTTGGAGGGTATGTTGAAATGGTTGGATATGATAGGATTCCAACCTAAACATTCAAAACCTGGAATTGGATGAATAAATCTGTCAATTTGGATTTCTTCTTAAATTTAGTTTTAAAACAGCAACTTTTCAAGTTATTTCCTGAGTATGAAAAAAGTGAATTTAGTTTTAAAAAGTGAATCTGGTAAATGCTTTCCAAAAACTGCATTGAAAGGAAATCCTCACCTGTACTGTCCAAGTTTCTCCCTCTTTATATTGCTAAGGCTGAACATAATTGATACAGTTTTGGAAGAGATGTTCCCCAGATGGTGAAAGACATCTGCTTGACATGGCATAGTAGTTCTCAACCTGTTCTTAGGGGTCAAGAAGTCTCCTGAGAATCTGATGAAATCTATAGAACACTGCCCCCCTTGAAAAATACACTTAACCAATTACACACAAAATTGTGTGCAATTTATTTTATTGCATTGGAGACTGACTTCATTGATATAGACTAGTCTGGAAAAAAATACAATAAATATTTGAAAGGAGTAGAATGTTAATTCAAATCCATTGTGACAGGACAAAATTGATCAGGAAAGAAAAAAAAAAGAGAGAAAAGAAACCACTGTACCCTGTTCATGGTTAAGAACCTCTGGCAAAACAGATTGCTTTGGTCACCTATGTAGCTTATATTACCATGCTCATTTTTTACTTTGGCAATAGGGAAACTTCACCCCAGGGCTAATACTGAGATCACCAGGGCCCCTCACCACCTCACACATTTCTTTTTGCAAGTTGTGAGTTTCTTAGGGCCGCTGGAGATCTGAATAATAGCCTTGGAGTGAGGTTTTCCTGTTGCTGATGTACAAAATAACACGCTAATACAAGCTACATAAGTCACAAAAATTAATCTGTTTCTTTTGCAAAAGAAATGTGTCACTGACATTTGGCTTATGGTCTGGTCAGGAAAAGCTTCTCCTGGGCCTAGGAAGGCCTCCAAACATGGCATAACCTCCCCTCCAAAGAGCACCAGAGGAGGAAGGTGTTTTTTAGTGACTTTAAAAATAATGGAAATAAAGGGTGCACAGTGCATGTGTAAAGCCTCTGCAAGGTCCCATGACAGCCAAACGCAAATTTAATTTGGAAGTCTGATAGCTGAGGCATTCATTTCTGAGGAAATCCCATTTTCACATTTCTGGCACTAGTGCTGTGGATGTAGAGGTGTTCTTACTAAAGATTTTCTCTTTCTAGTGATGTAAATTTGCAGATCTATATGGGGGGGTGGGGTGGGGTAATTTGAACCATTAGAGTTTAATAGCCTCCTACGAACATAAAAGGGAAAAATGTAAGGAAGGAAGAAAGAAACCAAGTATTTCGTCTGTTCTCTCTTCCAAGCAGAAGAAAAGTTGGTTGACATTGTGAAACGAAATGCAACAGGCTCATGTCTTTCCAAGCAGAAGATCTCTGTTGTAATGTAGTGCAATTAATCATCACAGTGGCACTAGCCTGAAATATAAGGGAGGGAAAAAAAAGGCTTACAAGGGACAGGTTCTTGTTTGGAAGAAATGTTGATGGATGAGCTTCCAAAGCAACAATTCCAAATCCATTTAAATACACATTTGTTCCTTTTCATTTGTTGCACGGTTTATGTTGCAATGACTGCATATACGGTTGGATTGAATCTTCTACTCTGAACACTTTCAGCTCAACAGTAGTCCTTGAAGGAGCGTGTGTGTCATGAAATATCCCCCAACATCCCCCAAAACATACAGTGGACCCTTGATATCTGCTGGGGTTTGGTTCTGGGACCTCCTGTGGTTATCAAAATCCATAGATGCTCAAGTCCCATTAAATACAATGGCACAAATGAAATGTCAAAATCAAGGTTTGTTTTTGAAATGGATATATTTTAAAAACATTTTCAAGCCTTAGATGGCTGAATCGTGGATAAAGAATCAATGTATACAGAAAGCCAATTGTATTTTTAAAAGAGCACTTTTGCTTTTACTTCTCTCTGTTATCCCTTCATCACTAAACCAAATTGAGCGTCACCATCCCTGAGTTCACCGACCTTGGGCCTAGACAGTCCTTAACTGTCCAAATGTGGTGTGAAAAGTCCCCCCAAATCCTCTGCCATCCCACTTTTCAGCTGCTTTTTAAAAAACCCAGTTTCTATCTCCATATCCCACTTCTCCCTTTTGTCTTTGTTGTTGTCTGCCTACAAGTAATTTCTGACTTATGGCAATCCTAAGGTGACCTTATCACAGGGTTCTCTGAGGATGAGAATGTGTGACTTGCCTAAGGTCATTCAGTAGCTACCCTATGTGAACCTGTCACAGGGATTTCTTGGAAAAATTTGTTCAGAAGCCCCCCCCCCTTTACCTTCCTCTGAGGCTAAGAGAATGTGACTCACCAAAGGACTCCCAGTGGGTTTCCATGGCTGAACGAGGATTTGAACCCTGATCTCCAGTATCACAGTCCAATGCTCAGATCACTACACTACGTTGGTTTGCCTTTATCCTAGGCGTACTCCATTTGCTACAAACTGAGCTCAAAATGCAAAGGTAGTTTGCACTCATTTAACTCAGAAAAGAGAAGAGGATCAGAGGGGACAGAATCTCACCTTCCCAGTAGCCTTAGACAAAAGCAAACTGCTGCAGCCTTTCCTAGCTTGTGTGCTCTTCCTCATTTATGGCTTCCCACATTGTGACCTGATTCTGATGTTGCTTGACTGCACATGTCCCAGTTTTAATCTGTGAAATGTTGGAAGAAATGAACCCACAGGACACCGTCAGATTGTTCTTGGATTTTCCTACCTGTGGACTAAACTCCCATCCAGATGCCCTTAGATTTGAAGCACAGGCTGCAAATGAAAATAAATAAATAAATAAATACGTTGACTTCTCTCAGATGCCAAATTCAGGATCTGCTGAAGGTCTCCACATGGAGTGTCAGAGTTGCATGTTTCTTTGGTTTAAGGAAGCATTGGGTGAATGGGCTCAAAGCCAAAGAGCAATGAAGCACAATTTCTTCCTCTCAACAGCAGCAGGGAGGATTGTTCCCTCTCTTCCGTCAGAACTGTACAGACAGTCCCTTCCACCCTCCTAGCAGAAGGTAGGCAACTGTGCCAAGACCTTGGCGGCTTTAGAGCTCCTTTGATATATGTAATTTCAACAGTGAGCCATTGTGCATCCTTCGCTTGTTTCCTTTTTTAATGTAAATTATGGTATCTTTCAACATAATTAGTGTGGGGAATTGTTAATTGCTAGTTTTGTCCTTCCCCATTTTTATATGTGTATGCAGTTTTTCAGTAATTGTATCTTTCTCTTTTTAACTTTGTATTATGAAATTAAATGAAGTTGCACTGCATATCCACGGACTGCAGGTGTTTCTAGTCAGTTGGTTAACCCACAAAGTCTCTGTGGCATGGCTCACAGTTCTGTTACCCAATGCAGTGAAATATGTTTGCATGGACTGAAGACAAACACTTAGCATTTCTTTTCTTTTTTAAAAACTTAATTGTTCTGCCTAGTGTGTTTGTGTTTGTGCAGGTGGAAAATTCTCAGTTCTTAATTATTTTATTCAACCCACTCAGGAGAGTGGCAATCCTGTGGCTCTCCACATGTTCTTACAGTTCAAGTCCCATCTGCCTCAACCAGTACAGCCAATTGTCAAGGACGATGAGAATTAAAATCCAGTAACATCCAGAGGTCCCTGGTTGAATTAAAGGACAAACCATGTAGGTCAGCAGGGAGTGACACCATGAGTGACTGCTCTGGGTAACATCTACCCTAGAGATGCCACTGAGTTAGATAGAGAGGGATTAGGATCTTTTACTTCTTTCCCTGCTTGTTTTTTCTTCCTCTGTCAGCCACCTTCTCAAAAATGTTATGGGCAGGCAATACTGTCGGGTTTGGTCAGGTTCAATGAAATGACTGCCCTCAGTTGATAAAGAAAAAGAACTAGCCCAGACTGAATCCCACTGCTCTCTTCCCATCTGCTTTTTGATGAGGGAGGACAAGCCGTAACATGTTTCCCTCCCATCCTTTTCTCTTTTAGATAGCTTCAGAGGGACCAGGCTGTTTGTATCCATGAATGTATTTTTTCAAGAAATGTTCTTCATGTTTAAACATATTTTCTGCCTGCAATTTTGATTCTTTAAGCTCATCATCCTAAAATGGGCACCTCCGCTGATACAATGAAAGTGATCTAGGAGCCTTACCAGACCACAAACTGAACATGAGTCAAGAGTGTGAAGCGGCAGCTAAAATGCCAATGTGAGTCTAGCCTGCATCAATAGGAATATAGTGTCTAGACTGGGGAAGTAATGCTACCACTCTCCTTTGCTTTGTCAGACCTCACCTGGAAGCCGGTGTTCAATTTTGGACACCAACATTCAGTAAGCTGTAATAAGACCAGAGGTGGGCGACCAAAATGGAGAATGATCTGGAAACCATGCTCTAAGAAGAGTGCCTTATGGGGCTGGGAAGAGAAGGTTAAGAGGTGACATGATAGCCATGTTCAAATATTTGAAGATATGTCATATTGAGGATGGAGCGAGTTTGTTTTTTGCAGCTCCAGAGACTAAGACCCAGAGCAAGAGATTTAAACTGCAGGAAAAGAGATCCTACCTAAACATTTGGAAGAACTTTCTGATAGGTAGAGCTTTTCAGCAGTGGAACACATTGCTTTGGACAGTGGTGGAGGTTCTTTGGAGGTTTTTAAATAGAGGCTGGATGGCCATCTCTCACAAATGCTTTGATTGCGTATTTCTGACAGGGGTTGGGCTGGATGGTCTTTGTGGTCTCTTTCCAACTCCATGGTTCTACTGGAGTAAAGGTTCTATTAGGCCTTTCATTCCAATAATAATTTCTCAACATCTGCTCCCTCTAACAGCAGCTGTATCCTCTGAAGTTTCTTCCCACTAAATATGGAGCTACTGTCATAATAACTAACCCCGTCCACTTTATAAATCAGAGATAGGAATCATGCATTTCTTCAGATATTGTTAGACTGAAAGTACCATCAGCCAGCACAGCAAAGGGTAAAAGGATGCTGAGAGTTGACATTTAGGAGCCCTGTACTTCTGGTAGAAATGAATGGCTAACATGTATTTGTGTAGGAAATAAACACACAGTGGATTTAAGCTTTGGGTTGGCGAGCAAAAAACAAGACCCCTCCACAATAGCTATCCTGGCTGGGTGATGATGGGAAGTATAGTCTGAAAACAGAAACTTTCCCAAGCTTTGAATGGACCTGTTAGGGGTATAATGTGCCCCTGTCTGTAGGCTGCTTAGACATGAAACTGCAGCTGTCTCTCTAGTTCTTCTAGCAATATCTATGCCTCTTGCCCATCATAATACTGGGCATTCTGCTAGTTGAGCAATAAAAAAATCTATTGGAATAAAATAGACGGCAATGCTGCGAAATCTGACAGCTCATTTTGAAATTCAGTTTGTCATTGTGCATCTGGGTGCCTTTGATCTTGATAAGCTGATGAATCTTCTGAGGCTGAGTCTCTTGAACTGATGGTTCCATTTCTGGAACGGGGTTTTTAATGCTGTTGAAAAATTGAAAACTCTGAATCATTAAACTGCATTTCACTTAAATTTTATATAACTGAGCTGTCTTTGGAAAGATTAACTTTAATAATGTTTCCCCTTTGATCCCTCTTTTGGGCTTCATAGTTTTGTTCTAATTTAATGTTCTCTCTCTCTCTCTCTGTGCGTGTGTTTATATGAACACACACATACACACCCATACTATCCCAAATCCTGCACATTCCTTTACAGGCTGGTGGATTAAAAATATGCAGGACAATATGATATGACTAAAAATGCATGTTAAAAATATGAATTGTCCAATTTTATTTTGCAACTTTGAAACAGCTAATGGATGCATTTCTGTTTTGCTCAACATTAGTTTATAAAATAACATATTTTTCCAACAAATTATTTGGAGAAGATATAGTTGAAACTACCAAATAACAAAAAAATAAACCAGCAAGAAAATCCACTGGTTAAACTGAATGCTCACAAAATACATCAACAATGCCAATATTCAAAGACAGCTTTTAAAAAAATGAGACTGCAAGCTCTTGGAAAACCGAAACCAAAGAATCGCAGTTCTGACTTCTTCAGGAGGATGGGCAGTTGTGGTTCTCCAAATATTTTTGAACTGTAGTTCCCACCAACCCTCTCTATTGTCTATGCTTGCAGGGCTGTTGGGAAATGTAAAAACCTTTCAAGGGGTCACAGTTGCTTTAATCTGTTTTACTGGAAGCAGGTTCTGGAGACACTCTGGTCTTTCACTGTTGTTACTAAGGGAGCTCAGTATGCAACACCAATGGCCTATATCTGAAGTGGTGAGTGTAAGGTTCCCGAATCTCAGGGGTTGGCCATTCTGTTTTGCTCCTCAGGTTGAGGGGAAAGAATCTCAGAATGAGAACACTGCCTTGAAAAATGTGTGTATCTATATTTTTGTTACCAAGAGCCAGCTTGGTGTAGTGGTTTGAGTATTGGACTACAAATCCCTGCTCACTCATGGAAACCACTGGGTGAGCTTGGGCAATCACACTTTCTCAATATCAGAGGAAGACAAGGGCAACCCCCTCTGAACAAATCTTGCTCCCAAGCCTAATGACAGGTTTGCTTTAGTGTCAGCGTAAGTCAGAAACAACTCAAAGGCACATAACAACAACAACAACAACAACAACAAAAACAACAAAAACAACAAAAACAGCAATAACAAATTGATGCAAGCTACACCAATTTCAATGCTAAATATTTTTGTTGACTTGGTCTTGAATAAACAGTTAAGACTCATTAGCTTCACTAAAGACCTGCTCTTGGTGGAGATGAAAACTACTAGAACTGACTGGATAATGTTAATGAAACCTGCTTACAATTTTTAATGATTTCACCTTGGAGGCATGGGTCTAGGGAAATATCATGTCGAGTGCCTGCAGTACAGAATTTACTTCCACATGCCTGTCTGGAAGAGACACAGCAAATCATGTAGAATTTTTCCCCACAACAGTTCAAAGCTACTTTCTGTTTCCTTGTGTACTTTAGATGTCCACACCACTTTGATTATCCTGGTCCATTCTCAGGCTGAGATGGTTAAAATATGCACAGGACGAACGGCTGAACTGTTCAGACAAAAGGCCCCATTTACTTGCCACGCCTGGGAGACAGACAGTTTAGGTATCTGTGGTTCCAGGTTGACCAAGCATCATAAACTTAGCACTGTCTCCTTTTTTGTTTTTAGTAGTCTAGATCATTATTTACTACCTTTTTGAAACAGCTATAATCAACTGCATGTTTTGGGTGCTTTCAGTTGATATCTAGAGCTCCTGGCACTTATAAATATTATTGAACAGGCTGATTCCTCTTCTTCACCCATTAGAACATTGATCACAACACCAATTGAGTCCTTCTATTCCTTTTAAGTTAATTCTTCCCATGTCTAAGTTTATAATGGATGGACATTGATCTCTTCATCTGTTAATTATGAAACAGTAACAGCTTATAATTAAGGTGCCCAGATTTCTAGTGAGATGCAGCCAGCCTTCTGCCAGGTGACAGAAACAGAAACAATAAAGTGCATTCTGTGTTTTTATCCTATTAGTCAATGTGACAGTAATTCCTTTCTGTCTTTGGAAGAACATCACAAATTTTCATGTGACAAACACCCTCCAATTACAGCACTTTGCAGAGAAGAAAAACAATAAAAACATTTCAAATTGGTGGTGCAGAAATACTTCCTAAACCACTTTGTTGAAATATTCGCCTTAAAAACAACCATGGTATTTGATCCAATTGTTTCTGACTGCTGTTGTTTTGATTCCATTTGGTAGTTCTTTTTCTTTTCTGAATGTGACACATGGCTGTCTTAGAGGTTTATCACATGGGAAGCTAAGTGCCTATATCCTGTGCAGAAATGAAATTTGAATCCCCCCCAAATCCCACAAAAGCGGGACTGTTTTTAGACTCATTTAGGGCATTGAGCATTAATGCAAAAATAACCTGCATAGAAAGTGGACAAAATTGGCCGCTTTTTACTTTTGGGAGAATCTGCATTTGCTTTTGGGAAAAGCTGATTTTGTCCACTTCCTGTGTGGGTTAATGCTGGATTAATGCTCAATGCCTTGACGTCATGTGAAAACGATCCCGCTTTTGCAGGATTTTCCACTTTCTGTGCGAATTAATGAATGATGATGTTTGAAAACGATCCTGTTTTTGTGGGATTTTCCCATTTTAAATCCCGTTTCTGCACAGGATAAATCCTGTGTGATCAATTCTTTAGCCACACAAGATTCCTGCCATGTAGACAAACCAACCCACACTGAAATCTGATAATACTGTAATGTATGACTAAAAAGCCTACTTGCTTTGTCTTCACCCATTAAATAAGAATCTGCACCCCCTCACGCACACACACTTTCTTGTTGTGGAGGGGCATGGATTTTATTTTTTGTGTGCATGTTGTGTGCATGTAGTGGATTCTCCTCCTTTGGAGGTCTTTAAGCAGAGGCTGGATGGCCATCTGTTGGGGATGCTTTGATTGAGAGTTCCTGCATGGCAGGGGGTTGGACTGGATGGCCCTTGCACTCTCTTCCAACTCAATGATTCCATGTTTCACATTTGCTAGACCAAGTTTTACACATTTCTGTAAGTTTGAAAAATTTAAAAATATGGTAACTGCTGTCTTGTTGCACAGACTATTAAAATTAGAAATATTGGACAGCTTGCTTGCATTTTTATGAGCAACCTGCTTCTCTGTTTTTGCTTCTTCCCTCTGTGTGTGTGTGTTTGTATGTGTGACTAGCTTCACAAAGGACAAAGATGCTAGAAACATTTTTTTCCACAAATGGTGGAAGGCACCATGGAGGAATGTGTTTGGTGCCTCATTCTTGTGATGGAGGTGAGAACTCTTGTGTGGACTGGGGAATCTTTGACAAGCTGTCTCATTCTTGTCAGAATAGCTTGTCTCAAACAAAAATGAGATGCTGGCAAAATTTCCTAATATCCTTACTGTAGAGATTTAGCCCCTTAGACCCTGCATAGATGAAAGAGAGGATCTGTCTGTCTGTCTATATATGAAAGGCCAATAGAATTCTAGGCTGCACCAATAGGTACATAGTGTCTATATTGAGAGAAGAAATACTACTACTCTATTCTGCTTTGGTCAGAAGTCACCTGGAATATAGTGTCCAGTTCTGGGCATCACAATTCAAGAAGGATATGGACAAGCTGGAACGTCCTGAGGAGGGCAACCAAAATGGTAAAAGGTCTAGAAACTAGGAACAGTTTAGAGAGGTGGGTATGTTTAGCCTAGGGAAGAGAAGGTTAAGAGGTGATATGATGGTATTGTTTAAATATTTGAAAGGATGCCATATTGATGATGGAGAAAGTTTGTTTTCTGCAGCTCCAGAATCTAGGACACAAAGCAATGAATGCAAACTACAGGAAAAGAGATTCTACCTAAGCATAAGGAAGAACTTCCTGATGGTTAGAGCTTTTCAACAGTGGAACACATTGCTTTGGAGAGTAGTGGAGATTCTTTGGAGGTTTTTAAACAGAGGCTGGATGGCTATTTGTCAGGAGTGCTCTCATTGCAGAGGGTTGGACTGGATGACCATTATGGTATCTTCCAGCTTTATGATTCTATAATTCTTTGTATGTATCTTGTGGTGAAACCTTTATGCCCAACCAAGTCTTATGTTCCCAGCCTAAATGAAGTCAAGAGAAATCAGAAGGTGATGTAACTGAATTAACAAGCAAATGTTTTTAACAATGGTAGAAAATTATATTTTTTTTGTGGACATTGTGGATAATGTTTCCTCAGAATGGTACATAGTTTGGCTCAGCTCTCACAGGTGCTCTTTAGTATTTAGCAGCTGGTCAGGTGAAACAGGAATATGTTGGGAATCACTACAGTTTAACACCCAACACCTTCTCTGTTGGGACTGGAATATGGTGTCCATTGCGGAAAGGTTCTCCCTTGCCAAAGGTTGGTTGAAAAATCTTCAAAGCATGGCAACAGCCATATGGTGCCTTTTTTGCAGGTGCAGAGAAATGCCAGCCTAATTTTAAAATAATTGGTTAATAGCATCGAGGTCCCATTGCTCTCTACTGGAGCACAGTGAACTGTTTAATGGGAATCTATTTTTTAAAAAATATCTGCCTCTTTTGTCCTTTGTTAGCAATTTACTGCTTTCGCAGGCAATTGTTATACCTTAATTTACTGCAAAGTTTGTAGGGCAAAGGCACAGATGCATATTTAAATTCCATCTCTACAGGTAGTCTGCTGCAAGTGTCTTTCAACTGCCAATGAGAAATGTCTCAGCAACATTTGATATTTAGAGATGAGATGCTCTTTAAAAAAAAGCAAATATACAGATAAATGTTGGAGATGTACTTGGTAGAGTTATGTTTAGATCCCTAGGCCAGCTGCTCTGTTGCAGCCTTGCCTATATCACTAGAGTATAGTGAGGCCCTTCTGAGTTTCTGGGAAGGTAAGAAAATAAAAGACTAGAAATGTGGCCACAAAATATATGCACAGCTTTCTATACACTATAATTAAATTCTGTGCCCTGGGGATGTAAATTATGGCCCACGAAAAACTGAACGTGGAAACCGATAGAAATTATTTCATTGCTTTTTCATTGCTCTTCAGTGTTGTAACTGACTGATTTTTTAGCCATATTGTCTTTTAATTCATATTGTAAGATACCTTCATATTTCTGCAAAGTTGATCTCCAGTTTGGCTGGAACAGTTCTGATTAGTCCTCTGCCACCTCATGCTTTCAGCAGCTTTACAAATATCCCAGCTTTTTCCACCTTCCACTTTCCCTTCTTTGTCCTCAGCTGCAAACTGAGTTCAAAGGACAGAAGTGGTTGACACTCATTTGACTTGGGGTGAGAGACAAATAATGGCAGAATCTTGCCTTCCCTAGCAAAAATAAACTGCTACATCCTCTCTTAATTTGTGTTCTTCATTATTAATAATTTTTGCCAGCTAGACCACATTCTGATGTTACTTGCCATGTGTGTTGCAATTTTCATCTGTGAAATCTTGGAGGGTATGAAAGTGACCCAGTTTATGTAATATCTACAGTATGGCATTATTTTGCAACTGTTAATAGTTTGCATAAATGATTTAATGTTTCAGGACTGTAGCAACTATCAAAGGTTCAGGTTGGTGATGTTTGGATTTGGCAACAAACAGTCTGAAGCAAACTGAATTATTGTAAATGACACTTTTTGCAGCCTGTAGGCCATCTAATGCCATCCAGATTCCTGAAGCCACTTTTACCCTTAAATAATCCGATTTCAGCCTGGGTAATGTATTTACAATACACAGTCTATGAGACGACTGAAGAATTCATTTTAAAACCGTACCAAAATCTAAAGGGCTGTGTTGTCTGGGATGTTTCACATTTTTTGTCACATCAGCCTTAGCGGCATGAAGCAATTATTCAATGTAATCAGGCTCTGGGAAAGAAAATAAAAAAGAAGAAACACATAATGTTCAGCTATTAATTTTCATATGGGAAGCCCACTCCGCATTGTCACTGCCAGCGCTCTCTGAACTGAAGTTATTTTGAATTACAATGGCACAAAAGCTCAAGTCTCTTGGGCGCCTTGGTAATATTTGAAAAGACTGTGAAGCAGCTAGTGCAATTATTTCCCTAGCGTTTATTTTCAAATGATTTATAAATACTTCTCTATATTTATCATGGATGCTTGAAAGGTCCCAGGTTTGCCAGAGAAAGCGAGTGGAGCCGGGGGGGGGGGCATGCTGCATGGAGGAAATGCAAATTTTGTATCCTTTGGGATGAAACTAATCTCTAGACTGAAATGCTGACTCTGGAATATCAGACCTTGATAAGAACCAACTGAAATGTTTCTTTATTGGTTGTTGTATGTTTCCAAGTTGTTTCTGACATGTATTACGTTTTAAGTGACCTTATCACCTTAGGTTTTCTTGGCAAGATATGTTCAGAGTGGGTTTGCCTTTGCCTTCTTCTAGGACTGAAGGTGTATCTACACTGATGAAAAAAATCATTCTCAACTTGCATTTTCTTGGTCTGCAGTGACCCCACAGCGATCCTATTAATTTCACACACTCACAGACATAGCAAAGTAGTGTTGGCATAACTGGCCACACATTTCCCCCTGGCAAACTCATGTCCCCCCCCCCCCCCACTTCCCAGCGTGTATCAACCTATCAACCAGTAGCCCTTACTGTTTGCTTGTCAGTCTATTGGATCTACTCTAAGTGGATGCTTCCCTATCCAATCCCCTTTCTTGCCCCAGTGAGGGAGGGAGGGAATTTTGAATGCATACTTACATGCACATGATGGAGAGAAAAAATAACATTGTATTTTATTTATATTTTATGTATGGAAATGTTCAGCCATGAGATCAGTGGTGAGAGGTTAGATCTGGCTACTCCCAACCTTTTACCCCTTGCCTGAGTACTGTGTTTGTTTTTACTGGTTTTATTTCTCACCTCACTCTGATCTCCCCCCCCCCCATCATTCATTTCCTCGATTGAAGATCTGACACATTCCACCACCACACCATCTTGTGTGGGGATCTGCAAAGTAAGTATGGGTAATTGGGGGATGGAGTGTGTGATATCTCTGCATAAGTGAATGATGGTGGGGGAAGATCAGGGGGGAGAGGCAATGGGACGGAGGATGGGGGGAGGAGAGTAAAAACAGTAAAGACAAATGCAACACTTGTGCAAAGGGAAGGAATGGGAGGGAAGGCCTCATCTAACCCCTCCCTGCTGGTCTCATGGCCGAACATACACTGAAGTAGACAAACATGGCGACACACATCAGGCTTACCAGACACAACCAGTTCTGCCCACCAAAAATTTCACCCATTCCTGGCCCCGCTCTGATGTTGCTGTGGAGTGAATCCATGGGTAAGGTATCCATGGATGTGGAGGGCCAGCTGTATGCCCTTATACGTATCTTCACATAAAGGAATAATTGACATTCACTTCTCTGGGCCAGGCTGTCTCTACCATCCAAGAGGAGGAGGTGATTGTCTCACTGAGACTCTGAGATCCCACAGTTGAGTCCTGTGTCTATTAAACAAACCAGTGTCTTCCATATATTGAAGGACAGTCACTCGATGTCAGTATGGAAATAAATCTGACCTGCTAGTCCAACCAACTTCTGGTATGTGAAATGAGGATGGGATAGCCTTCTGTGTTTCAGATAGCAAAAATTCTTCAAGTAGTTCTGGCTCAGGCACTCAGTGGGAGGAATCAAACTTGAGGAATGCTGTTGCCAGGAACTGAAAGAAATATACCATCTACTTTGACATAAAATGATCCAGGTGTGTGTGTCTTACATGGTGCGTCCCTAGTATGACTGCTTACAATTACGGCACATTCAAAGCAGCTTGATAATAAAAGTACAGCAATACCCAATAAGGCAACATCAGTACTGGGTGGTAGGGGAAGAGTATTTTTTCTGTCCTATGAGTAGTGTGCTCAAATGGCTTGATTGTCACATCTATGATTCTAATAAGCAGCTGAACTATTGAAGATTTGCCCCACTGTGGCTTACATCTCTCCCTAAGACCATACCCCAACTGCTTTATAACTACAGTGGGCCTTTGTTATCCTCTGAGGTTTGGTTCCAGGAACCCCTGTGAATGACAAAATCCATGGATGCTCAAGTCCCATTAAATAAAATGGCATAGCAAAATGGTGTCTCTTATATAAAATGGGAAAATCAAGGTTTGATACTTGGAATTTATACTTAAAAAAAATAATAATTTCATGCCGTGCATGCTTGAATCTGTGTACAAAAAAATCCATGAATAAGGAGGGCCAACTGTATAAGCACACAACAGCCTTCCTCCCCCTTGTCTACACCTTTGTTACTAGAATTATAACAACAACATTGGGTGGGTTGAGGGGAACAACAAATGATTGGAATACATCAATCAACTGGACACATGAAATGAGTTAAAAACACATAACACCAGTTAAAAACTTATAACACTTGTTAAAAGAGTGTATAAAAGAGTGAATTGACTTTTAAAAAGTCAATTCATGCATTAAACCTATTACTATAAAGCATCTGGGTAAGTCTTCCGGAAGAGACTGGTTTTTAGTGTTGTTTTAAATTCAGTGTATCCAGATGTTGAATCTCTTCTGGTAGGTCATTCCACAAGTCTGTGGATGGGTGAAGAGTCAATCTTCTGAGTGACAGTTGCAAACCCAATCCTAAATGTCCCCCAGAGGACCTGAGAGTATGGGATAGATTATACAGAACAAGTCGATATCATAGGTAACTTGGACCCAAACTGTGTAGGGCTTTAAGAGTAATAAGCTACACTTTGGCCCGTTACAAACGGGCATAAAAGTACGTTTTGGGGACGTACTAGGGTTGGAAAGGGGCATCATTTCCTGACGCCCCTAACCCTAGTATGGACCCAGTCTGTACAAAATGGCGGCGCCCGTTCCACACGGGGGCCACCATTACGATGTGACGAATGTGCCGACTTCAAACGAGGCGGTGCGGACGTGACGTTATCGTGCCGTGCGAGGGCGCCTAGAGCGTCCTTTGTGCGGTGCGAGAAGGAGCTCTGAAACGGAGCTCCTTCTGAGGTTTGCATCGCTGGCTCAGCCTTTAGACGGCTGCGCCAGCGATGCAAAGGAGAAAGGGGCTGAGTGGCCCCTTTCTCCTCCTCCCTGCCGTCGCTGGGTGTCCTTGGGGCTTCAAGCCCCAAGGACATCCCTTTCCAGGCCGCGGGGAAGCGGTCTTTTGCCGCTTCCCTGCGGCATGGAAAGTGGCGGATCGGGGCCTCGGAGGCTGCCGTTGTGGCAACTGAAGCCCTGATACAGCGGGGAAAGGGCTGCTTACAGGCTGCCCCAAATGGGCAGTCTGTAACACGCCATTGTATCTTGCCTAGAAACTAATTAGCAGCCAATGGAGTGATTTTAATATTAGAGTAATAGTCATAGAGGAAGGCAAAGGCAAAGCCCCTCTGCTAATCGTGCAAAGAAAATTCTGTGATAGGTTCTCCTTAGGATTGCCATAAATTGTAAATGACTTGAAAGCACACAAAAAGAACAACAATATGCTCATTCCTAGATGTGTCAGTAACCAATTGCCATGTTTTGAACTTACTGAAGTTTTCAAACTTGGTTTAAAGGTAACCCAAAGTACATTGCACTGCAGAAGTCTAGTCTTGAGTTTGCCACCATGTGCACTACTTTTTTTTAGGTCCCACAGCTTTAAGAAGGGGTGCAGCTGACATACCAGCCAAAGCTGATAGTAAACACATTGCATATATCTGGGTTGAAGCAATGGATCCAGAAGAACTGTGAAAGGCTGAGAATACAGTCTTTCAAGGGGAGTGTAACCCCATCCAGAACTGGTTAACATACCCCCAAACCCTTGTTAGGATCCTTGAGAGCAAGCCCCTCTTTCTTGTCTGGATTCAGTTTCAGTTTCTTTTTCCTCATACAACCCATTATTTCATCCAGGCATTCATCCAGAGAAGACACGGTAACCTTACCTGAGGCTACATAAAGAAAAATATGTGGATGTCATTGGCCTAATTATAGCATCCTCCATATCTCTGGATGATCTCTTCCAGCAGTTGCATGTAGATGTTAAGCAGCACAGGACAGAATAGCACTTTGTGGTATGTCATACAACAGTTCTGTTTTTGAGGAGCAGAAACATGGAAGCACCACCATGAAGAATCTATCTCTAATATAGGACCAGAAACATGGAAGAACAGTGCCTCTAATTTTCAAATCTCCCAGGGATCCAAAAGGACACATGGTCAATGGTATCAAATGTTGCTGATTGGTCCAGAAGTACAAGCAAGAACATACTCCCCTTGTTAATAGGTGAAGAACATCCACTAAGGTGACCATAGCAGTCTCAACTCAATATCCTGATCTGAAGCCAGTTTGTAACGAGTCCAGAAAGCCTGAATCATACAAGGTCTGGAGTTGGAAGGCAACTGTCCTTTCAGTCACCTTGCTCAGAAAAGGTAGATCAGATACTGGTCTATAGTTGTTAAAGTCCAGGGGATCCAGGAAGGGCTTTTTAAAGAACTGGTTTTGCTACCGCTTCTTTTGAAGAAGAAGAGATGCATTAATACAGTGGTGCCTCGGGTTACGAAATTAATTCGTTCCGCCATTCCTTTCGTAACCCGAAAATTTCGTAACCCGAAACACTTTTCCGTTAGCACTGGAAAGCCTATAGCTGCACTTTGCAGCATTTGAATTTCGCGCCGAAATGAATTTCGTAACCCGAAAAATATTTCGTAACCCGAAACAGTTTTTGCCAATCCAACTTTTTCGTATCCCGGAAATTTCGTAACCCGATCATTTCGTATCCCGAGGCACCACTGTAATATGGTGTAGTTGAGATCTTACTGCATCTCCTCCCTGGAAGACCAGCCAAGAAGGATAGGGATTAAGAGGACAAGCTGTTTTCTTTGTGTAAAGCAATGATAGGGAATTGAAGTAAGCCCTGTAAATAAATTTCAGGATGTGAAAGTGAGATAGATAAAATTATAGTTTTTAAAATTTATGAATCATTGTGCAAAGCAATTTTAGTCTGACTACAGTGTAGATTCTCTTGAGCTCCTGTGCTAAACTAAGTCATATTTAGTTGCCTCATGCTCATGTCATTTGCATTCTGTTGAATCTTTTCATATTTACCTATAAAGGAAATAGTATCCCCCCCTAAAAGTCAAAAGCATTCATATTTGGAAATAACAGGACTGCATAATAATATGCTTGAGCATATGGTTTCCATCTAGAAGGCTTGTATTTTGTTGACCCACCAGGGGAGCTCTTTGGCTAAGAATGCTAAATAGCCTCCTTGACACTCCAAATCTCAGAATATCATAGGATGGAACCATGGCAGTTAAAGTGGAATCATAGTGCTATAACTGTGTCATGTGAAAGAGCTGTGGGAGTATTTTACTAGCAAGGAAATATTTCATGGTGAAGTTCTGACAGGTCTGGATGTGCACCAGAGGAAAGCTCCCAAGAACCATGCTGGCCGAGGTATTCCAGACAAGTAGCCTATAAAAGTAACTTTTAGATTCTGTTTAATTCCTTTTAAATAGCTTTTAATTCTATTAATATATATATAATTCTATTAATATATTTACCTTTTATACATTTTACTGATACTAAGCTTTGGTGATTGGTTTTAATTTTGTAAACAGACTTCATTCCCAGGGCTGGGGAAAAAGTGGGATGGAAATTAACTTATTATTCTGGTTTCACAGTCAGCCAGATGTTACTGAAAGGCACTTTGGACTCTCAGTAATTTGGCTGCTATCCAGGAATCCAAGAATCGGTTGGGTATCATCAGATAATGTGGTATCATCAGATAATGTGGTATGTTCACATTTTCACTTTTTGTACTTGGGCTATTATGATTCTATGTTGAATTCATTTGGATGTCTTGTCGGTCCATTTCGAATTGCTCCCAGGGTTGCCATCAACACTGGAAGCACAACTGTTTTCTTTGTATTATGTATTTCGGTTCCCTGAGCTCGCAGTTCTAGGTCCAGCAGTTCCAGGCAAGGAGGAGGAGATCTGTAAGGACAAATAGTCTGAAGGTTTGCATCTCTAAGTAGCAGTCACTGCAGTGAAGTTACTTCTCACATGGCGATGGGGTTGCCAGGTGTAGTGGTTTGAGTGTAGGACTAGGATACTGGAGATGAGGGTTTGAGTCCCTGATCAGCCATGGAAAGCCACTGGCTCACCTTAGGGTCACCATAGGTCAGAAATGACTTGAAGGCACACAACCACAAGAAGAGAAAATTTCACCAACTGCTGCTTGGCACATGTCTTCTATACAATCATTAATGGGGCAGAAGCCCCATCTCTTATTTTGTCTTGCAACCCTACATAATCGTCACCATCACTGTTGTTGTTGTTAGTAGTATCCTGCCTTCCTCCCAGAATTTGGATTTAAGATGGTGCAGATTTTAAAAGATCTATACAGTTAAACAGTAAAGGGCACATTAAAGCCTACATCTTTCAGGTAGAAACTTACACATCACCTTAAAAAAAAGGAAACTTGTCATCAAATCAGAGGTCAAATAAAAGATGACTAATCCCTGTAACATGTGTACATGCTTTTGTTCTGGTTTGGATGGATAAATGGATGCCCCAGGGATCACATTGGACTATATTGACAGGGCCAGACCAGTAAGTACTCCCAATCTGTGGACCTGATCTTTTAAGGTTGTGATGAGGGAGGGGGGCATTGACCTTCCAGGTATTTTGGACTTCATTTTTCACAAACCCTAACTAAACAGGGCCAGTGATAAGCGATTACCATCAGGATGAACACCATTTACTCAGATATTTGAACCACCAGTCAACAATAATCCTACATTGCCTTGATAGTTGTCATCCAGTCCATTACAACCCTTTAGCACTGGTTTTATATACTAGTGTGCCTAAAATGATTATGTTCCAGTACATTTGCATCAGAGTTCTATTGATTTTTAAATTATGTTGTGGAATTTATACCTTATTTTAAAGCAAGCATTCTTCTGTTTTATGTTCCTCATTGCCTTGGGGGCAGATCTTTTGGAACCTCTCTTGTGTTACACCATTAAAGTCATGGGCAGCATTCATCAGATAGTGCTATTTCCCCCCCCCCGCAAGACTTCGATGTTAATTCTTTGCCAATGTGACTTGGATCCTAAATGTATCATTCTTCATTCTGGCTTAAGGAACAATGCTGTGTGGAAAGTAAGATCAGGTCCACAGATTTGGAATTCCTTAAGGAAGCATACTCACTGGGGAAAAACAGAGATCATTTGAACTTGCTTATTAGGGTTCACAGATGTCAGGGCCTAGATCCTCTTCTCCAGTTCTCAAGGCAAGGGGGAGGAATCTCAGGGTGAAAGTACTACCTTGAAATATGTGTGCATAGTTAGAGAAGCTTAAACTTTTAATTAATAACAAATCTTTGGAAAAAAAACTGGAAATAGACTGGGATCCAATAATAAAATATTGGTTAAAAAGGTGGTCAGGTTTGAATAACATCTTATAGTTCTATAACAAAATGTATAACTTAAGATATTAGATTTATGTTGAACATTTTTGGACTGACTTGAACAGAAGCGGTCAAAAAATATTTTATACAGCAAGAAATGGTTATTCATGGGTAGAATACATGAGTAAAATACTTTGAATACTCTATAAATTAACAATCTTTTATTTGAAATGGAAAATATCAACAAAGAACAAGAAGGAAGTAATTTAGTTACCTAGAAATTTCTTTATTGAAAATGAATACAAGGTGTGATATTAATTAATTAAGCTTGGAAAAGTGAAAATAATATATAGCAGATTATTATTGTTGTACTAATATTGTATTCTTTTCCCGACATTTCTTGATTGTTTGGTGAAGTCACAGAAAACTTAATGTGTGTGTTTAAGAACGGTGGACTTGTAGGTTGAATAAAAATTATATCTATATCTACATACTGTCATCCCTTCCGATTGGTGGAGGATCTGTTCTGGACCCTCCCCCCGTGAATTGGGAAAATCGCCACTATTGGAGCCCCATTGTAATTAATGGGGGTATGCTCCTGCGTGCAACGTGGCACTTGCATCCTGGGCACATTCGCCATTATGTCCCTCCCAGCTTGATATCCGTGAAAGACTGAGGGACACAAACAGCAAGACTGAGAATCGGGAAGGACAACTCTGTGTGTGTGTGTGTTCCTCATTAGTTAGTCTTTTTACAAAAATTAAATGGCATACTCTGCCATCTTTGTGGTTGATTTTTAAAAAGGTCAGGAGCAGCCTGTTGTAACATCAGCAGGACTTGCTCGCTGTGACATCACTAGGTGTTATCGTTAGGTCTCAGGTTTTGGCCCGATATTAGGTCCTGGAATAGTGTTGACCTGGCAACCCTAAATAATGAGAAATTATTGTTTGTTTGAGCATGGTTAAAAAATGGCACTTTTCTGGGCAACATACATCTTGTCCCATGCAAGTTGCAACAGCTATCGCTGTGAAGGTGGGATGGAGACAGTTCAGGCAGTAACATTCCCATGTGGCTCTGGAACCTTCTCCTGCTTCTCCTGTTCAGCATCAGGTACCAGTAAGTCCACTGGTTCAGTCTCTGAGTCAGAGTCTATGCCCACGTTCTGGAAGCAGGGCATGACAGATAGGGACACATAGGGATGTCTCCACCTTCTTGCCATGTTCGATCTCTGGTGCAACAGTCAAAAACAGAATCCCTGTCACAATTCCTCCTCAAACGGAGATTGCTCATGGTGTGTGTGTGTGTGTAGAAACATCAATCTCCTGAATCCCGACTGACAGGAGAACAAACCTCCGCTGCTCACAGTTGCTGCTGCCCACTAAGTCGGGATTGGGAAAGTTCCCACTGGGAGTTGCTACTTAGTGATACTAAGCAGTGCATGTAGAATTCTGACCATAATTGATTTAATAAACCTCCGGCCTTAATTAGTTCCCCTCCCTTTAAAAATGTATATGTACTTTCTTCAACTTTCAGCCAGATTTTAGATATTTTTAGTCTACTTAAATTATTTTTCCTTGCTTTAAATTTTGAATTATTTAAAAATGTTTAAATCGATTTTTTAATTAAAAAATGATTACTATAAAATTTGTTCATCATATATACATTCCTGAAATCATTATTAAGTTATTATTAGTTTGAACATTTCTCTATATAACTTCCTGCACATTCCGTCTTCAGCATAAAATAATCTAATTGCTCTGGAAAACAAAACCTGATATCTAAATAGTGTCATTTCTATATAATAAGTCTATAAGTGAACATTTTCTTTCTAAATAATACTAGCCTCACATTTTCTCTTTGAACCAATGTAAAAATCTGACACTATGTACAAGTAGAATTATTATTATTAGTAGTAGTAGTACATATCTTTTTATTCTGATTTTTTGTTATTTTAATGCATATCTATATAATATAACATAATGTTTGTTCTTTGAGCTACTTACTTAACTTTTTATCAAATTACATATATGTATATTAGACGAATATTATTGCCTGTATTTCTTATAGTTTAATAGAATTGTTTTGCCTCCTTAGACTTAATTCTGAAAAATGAGTATTTATATTCCACACTTCATTCTAGTGTTCTAGGATTGGCATCTACTTACTTTCTATTTTATTTATTGGTTTGTTATTTATCGTAAGCGTTAATCTATTCATCTCTTAAAAAAATGTTTAAATTGATTTTACTTGTACTCTCCCCTGAGGTCCCAGTATAGAGGGCAGGATAGGTGGTTGTGTTTCATTATGGAGCTGTTCAACTGTTGGTTTATAAATATTTTATATACCTGTAATACAAATGAAAATATATCTCCAACGGCATGTGAGAAGAATATAGCAGAACAGTCTCTCCCCCCCACCCCCCATTATTGATAAAGTGACTCTTTAGATTACGGGTAGAATAAGGACCTGATACAAATACATACACACACAGCTAAAAAAGTAAGGTGTAGTTGACAAACATGTGTACCCATATATGTATATTCATAAGAGACCAGATTAATGGGCTCCCTGTTGGAGACAGACTTTGTTACAAACCTGAGTTTGCTCCTGTCAGAATCAGCCCTAAGAACTAGGCAGAAAATGGCAGCTGCCTCACACTGCAGATTTTGGGTGTCATGCAATGATAGCAAATTGTCAGCTATTTAATATGTTATGATTGTATTTTTACTGCCAGAGAGCTGGAGAGGTGCTTGTGAGATTTTCTGTCTCAGGTGCCAAAATGATTTGACTGGGCTAGGAGACGGTGTGCCCAAGATATGTTTTTGGGGGAGTGAGATGCTTCTTTTGGTGCTTGTCTTAGGCACCAAAATGCCCTGGGTTGGCCCTGGTAGTGGTATGGGCCTAAGTTTCAAAAGTTTAAAACTTGAATTGCTTTGAGTGACTTAATGTAAAGCACGTACACATACACACGTCATTCTGCTGCTATTAGCTGTTGGTGGGTGGATGAATGTATTGCATGATTGACGTCAAGGATGCTGCAAAAAATAAAACCAGTAAATGACAATCTGGGAAATTTCTACCATGTCTTGCAACTGATATTTTTAATGATTCCTTCTTTTCCAGAATAAGAGCAGTGCAATGTGCCTTGAGGTAATGACCCGGCTTTAAGGTTGGATTTAGGTAGCCTAATGATTGATACTAAAATATAACACTAGAGAGGTACTACTTCGGTTTACAACGCACCGCATTTCTAAGGTAATGCTCAGTGGGAGTAATTAAAAGAATGGATGCTTATTATGGATGCTCTTCCACTATGAGATTTTGGTGGTCTCCACCCAATGAGTGGGAAATGCTGAAATCATTTTACTTCTGCGTCAGTGAGCTTGGCTTCTATATTTATCATTCTGTATGCCATCACTTTGGGATGCTCTTGTCTAGGTCCCCTGTGGTCAGAAATGGAAGCACATGGTGTGCAATTGACTGTCATTAAATAAGCCTGCTTGATGCGTCTTTTTGCTAACCAGACTATTACTGTACTGTCTTGGTTGTGTAATTGCATTTTGCTTGTTATATTTTGTTTAGATAAAGAATAGTTAACTGTCATAGTGGCTGCATCCGTGTATCAGAAATAACCCAGTTTGATACCACTTTAACTGCCATGGCTCAGTGCTATGTAGTTCTGAGAACTGTAGTCCTGTAAGACGTTTAGCCTTCCCTGTCAGAGAGCTCTTGTGCCAAAACAAACTACAGAATTCTGTAGCATTGAGCCATGGCAGTTAAAATGGTGTCATACTGGATTACTCCTGCAGTGTGGATTCAGCTACCAACAGAAATTTGGCAAATCACATGATATCCATGGCATCTTGCCTCTGACATATGCATTTGTCAGCCATTATGCATTGACCAGCATGCATTGACCAGACATATCATAATACCAAAATAAAAATGGAGAAAGTATTAAAAAATACAAATTAAAAAATATAATACATAACATAATAATACTTAAAGTATAACATAGCATATAATCAACTAACAATAATCGACCCTATCTATATTTACACACACACACCACACACACACTTAATATCAAGCATCAATAATACAGTTATAACAAGGACTTTAGTCCATGTCCCCTCAAAGACATTATAAAATACAATTCCTCATAATTAATAAAAAAAACCCTGTAATTAGTTCAGGGCTCAGTACACAACAAGTGTATTGCACAGTTGCCATTTGCAAGCAAAACATGAGCAACAACCAATCCCACCCCACCTTCACCCCATATAGATTCTAGCACAGGAATAAAACAGGCTTAGTTTTCTTGGTAAAAACATGTAGGTTTACTAACCGAACCTAAAGATTGCACAACATCTCTAAATGTCAGGATAAACAAACCCAATCTAACTGCAAACCAAATGAAGCAGGAAGAGAGGGGGTATAGCTAACACCAACATAATAAAATATGTGCTATGCCTAAATTCTGAGAGAGGTATGCAGACTATCAACACTGAATATAGGCAGTTGATCCCTCTAACAGTTTGTTTAAAAATGGAGGCCAAATGAGATTCTCCCTCATCTCTTGTTCATTCCTGCAACTTTTCACCATCTGGAGAAGTGGGATGAACATAGCTGGGTTTTCTCTGAAGGGTTATTTTGTACATTAAAATCTGTTTTAAGAAAACTGGTGTGCCAGCTGACTCATGTGCCCATTTTTGCTTGTCATGCC
Organism: Sceloporus undulatus; assembly: GCF_019175285.1. Taxonomy (NCBI): domain Eukaryota; kingdom Metazoa; phylum Chordata; class Lepidosauria; order Squamata; family Phrynosomatidae; genus Sceloporus; species Sceloporus undulatus. Next base: position 215,278,070 of record NC_056523.1, read on the forward strand.
AGATCCACTCTAAGTCTTTGTTTGTATTTTGAAGTATGGAGGAATCTTTCCATGGATGCACTGAAACCCTATGGTAGCTGATAATGAAATTGCTCATAGCACACAAACAAAGGTGATTCTGTCATATACAGAATGCTATTTTTCTTTAGTGAACAGCTACTGTACTTGGATTTTAATTCTTAGGACTCTAGCATACTCAAGTTTGTTTTCTTACCTTAGTGTAACTACACATGCCTGATTTCTTTTTTAAATTACATATACGGCTTGGTTTGCTGTGCCTAAATACCCTAAATGCATCAGATCCCTCACAGGCTGGACTGTCCATAGATTAGAGTAGGCAGATTGATAATATGCTACCATAACCTGTATGGCCTGCATCTTGTGTACCAGAAAAGACCTTCTTTCCCCTCATGTACTGTCCTGTGGGCTTTGTGTGTTGAAACCCTCATGGGGAGCCCCACCTGCTACAAATAGCAAGAAGTCTTTCTCAGTTCTGGACTATTGTTTCTGATGCACTCCGTACTCTGTACGTCAAAATGGCGGTGCCCTGTCTACATGGGAGCCGCCATTTTGACTTAACGGATGCCATTTTGACGTGACGGACACTCCATTTTGGAGCTCCTTCCTCCGTGCGTATCCCTGGTGCGGCCTTTAAACAGCTGCACCAGTGATACAGAGAGAAAGGAACTGAGCGGCCCCTTTCTCCCTTTCCCCACCACTGTCAGGGTGTCCTTGGGGCATTTAGTCTTCCAGACTTTTGCAAAAATCAGCTGAGTTCAGTTTTATTCTAGGGGGTGAATATTTGTGAGTATTTATTACCGCTAGTCTTTTAATATGCTGCTGTTACAGTGCACCCTTGTTATACGCTGGTGTTTGGTTCCAAGATCTCCCGTGTATAACAAAATCCGTGTATGCTCAAGTCCCATTAAATATAATGACATAGGAAAATGGTGTCCCTTATCAAAAATGGGACATCAAGGTAAATGTATACTTTTTTGGAACATTTGCAAACCGTGTATGCTTGAATCTGTGTATAAAAAGTCCATGTATAAGAAGGGCCGACTGTATATGCAGCTTTCATGCTTTTATTGCTCTTATTGATTGTGAGCTGCCTTGGAGGAATGTTCCTGGAAGGGAGGATACACATTTTGGGTTGGCCAAATGTACATTTTAATTCCTGCTTGGTCATGGAAACCCACTGGATGGTCTTGGGGAAGTCAAACTATCTCATCCTTAAAGGGGGCAGTGACAAACCTCTGTTGAGTAGATCTTGCCAAAAAACATTAGGATAGGGTCACCATAATGCAGAGTTGACTTGAAGAAAGATTGCAGCAACAATACTTTTGAATACTAGTTGCCAGGAAACATAAGGAGGAAGGCACACTGTTATACTCACATGCTACTTTTGGGTGTCCATATGTATGTAGTTGGTCTCAGGGGTGGGGGGCAGACTGGACTATAGGCTTCTGTTCTGAGACAGCTGGACTCTTGTGTTGTCTTTTCAATAACATCTGTGAGTGGTTTGATGTTCTCTGAACGAACTTTCCCTAGTTTAATAATATTCATTAATTTTGCTTTAAGGGGATTCAAGGGATCTGGTATAAATCCACATAAGCCTCAGACCACTTGGTTTTTTTTTTTATCACATAGGCCTTTTCCCTGTATTATTAATGCAGCACAGCTGCTGTTGAAGAACAAAACAACACTTCCCTTATGGTTGGGTTACACACTGCAGCATAATGATATGGTCAAATGGCAATTAGTGGAAAGCCTCAGTGTCTAGTTTGTTTCTTGTACCAGAAGCCCTGATCAGAGGGATGGCACTTTTGTAAGAAACAACAACATGATTTGGTTGCTCTGATGTGTGATGATGACATCAGCTGACATACTGTTCTGAATTCCCTCTTCTTTCTGAGCTTAGTGCAAGCCCACTGTTGTATTGCTGGGAGCCATCCCTGTTGTAATGCAAAATATTTTGCAAAATTTTGATTTTCAGTGAACAATAAGCACCTATCAGCTCTAGATAAGACCTGTGATAAGAGCAGTATGCTGGGTTTACTGGTGTTGGGAAAAAGCTTTCCCAAGCACTACCTCTCTGCAGGACCTTACAGGCTAAAGGTTTTTAAAATGGACAATTAACCAGAATAGCTCTGCCCCCCCCCCCCCCCCCCACAAAAAAAGGGGGAAAGGGAAAAAAGAAAAGAAAATCAATTTGAGAATAAGCACAACAAATTATTTCTTTAAGTTTGAGTTAAGCTTCATCGCAGATCAAGACATGAGTCAGTTAAACCTTCCTCTTCAGATGGTTTCCTCTCCAAATTCTCCCACACAGGGACTTAAAAAGTGGCATACATAGACATTAATGAAGGCTTCCCCCTTTTAAAGCTGCTGACTGCAGGGAAGGGATTTTTAAAAAGGGGAAAAAAAAGCTCCCTATCATGGAGAGACAGCATGGTGTAGTGGTTTCAGCACTGAATAATGACTCCAGAGACCAGAGTTTGATTCCCTGCTTGGCTATGAAAACCACTTGGGCAAATCATAAACTCTCAGCCCCAGAAAACCGTCATAGGTTTGCCTTAAGGTCACCATACACTGGAAATTACTTGAAGGCACACAACGACAACTCATGCATGGTGCACTGTTTCTTGTGAATAAAGATATTTAATACCTCATACTGCTATAATGGCATGTTATCTTAAAAAGTATAGTTTGGAAAAATAAGAAGGTGTTTGTCCTAGATTTAAAGGTACTGTCTCCCTGAATCAATAGTAAAGTGATCATGGCATAGGGCCATTATCTTAATTACTGAAAAGACATGGCAAGGTCGAATGGAAGACATGTTCAAGTCTCATGTCTTAACTTAATGGGCTGATTTGTGCCAAGGTAAGAATCAATAGCCATACACAGAGCTTTCAGACAGAGGCAAGTGGGAACTACTACTTTCTGTAAAAGAAATAATGGAGCATTTGAATAAAGACCAAGCCTGTATTAGCAGCAACACCCAAGAGATTGTGCCTCATGGTCAAAACTGGACACTAGTGCCATATAAACCAAGGCATGGTTCTCTTGCACTTTCCTTTTTAACTACAACATCCACCTGATAAATTTGGGCTATGATAAACACTGGGTGCTTTGGCCTGATCAGGGATTCACGAGCCATATGTGGCACCCATCTGGTACTCAAGCCCTTTCTCTTTCTTTGCATCCCTCTCTGCACTTTAGTGTTGCATGATTCTGCTATTGTTGGAAAGGAAATCTAATCAAAACTCTCTTTGGTGTATGATGTTAGATAAAACTAGAAATGGGAAGGGTCATTATGAAAGAAGTAGACAAGATCCGAAAGGTAAAACATTAGGACATCTATATAGTTAAAGAGCTCCTGTATCTTGGATCGAACATTGAAGAGAATTGCAATGGCAAGCAAGAAATCAGAAGAAAACTAGGAATAGGAAGAGCAGATATAAAAGAACTAGAAAAGAACTAGATCTATGGTCTAGGTCTGCTCCCAGAATACTGAACTATTAATGATGCTGGCTGGGACTTCTGGGAGTTGAAGTCCAAAATATCTGGAGGACAAAAGGTTGAGGATCGATGCTCTACAGCAGGATTCAAGGGACTTTGGGATTGCCTGCCTACTGAACCAGAAGAATTGGAATACACAGTGTCACACTGGATCTAGACATATGCATCCTTTCTGCAAATACACCACTTTAGAAGGCAGGCAGAAGCTAGCATGGGCACTTCCCAGACATACAAGAGCTGTTGTGTCATAGTGGTTAAATATGTAAATCATAAACAAGGAAATCTAGCTTCTATTTCTTACCTAAATGATGCACTGATTTGGCAGGGACAGTTGTGAATAATGGTCTGTCATCTCACTTTTCAGCTCCTTTTAAAATGTCCCAATTGCTCTTTCTTCCTTCCACTTTCTCCCTTTGTCTTCAGGTTACTTCCATTACTGCAGTTCAGAGAGCAAAAACAGTTTGCACACAATTAATTCAGGAATGGGGAGAGGGGAAAAGGGGGCAGAATATTGCCCTTTGCAGTATGCTCAGTGAAAAGCTTGTGTCCTCTTCCTTATTAACAACTTTTGCCATCTTGTTCACACTCTAATGTTGTAGTTTATTGTGGCACTGGAGCTCTCTGACAGGGAAGGCTAAATATCTCACAAAATTAGAGCTCCCACAATTCCCTAGCATTGAGCCAAGACAGTTAAAGCGGTCTCAGACTGGATTATTTCTCCAGTGTGTTTCGGACCGCAGACCATCAACTTTTAACTCATGTAGCAGAAGGGTGTTTTAATGTGGGGACCTATGCTTTTTTCTTTTTATACTTATGTGTCAAATTTATTTTAAATGGTTTTACTTTTGTACTTCTAATAGAAGTGTTAGCTGTATTTTGCTTTATTTCTCTGAAAGCCATTTTGGGTAGATGCCAGAAGAATAGCAGGATAAAATAATAATAATAAACAAATCCAGTAGTCATGATGTTTTCTTGGACCACTTTCTGTAAAACGAGCTGGGACTCAGAGAGGGAAATGTATTATCATAATCCCATTCTATTCTGGACTACAGGGTCATGAATGTGATGCTGGAAGACTGCAGCTTCACTCCAAGGTATTTGGTTTAACATGACCCCAAGAGGTTCTGGATAGTCTTTAGTAGGGTTTAATATCTACATAAAAGTGCTGGACAACATTGCTGTCCTGAAAATACTAATTCCTACCTTTATTTTCTTCATCTCATCTAAAAGTTTGGGTGAGAAATTCTTATCTCTCTCTCTCTCTGGCTTTTCTTTGTGAACGAAGATTCAGGAAGGACTCATCCCACGTTTTCTACAAGTGTGTTGATGACTAAAAAGCCCAATCCGAGATAAACAAATCCGGTTGCAAAAAGCGCAGCAGAAAGTCTCCTTGTGTGATGTTTCTGGGTTGTGGTTCTTTCTGCATTGTTTCTCTTCGAGACTGGTTTGGCGTGAGCTTTCAAAAAAGGCTGCAGTACAGGGTTCATTTGGTGCTGCTGTATTCTGCCTGCATAGCCTAGGTTGGATTGGAACTCCCATTGCCTCTAGCCTGCAGAGCAAAACGGTAAGGCATTATGAGAGTGGCAGTTGAACAATATTTGAAGAAAATATGCCCTACTCCCAAACTGGAAAAAAGAATGTTCCTTTTAATTAGCCCTCTGTTTACTATGGTTTTGAGATTATGATAGAATCAGGTGCCTTTTAATAACAGCTGATTTATGACACTCAGTGAGCTGTATCTCTTTATTTTTATTTTAGCTTTTATGGAAACTGAGTAAAATGTTCCTCACAGTGTTTTGTTTGTTGGGATCCGTGCACAAAGTGGGAGTAAAGTGACTGAACAGAACCCGTTTGGGGCGAATAATAGAGATTTTTTTTAAAAAATGAAGCACAACATTTTGTGTTTATGTGAGGGGGCAGTAATGACAGCAAACCCCTTTCCAAATAAAACATATATTTTCACACATCCTAATTTCTCTTTCTGGTGAATAATTGTCCGCCTGTGTTTAAGTAATTTAAGCAATTAAAGTAGCCCAAACATTGGTGAAAGGGAAGGCTATAAATAAACCTATGCAATACGATCAGTGTAGTGAAAAAGCAAAATTTAAATCCACCATGTTTCATATCCACCATAGAAGAATGATTCCTAACAGATTAATCTAACAGAAATACGTCTGTTTCTGTTACTTTGTTTCTTCTGGAGCAAGTAGATGACCATTAATTTAGAAGTGCATGACTTTCCCAGTCAAGCTACACAAATATACCTTAGAACTGTGCATTCTACGTAGAACTGTTAGGAAAATATCTGCATAGATTGCAACAATTTCTCAGGTTTGTCCTGGTTACTGACATTTGCCCTTGGTTTCTATAACCCCCATGTAGATACCAAAATCTGTGGATGCTCAATTACCATTGTCCACAATGGTGGCGTGTGCACATAGCTGTGCTGTCATTAGGGACAAGGGGACTTCAGGTAAACAACAGGGGCTTAGCTCTTGGGTGTCTTCTGGCCAGGCAGGGGCACCAAGGCAACCCTATCCCCTTCCTCTCCCCTGGGGATCCTGCTGGTCTGGCCCCACACCCGCCCTCTGAGCTGAGAAAGAGGAGGAGAAAGAGGGGGATGAAGGTGGTACTGGCATCAGTGCCCTCCCAGGCACAACTGAGCCCAGAGTCTGGCACCAACTGTGCCACTTCTGCCTCTCCTTTCTGCCCCTAACCTGCCTCCCAGGCTGGCAGTAGGCAGAGGGAAGCTTGGGAATGGAGTACCCCCTGCTGATCTCCACAGTCGCCACGGACATCGGGTCTGCCGGGGCCGTCTCTAATGGTAGTGCATACATGCGGCAGTGCTGCCATTGGGGACAACTGGGGCCTTGCTGTCCATGGACGATTGAATCCATGGATGGCAAGTCCATGGATAAGGAGGGCCTGCTGTATGACTTTCCCAAACTACCCTGCCATATATTCTCTATTTCTAAACTTTGTAACAACTCTGGAAGATAAGTCAGCATGATCATGGAATCAAGAACGTTCTTATATTTGAGGTTTCCTCATCTTCCCTATTACATTTAAATGCACTGGCACCCAAAAACAATTTTGCCTGCCTTATGATGCTTTTATGTGTGTTACATTACCAGCATAGCCTGTGATTTATGTGAATACTAAGCCTGGCAAATGTGAATAGGCTGCTTCAATTGTGGTTAGATGGAGGTTTGATTTATAAGGAATATTTTTTTTGTTAATGGTTGCCTTACATTATTTCGTGCTGGTGCAATACAGACAGATGGGATGAGAACGTTGCATACTGCTGCAAACAACCTAATGGGATGTGACAGGATGTAAATGTAATCCCTCCAGACGAAGACTGGATTCACTTTGTGGCGATCCATAAAAGATGTTTGCAGGGGTATTTTTCTAGTGGTTCAGTGAAAGAACAGCTAAGCTACTAAACTGGTGTTCTTTCTACATTGGCAAATATGAACTGCATCTCAAGAGCTAAAAAAGAAAAGAGAAGAATTTAGCCAAAATACTAAAGCTGTGTCACTATTACATTTGAAGCAATTGCCCTAAACCTTTCTTGTGACTTAAATTATTCTTCACTCTCTTGACTGTTCATTTATGGCCATTTGTGGAACTGAAGATGATGATGTGTAGTTGCTTAATGTCTGGGAAAGGAATATCATTTGCTGGTATGATTTCAAACTATGCACAATTTTTTTAGTGCAGTACTTCAGAGAAAGGAGGGTGACAGATTTTTTAAAAATCACAAACACACCAAAAAAGTTTTTTTTAAAGAAAAAGATAGCACAATGCTAAGTGATTATAATTCTCTACAATGCACAAAACTGTAGTATCTGCACCATTACAAAACTAAATTTTTCTTTGCGTGTGCATGGGCACTTTTTAACCTGGAGCAGAGATGCGCAACCTTCCAGGGCCCTATACAATTATAGCATTATGGTTTCACTTTAACAGCCATGGCAGCTTCCTATGGAATCCTGGGATTTGCAAATTGTTGAGTGACTAGAGGTTTCTGACTGAAAGCTATAAATGCAAATCCGATTCCATAAAATGGAACCAATTCAGTTGAAGTGGGATCATGGTGTTGTAACTGTGTAGTGTGAAATTGTCCTGGGTGCTGCCTCAACCCTTAGAGAGAGCTCCACCTGCCCCAGGCCCACTATATTTGTCTTCAGAGTCATTATGCCTTCCTATTTTGAAAAAAGACCCTTGAAATGTCCCAAAATGAGTTTGCCAAACAGAACACTGGAAACACTCTTGTGTCATTAACAGTTGTGCAGAAGAGGGAATTTCAGCAGCTGTTGCTTGTCATACAACCAGGTGACAAACAACACTTGCTGAAATTCCCTCTCCTGCACAACCATTTCTGAAAACCAGTATGGCACAGTGGTTTAAGTGTTGGACTAGGATTCTGGAGACCAGGGTTCAAATCCTTGCTTGGCCTCAGAGGAAGGAAAAGGCAACCCCTCCTCAAACAAATTTTGCTAAGAAAACCCTGTGGTAGGTTCACTTTAGAGTCACTATAAGTCAGAAACAACTTGAAGGCACATAACAACAACAACAACAACTTCCATTAAAAGTTCAGGAACTTTCTCCAGTTTTAACATTGACAATCTCCTGGAGGCCTTATGGAACCATTTTCTTCCTTTTGGGGTTAAATGGAAGGATGTAGGTTTGCACAAATTATCTAGATCCATTTTAATCTGTTTTCACGCCTAGCTATGGAACAGAGATAGCATTAGTTGCCTTGTTGGATGACCTATGCAGAGAACTGGATAGGGGGAGTTGGTAATGATGGGCTTCTCAGTGGCTTTCAATACCATTGACCATGCACAAACTGGGCCACTTCATTGGGATGGGACTTGGAGGTACTGTTTTTATAGTGGCTCTGTTCTTTTCTAGATGGGAAAACCCAGAAGGTGGTGCTGGGGGACTCCTGTTCAACTCCCTGGTCATTGACCTGTGGGCTAATGTATCCCCATCTAATACAGGCTTCTGTTTTGTCCCCCGTGTTATTTAACATATACATGAAACCACTGGGAGAGGTTGTTTTGAGGTGTGGTGCCATCAATATGCTGATGATGCTACTACTCCTTTCTACACAAACCAAGGAGGCTGTTTTTGTTTTAAACCAGTGTTTGTCATTAGTAATGGACTGGATGAGGGCAAAAAATTGAAACTTAATCCAGACAAGATAGAGGTGCTCTTGGTCATTTGGAAGCCAATCAGGGAATAGGGAACTGGCCTGTGTTAGATGGGGATACATTGAAGACACAGGTTTGTGGTTTGGGTGTACACCTGGATTCAGTCTTGAACCTGGAGGCCCAGGGTTCTGTAGTGGCCAAGAGAGGTTTTGTGCATTTAAAGCCGATGTGCCAACTCCATCCATTCCTTGAGATGCTAGATGTGAGCATGGTGGTACATGCCTTAGGACTGGAGTTTATCCCATGCAGAAATGGGATTTAAATCAGGAAAATCCCACAAAAGCAGAATCTTTTTCAGATGATGTTGGTGGGCATCCTGCATAGAAAGTGGACAAGTCGAGGGCACTGAGAATTAATCTGACATTAACCTACACAAAAAGTGAACAAAATCAGCTGCTTTTTACTTTGGGGATTTTCCTGTTTGGACTAGCATACATCCCGTTTGGACTACTGTAATATGTTCTACTTGGGGCTGCCTTTGAAGAATATTTGGAAACTTTAGCTGGTCCAAAGAGTTGCAGGCAGACTGTTAATTTGAGCAGGTTATAGATACCAGACAACACCTCTGTTGAAACAACTCCACTAGGCTTCCAGTTTGTTTCTGGGCAAAATTCAAAGTGTTGGTGGTGACCGATAAAGCCTTATATGGCTCAGGTCCAGGCTATTTGGCAGACTGTATCTCCCTATATAAGCCAGCCTGGGCTCTAAGACCATCAAGAGAGGCCCTTCTCTCAGTCCCACCACCATGACAATCATGGTTGGTGGGGACACGAGAGAGATCCTTCTCGGTGCTTGGTCCTAGACTCTGAAACACCCTTCCCAGAGAGGCCAGAAAGGTCTTTGTCCTTCCATTAGCAGGCTAGAACATTTTCATTCAGACAGAAAGTTTTAAAATATTGGGCTAGTGGGTACTGTAGTGTTTTAATTATACCATTTTTAAAAGCTTTTATCTTTTTAATTGCATTTTATTCTTTTAATGTATCGTGTGTGTTAATGCTGCAGTAATTTAATTCTATATTAATGCTCAATTTTTCTATGGACTTTATCACACGGACAAAAGAGACGGGAGCATAGCAGGATTGGCTGCTTTTTATTCACGGATTTTCCTGTGAATAAAAAGCGGCACTAGACTTCCTCTTTATTCACATGATAATCACGGGACAATCACAATATTGTACAATGTCATGTGAAAATCTTCGCACTAATGCACGATATTGATGAGAGCGTCTTGCTATGCTCCTGTCTTTTTTTGTCCGTGTGATAAAGTCTTATGTTTTTAACAGTATTGTTAATTTAAATTGTGAGCTGCTTTGTGTCCTAATTTTGGGGAAACCAGGAAATAACAACAAACAACAACAACAACAACAACCTTTGGGGTCCCATGCAGCGCCACACATTTCCTTTTGTTTACATCTGGCATAGGGTCACATTCCATGGCATTTAGAACTCCACAAAAACAATCCTCAGCACTGTGACTCAGAATGTACTAATGAAAAAAGATGTTATATCCATATTACACACATGAGGCATAATTAATAATAACAACAAAACAGTTGGAGTGATCCTCCCCCTCTCTTTGGAGAAATATATAAAGAGGGAGAAAGAGAGACCAACAGACAGACACATTCATAAATACAGCACAGGAAACCTCAGTTTACCACCTTCTTACTAAGTATGCAAAATATAACAAATCCTGGAGGTCAGTTCTTAAAGCTGTATTAATCATTCTATCACATACACCACAAAGATTTTTTAAAAACACTGTTTTAAGCAGGTGTATTGTTGAGTACTGCTGAGTTCATTTGTTTCCTCCTGCTTATAATCATAGGCTATGAGCAACTGGACTGGTGAAGGCAGGCAATTAGAGCAGATGGCTGAAAGCCTTTTCTTCCTGAAGGCAGAGAGTTCATCTTCGGTCCTGAGAGGCATAAAATAACCTTCTATAATAGTAGGACCTCATTGGAAGCATTTGCTGTGCCCACCAAAATTGCCCGAGTGAGCTACTCTCTTAATTGAAGAGCTGTGCACCACTCTCTGTGTGTGTTTATATGTCTCAGAGGTCTGGGATATTGCTTCTTAAGCTATCTGGTATGGAGAGGTGACATTTTTGCTTTTCCATTGTGCCAAGACCTGGTACCATTGTTAGCCACAATTGTCCCCCCCCCTAGAAATTCCCCATGGACTGGCAGCTGATAGCTCATGGATTGACACAAATCCCTGGACCACCATTTTGAGCAGCACTGAGTTAGGGCATAGCTGACTTGGAGAGCCAGCACGATGTAGTGGTTTGATCATTGGTTGGCTCTGGGGACCAGAGTTCCATTTCCTGCTCAGCACTGGGAAACCCACACACTCTCAACCCCAGAAAACCATGTAATAAGTTGTGAAGTTGAAGGGTTTCATGGCCGGCATCCATAGTTTTTTGTGGGTTTTTCAGGCTACTTGGCCATGTTCTAGAAGAGTTTATTCCTGACGTTTCGCTAGCATCTGTGGCTGGCATAACGTCAGGAATAAACTCTTCTAGAACATGGCCAAATAGCCCGAAAACTCCACAAAAAAAATGTGATAAGTTCATGTTAAGGTGACTGTAAGTTGGAAATGACTTGAAGGCACACAGCAACAACAGTAGCTGATTTGACAACATATGGGAAGAGCTGGACAGCATGTTTCCATTTAGAATAAAAAACCCAAGATTTTAGTGGAACTAAGAATTCAAGCTGCGTCTTTGAGGTCAATACGTGGCTGGCTTCTCATTATCATGATAAATTGAGAGAGAAGATTTCTCTCTTCTCAGAAGTTCAATAATCTTATCTCTGAGCATTATTTGGCAGTGCTTCCACCAACATGGAAATCACAAGAAAAGTGGAGGCTGTTGGAAGAAGTCATCCCTGGATGCATTTTGGAAGAACACTTCAAATGCTCATGAGAAGATATAAATATTTTTGTTTAATTATTTAAGGCTTATCTGGCCTGGTTGTTTCATTTCCCATGTGCATATAGTTAGTTTCTTTCTTTCTTTCTTTCTTTTCATTTTGTGATGCAGGAACTTATGCTTATAATCCTTATTCTTTCCCTTTTATTTCTGCCTTTGGTACCAAACTTTATGTTAAAGAAGTGATGCCCATGCACACTTCTACTTCATCAACTGAACTTTGAAGGTCAGAATTGGCATCTGTTATCAGTACAGAAAATTGCCCTTTTTGTTCAATCAGAATTTGATAAATATATTGACTTCATTCAGGGTGCATCCACACTGTAGAAATAATGCAGTTTGACACCACTTCAACTGCCATGGCTCCATCCTACAGATCCTGGGATTTGTAGTTTTATGTGGTACCATCACTCTTTGGAAAAGCTTGTAAAGACAACAAACCTTGTAAAACATAAACCCCAAGATTCCACAGGAATGGTGTTACAGCACCTAAAGCGATGACCAACTGCATTATATCTACAGTGTAGATGCACCCTGAATGAAATCAATATATATTTAGAATCAGATTTTGAGCCAGCCTTTCCTTTTCTTATTCAGTTACTGTCTGAGCAGTCTTAATATTCTAGATGGTGGAAGGGGAGACAGGGACATTTACCAATTCCCCTATCCCTTTGCACCTCTGGGTATCTACTCTAGAGGGCTGGTTGGGAATCTCCTGGAACATTGTGGAAGGTGAAGCTAGTAACTGAACAGGAAGGGAGGAATTGGCAAAATGTGCTTCCCCTTCCATTGGTGAGGCCCCTTTGTTAGGTTTCCTTGGTGAGGTTCCATTGGAGAGGACAAAAGACTTCCATGGATGGAAGAAGCTGTTCATAGAAGAAGTCAGCACAATTTAGTCATACACTAATTGCTGCCACATCTCTGTTGTTAGTCAGATGCTGGCACCTATTGTGCCTCAGCTACTAAGTGTCCAATGGAGCTAGATATCAAATACTCTGAAAATGGATTGCTACAGACTTCCATTTGTTAGATGTTGGAAAATGTCAGCATTCTCTCTTCCCTCCCCTTTTGCTATTTAGATTCAATGGGACTTTAGATAGCGTAGCATTTCCTGTATGTCAAACTCTGCTATCTTCCCTCATGTAAAACCTCCCATTTGCTCCCTACTGACAATAAATACCTTTTGTAACACAGTAAACAAGCCATGTGATTCAGGTCACTTCTTTTTTGCAAGTTAGGGTCTGCAGCAACCCCTTTACTAGACGGATTGGGGCCACAGCCACCTTATGCTGTGGTCCTGATCCAACCTCTGGAGAGTGCAAAAAGGAGCCACAAAATGCAGCTTCTTTTTGCACTCTTCAAGGGATGTCATAGCTGCGGCAGCGTGGCTTTATGACACCCCTTTGATGCTGTATCATGTGGATGCAGTACCGGAGAGGCGTCATTATGGTGTGCACCATGTAGACTTGTGTGCACCAAAATGGTGCCCTGGAGGTGGGGTTAGGGCATCCAGCCTGCGGACACTGTACTGGTTTGTATAGGCCCTCAGTCACACAAAAGAGATTCTGCTGTCCCTGTTGGGTCACCACATCCTCTCCCCCACTCATTTTCCTTTGAAAGATTCTGAGACCTAAAGCTTACTTATTTTACCTGATCTATTCATTAGCTAGTGTGGATGTAGGCTCCCTAGACATATATTGATCCATGCCATTAGTAAACATTTCCTTAATTGCAAGCTACATGTCTTTTTTGTTTTTAGCCAGTTTCAGTACTCAGAGAGGCAGCCGCAGACTGGGACACATTTTCCCCATTACTCTGAAATGAAATCTAATCCCTAGCAGGCTTAGCTTAGGCCCGAAACAGGCGATTCAAATGCACTGTGCTGGCACCAATTTTAGGGTTAGGGACCGTGCATCAACCGCATGGTCTCTCACCCTAATACGTGCCGGCGGCACAATAATGGCAGCGTCCCATATACACGAGCATAGCATCCACACGTCATGGAGCACTTGTGATGTAACAATGGCGGCGCAAACATTGGTGCACTCGCAACGTAACAATGGCGGCACAAAAAGAACCCAGTTTTTCTTGGTTCTTTTTACTCTGGAGTGACAGCATGTGGTTTGGGGGCTGCCCCGTCCCTCCGGGGTAAAAACAAGTGCCTTCAGACTGCCATTTCTCAGCGGTCTGTACTCCCCTTTGACATTTTTGATATTTAAACATTTTGTTTCCTAAATAAAAGTTGAAGCCTTACAAAACTTAAGTTGCCCAACATTACATACTGTCCATGTTGAGTTTTATATCTCATCTTAAGTTTTAGAAGCATACAGACAGTTCCTGCATGGTCTTCCCATCAATCAAAGTGAAATGAACATTTCAGGCCGCAGACTTTGAATGTTGTGAAAGGACAGCAAAGCTACAGGCTTGTTTTATTATCACTGTGAGATTTTTCTTCCACGAGTATCAAGGGAAATGTTGCATGTGGGATTTTCCTCCCTCAGCTGTCAAATAGCCTGGCTGAATTTGGGTACTATGCAGTTTGAGTTGGAAGACTATAGCAGAAGGAATTATTTGCTGCTCTGATTCAGGCAGCAAAATGGTTTGGGCCAGACCATACTAAATGCTGCTGCATGTCAGCTACAACATATTGTCAAATAATTCTTGACTGAAAATGTTGGAATGTCAAATGCTGTGTATCACCCAGCCTCCAAATATCCACACATCTTGACAGCGTCTATATAATATTCATGTCAAAATTCACAGAGAAGAATTTTGAGGAGAATTTCGTGTGGGTGTTTCCATCTCAGCTTCAATTTTGCAAGAAGCTTGAGATATCATATTTTATACCTACCCCAGTCACCAATAACAGAATTTGAGGGGAACTCCTATACAGATCAAATTGAAAATGTGAATGGCAAAATTAGAAAAATTGATCTTACCTTGTTGCTTTGGTGTAATTGTCTTGTGTAAAATGCAGGCAATAGTTAATTCATCTGCAAACTCTCCCCTGCTTTAAATGTACCTGCTCTGTCACTCTGTCTCACACAAGGTTCTTCTGAAGAAGCACCAAATTTCTGTAGAAGAATGAAGAGGATCGAGGAATTTTCAAATGAAGCAGTGATTTTATTTGTACAGATGCTAGCCTTTTATGTCATTGCCGCTGTGTTTGGAGATAGGAACAGAAATGGGGTTTACTGCCTTCGAAATACAGGCTAACCCAATTAGTGCCTTTACAGAAACAATAATACACAGGCTGCTTGTGCTTTCATTGCAGAAATAAGAAGCAAGGCAGAAGCGCTGTGGGGGCATTATACATGGGTGAGGAGAAAGGTGACTCTTTCTTGTCTTGTCTTATTTTTCCTTTTTTGAGTCACTTTTTATTAAGAGAGAAAAGAATGGCGCAGAGAGAAACACAAAAGATATAAATACCCCATCTGTTACAATGCCAGCTGCCAGTGAGTGACGAGTGTGGCTTTAGGGAATCTTTCTGCCATGGTTGTAATGTTAACTAATGTGCATGACATCTCCTCCTCCTCAACTTGGACCAAGAGTCAGCAAAGAGCAGCAGACTTTCAGTAATGGGAGTTTTCAACTCCGAGCTTGCAAATGTTACTCTTTGGAGTACAAGACCACAAATTGGGAGAGTAATTCTGGGAGATGCAATCGAAAATGTAATGTTTCTAAGTTTTATTTGTTTGCTTGATTATTCATTCTATTTGTTTAATTTATATCCCACTTTTCTCCTAACAAGATGGCTTACAACAAAGTTTAGATTTGGTCTTGGAAGGGGTTGTTGGAAAGTGTGCTCCAAAGGGAGGGAATCTGCATGCTGAGCCAAAATGTCACCAGAATTCACTGATATAAAGATTATTTTACATTTGACTATGAAAATAACATTGTTAAAACCATCTATGAATTAATTAATTAAATACATCAGCCTAAATCCAATTGTTTGTCTCAGCTTTGTTGTTGTTGTTGTGCCTTCAGGTCATTTTCAACTTATGGTGCCTCAAAAGTAAACCCATTACAGGTTTTTCTTAGCAAGGTTTCATCTGAGGGAGATTGTGATTGCCATCATCTGAGGCTGAGAGAGTGTGACCTGCCCAAGGTCACCCAGTAGGTTTCAATGACTTAGCAGGGTTCGAAATCCAGAAGCTTAGTCCAATGCTCAGATTGCTACACCATTCTGATTCTCTCATTCCCAGCTAGTTCAATAGAATTTATATGGGTGTTGACCTACCAAATTCCCATTGATTTGGTGTGTCTATACTTCAACTATCACAAACTATGCCACAGAACAGAGACCAGTGTTAAAATAAACCTTGCTTTTCTTTGTCAAGACAAAAATGATAACTTTGCTGTATCTTGAATGACAACTCATTCCAAAGCTGTGGGATATACCCATCGCTGATTCTCTTCTTTAAGGAAGCAATGAGCGACTATAACAATTTTCTGTTTGCTGGGACAACATTTTTTAAAACTGTGCAATATTCGAAGACTATTCAGAATTTTGGACTTGATATGTATAAAATTCTCATCTGGTATTTTTGCATAGAAAGTAGCATTGTTGGTACAGGAAATAGCAATTTGTTTAATAGAAAATGATATTTCTGCATAGAAATATTATTTCCAATATGGAAAATTCTGTTTCCTACACAAATTAAGTTGTTTTCTGTGCAAAATATCCATATCCAAATTTTATGTAGAATAAGTCCTGAAGATTCACAGTCCAGAAGCTAGTCTATGGGCCCAAACAGACAGGTCAAAATAAAGCTGCTTTGGGTCACTTTGGAGGTATGCTGTTTAAATGACACACGCATCTTAAGAGGCCAGATGTTGTGCCAAAGCTGTGCTCTAGTCCTTAGAACTGGAGCATGGTTTTGGTGCAGCTTCCAGCCTCTTAGGGTGCATGCATCATTTAAACAGCATACCTCCAAAGTGACCCAAAGCAGCTTTATTTTGGCCTGTCTGTTCAGGCCCTATATGATTAAAATACTTTTAATTCCAGTCAAATGGAATGTGATCCAGCCATACATTATTCGCAGGAGTTCAGACTTTTTACCGCCCTGTCCTCCAAAACTCCTTAAACCCCACAGAAAAAGGCTTTGTAATTTTTACTGAATTATCTGCAGAAATCCACAGAAGTGTGCATTATACTCATATAGCCATCTGTCTGCTTTGCTTGCATTTGGATGGCTGCAGATTTTCAGTAGAAGGAAGGTGTTTAGATGCAAATTTGCACAGGAAACTGAGGACAATTAACTGTCAACGCGAATGTGCAAAAATGCACCCCAGTTGGAATATATTTGCATGTAGACTAGCCTAAAGATTCTTTTCATCAGAGTTCCTTGATACATGAGAAACATGTTTTTAAAATATTTCTTTTTTCCCCCCAATATTGGAAAGAAATACATAGCTTGTCTTTAAAAATCTTAAACCGTAAAGAAAGTTTAGATCCAAAATTATACTTACTGGGCATGGTCATAAATGAAACATTAGAAATTAAATACAGCAAATTTCTATTTTATATGACTACTGCAAAACGTATTTTGTATGCCAGTAGGTGGAATAGAAATGAATGTCCGGACAGTAAAGAATGGTTATTCAAATTGCTGGGCTGTGTTGAAATAGATAAGCTTACATGTATATTAAGAAGGAAATCTTGAGAGAAACACAAAAGAGACTGAGAACCCTTACTTATTTTTCTGCAAAAAGAAGGGGAGAGAAAGTCATGTTAGGGTTATTATAAACTATAAGTTAATTAAATTATTAAGGCAAGATATGATAATATTAGATTTTGCTTTATCGAGACTTATAGATAAAGTGAAGAACTTATTATTATTTGCAAATGAAAAAAATGGAAATGCTGTAAGAAACCTAGCCAAAGAAGGACTTCAGGAATTCACTCTATGTTTTATTGTCATTTTAGTTTATAGTTGTATGTGACATGTTATGTTATGTAATATATTGTCATTATGTAATGTATTGTCTTTAGTTGTGTGTCATAATTTAATATTATCTAGATCTTAATGAATAAATAAAAATAAACTGAAAATAATAATAAATAAATGTTTTCCAATATTCTTTCCATTGCTGTAGGACTCCTGAGATCACCCCTTAATATAATAGAGTTCTGTCCAGGGCCCTAGTATCCAGTGTCATATCAGGGATGAGACAATTTCCATTTGGAAGAGCAGTGTCAATCCCAGCAGAAAGACATGCTAGTAAATAAATAAACAAATAACTATTGGGTGGCGGACAGAAGGATTTGGGCATCAGACACTGTACGACTGGTTTCCCTGCATAGGTCATATCCAAAAATAATCCCCTATTAATGTATTTTTATTAGAAAAACATGTTGTGAAGCTTCCGAAAGAAGCAAATAAATGTAAAGTACAATATTTTCCACAGGCAGAATAGTTGAATGGACTAAACAACAGTGGCTAGAAAATAAAAGCGTATTGTGCAAGCCATCCTGCTATAATGATCTGAACTGCTAATAATATCAAGCATGCTGTGATTTTTTCCCCTGTCAACCTGTGCAGAAACTTTTCTTCAAATGTAGTACTTCCAAAACCCCAAATTATTTAAATTTGCTTTTCTCTGATGGGACCTTGAACACCTGTGTGTTGTCAGCACATGTGTCAAAGGTGTTCACACACGACTATAGATTGACAAAAGCTGGGTCCTGCAGCATCCAAAATGTGTACATGGGAAGGCTTGTAATGTTTTAGTAAGTTGTATAGTGTTATGTTGTGGTTTTGTAAGATTTGACCATATCCTTTTCTTTGGCTATCTAAACTGTTTTCTAAATGCTCAACTGAGGTTAAATTATCGCAATGCTAGAAATTTGAGCCCTGAAGGAAAACTTCATGGGAGGGGGCAGAATTTTTATTGCGGGGCAATGTCCTCAAATTCTCCATCACCATGTCTCTGTATTATACCCCTGAACATTTCACAGATGAGTACTGGGACATGTTCTTGGGCACCTTAGAGTCATTTCTGATTTATGATGACCCTAAGGCAAACCCATCATGGGGTTTTCTTGGCAAGATTTGTTCAGTGAGGTTTTGCCTTTGCCTTCCTTTGAAGCTGAGAGAGTGTGACTTGCCCAAGGTCACTCAGAGGGTTACCATGACTTAGCAGGGATTTGAACCTTGTTCTCTACAGTTATAGTCCACCGCTAAAACCAATACACTCTGCTAGTTATAGATCTGGTCAAATCCCATCTTCCTCATTAGATATAATGAGATTAGCCCATAATTAGCAACTTGTGGAATTATGTACCCTGTATTTTTTAATCATCTGTTGGGTAGCTTCTAAATTGAGATCCTGAATTCTACTTAAGAAAAAATATTATTAAAACTGGGAAAAGAGGGAAGGTGACACAGGGAAGGACTATACTAGCTCCATGGAAGAATATCTAGATTCCATGCAAAAGGATCCAGGTTCAGTCACTCATTGCCATCTCTAGACTGGGCTAGGAAAAATCCCTGGCCAAAGAGGCACATGGATAACTGCCACTAGAGAGTGAGGCCTGAGCGTTGGAATACTATTCTCATCAGCCCCATTGCACATAGCCAACATAGAGGAAGTCCAGCCTTGTCTGGAGTCCCATATGGTTTTGATTCCTAATTTAGTTTAAGGCTTCCTTAAACTTAGGTTCTCCAGATGTACTGCAACTCCCATCACACCAGTGCAATTGGGGGGGGGGCACAAGGTTGTGGAAGGGTGATTTAGATTGATGTGCCCCACAAGCAGATATAGCCACCTAATTAATAGAAAATACACTTTTTCAGTTAGATTGGCCAATTCTCAATGCCCTAATTTCCTTGGTCCTTGAACATGCATCTTTCCAGGTGCATAGGGTCTAACCTAAAACCATGAACTTACCAGTTCCAACCTCAGGAGTAGCAGTGGGATATTGCAAAGATACTACCCATACCACTGGGGTGTGCGTCTACCTGCTTTCCATGTGCTCAAACTGTCTACAGGGATGGACAACTTTGGTCAACCCAGGGGCCAATTTTCTCCTCTGGGGTCTTCCAAGGGCCAGAAGGACTGCTAAATATAGCGCTAGGGAGAAAATCCTGAATGGACTGAAAGTCCATTTATGGCTTTGAAAAACAGTAGGTGTTATTCATGTTAAATTACTAGGGGTGGGCAGGCTGTGACCTATTTAAAAGGTGAATTGCAGCTCCTGGAGGCTTTTAGGAGAGTCTGTTGACCTGTTTTTGCTATTTAAAGGACAGTCTATATTTGGCTGAGGAGACAGCATGATGTAGTGCTTTGAGTGTTGGACTAGGAGACCAGGGTTTGATTTCCAGCTTGGCCATGAAATGCACTGGGGTCACTTGCTCTCACCCTCAGGGGAAGGCAATGGCAAACTTTCTTTGAACACATCTTGCCAAGCCCATGATAGGTTCGCCTTAGGGTTGGGTTGTCATAAGTTGGGAGTGACTTAAAGACCCACAACAACAATAATAAAATTAATAAAATTAAAAACATTAAAAATAAATGAATGAGACCCCCCCCTCCAATGTCCAGTATTCTCATTTCATGCCTGGGGAAGATCAGAATCCATCCCATCCAAGGGACTGGCTCTTCCTTCCCTGTAACGCAACATGTTGGTTATAAAGGTAAGGGAAAGGAATGATCAGGAATAAAAGCAGATCTTCTCCCTGCAGGCTGTTCTCCCCAGTCTGGTTCCCCACTCTTGCCTCTTGGGGGATCCTTACTCCACTAAAACTACCTTGACATCTCCTACCATGCGGAAATGGAGAGTGTAAAATAATCTGCTTTTATACCTTGCAACATCTCTCTGGCCCAGCAAACTCAGTTGCCACCACTGCGGTGCTCTGGTGAGAATGTAGGAGAAAAGAGAGCTGTTAAAAATTGATCTGTGACCTTCCATTTATTTCCATTTTTTCTGATGTTTAGTGAATTTTGAAGGACACCCTGCAAGATTGAAAGTGAGGTCTGAGCAAGGACTGTAAAAATGTCCACCTGAATGCTCTGTCACCGCAGGCTCTTAGTTTCATATATGCAAGGGAACATCAGGTTATTCACATAAGCTTTTTAAAAAACAGTGCCCCAGCCAAAAAGAGAGTGATGGGTTCCCTTGGAATCGATTCAGACCCTGTTCTTCCAGTTCGCCTCATCCATCTAAAGCTGTTGACTGCTCTTGAAGCAAAGATGATTCAGCAACTTCTCTTATTCCAAAAAAAGAGAGAGGAAAAAGGCAGTGATTAAAAAAAAATGGAAACAGGCTTAAATGTGGCTTCCTCTCAGCAGGACTGTTTGATTTGCAGGCTCTTTAAGAGGCCTGCAATGTGGATTTGCCTCTGCTCCAAAGAGAGAGAGAAATAGATGGGGATGGGAGGGGGAGGAAAGATGCTTCAGACTGCCGCAGTGCTATAATGAGGTTGCTGCATGCGCAGAGTTTCATAATGAAGTGCATGCTACCGGGTACAAATCACCATCAAAGAGGATGTGCATTTGTTTTCTGGCTGGCCAATCTGGCCCACTGGTTTGATGTAGTTCTTCATTTTAATGATTACCCGTAGCTCCCCACTGCAAGAAGCTGTGTACCCTGTGATGGCATTTCCATAATTGGTTGCACCTCAGTGGTATGCGTGTGTGTGTATAGATGTAGTCCTCCATTTATGCCTGCCACACTACCCTTTCCTGATTATAATACGATCTAAAGATTTCACAATGCCCATTAGGGTAGTCATCAGAAACACATTTTTATAGTGCCAGCCTCAGAGTGCATAATTAAGCAATAAATCACTACTTAACTCCCCATAAGCAAATGAAGGACAGGATGGAGAGGGCTGAAAAGAGAAGGAGCAAAATAGGCAAAGGGCAGCAGATCCCATCTGATTCTGGAAGCTAAGTGGGTTTGTTGCGGTGTGTCTTCAAGTCGTTTTCCAAATTATAGTGACCCTAAGGTGAATCTATCATGAGGTTTTATTTGCAAGATTAGTTCAGAGGAGGTTTGCCATTGCCATCCTCTGATGCTGAGAGTATATGACTTGGTGAAGGTCACCAGTCACATGGAAACCAGTGAGTTTCCATGGCTGAGTAGGGATTTGAGCCCTGGTTTCCAGAGTCTTAGTCCAACACTCAAACCACTACATCATGCTGGCTCTCATAGCCCTGGTTAGTTCTTGAATGGGAGATTGCTAACAAATACCAGGTGCTGTAGGCTATATTTCAGAGGAAGGAACTGGCAAAAGCACCTGTGAATATTCCTCACCTAAGAAAAACCTATGACATTATGGGGTCACCATCACTGATAGGCAACTTGAAGACACAGACACACAGACACAGACACACATTCTCCAATCTGCCTGTATATGAACCTATGGTATAAAACTAAGTTATGTTTTGTAATTGTGCTGGCCAAATGGCTGTAAGAAAGTTATTATTATATTCTTATTATTATATTATAGCTGAGCTGCATGACCACTTCTTATGGACAGCAGAGGGGTGATAAATCTATGGAAGCCTGTGTGAATGTTTTCTGTGTTCATTTGATATGAACTGGTATCCAGTTCATATCAAGGTGCCAGAGCTTGGCAAACTTATCTTTTTGGTCACAGTTTCCAGAATCCTAAAGCCAGCATGCTTACTGTGCAGTGGCTGGAATAATCTCCACAGGAAGAGGTGTATGTGGGTGGTGGAATGGACCATGGGGAAGATAGCTGACTAAGGGGCTGTGCAGACCACCGTCTTCTCTAGATAGGAGCCACAGCAACCACACACCGTGGCCCTGATCTGGCCTTTCTGTGGCACAAAAAGGAGCTGCAAAAAGCAGCTCCTTTTTGCTCCCTGAAAAGGGCATCATAGCTGCCAGTGGCATGGCTTTATGGTGTTCCTTTGGCACTGTATCATCTAGATGCATAGCCAGCAGGGCGCTGTGATGCCACACACCATGTGGTGTGGCACGCTGTGTCATGCCAGCCTGGGGCAGAGCCAGGGCATCATGTGGACACCATGCCCCGACTCCACCCCCAGTCCAGCCTTTCCAACCGATCTGCATAGCCCCTTAGATATCCTTGATCTCACCACCTTAGTGCCTTCCAAATGTGTGGGACCAAAAGTACCACTATCCCCAGCTAACCTAGTCAATGGCCATACTGATTAGGGATGGTGGGAATTGTAGTGCAAGACTTAGGATAGGGAATGTATCAGTTATTATGACCAGCAGCAGAGGCTGGAGATGTTGAGCAGAATCACCAGGGCATAGACCCAATAGACTGATCCATCACTGCCATGATGGCTTTTTCTCAGTGCAGAGTTTGCACATGTAAACACAGTGCTTAACATGAACAAGCGAAGTACCAGGAATGCACCCTAATGGTCCCATATTGTCAGTAAAGGAAACGGGAAAGTTGGCTCAGTTTTCAAGCCTTGCTTTGCTTCTTGCCTTCATTGGTCACCCCCACAACCCTGAGTGAATGCTAAATGGTTTAAATAGTCCCAAGGGACTGGTGGTTGGTCAAATAAATGGTCATATGCACCACTGATTGATAGCACCACCCAAAACAATATCACCACACCATCCAGAATTTAACCAATGACAACCAGGGCACACGAATCAAAGCAGCATCAGAGTGTGGTCAAGATGGCCAAAGTTAATAAAGAACAGAGAAGAAAGTAATCATGCAATGGGGAAGTAACCTTCTTAATATGATAACCTAAGGGATGGATAAATGGAGGCAAGAACTGAATGGTGCAACAAGACCTCACAGTGTTGGTCTTAGGAAAGGCTCCTCTTTTGGGTTTTTCTTATGGGGTTTACTTGTGTGTGTGTGCGCGCGCACGTGCCTTCATGTCTCCCATTGACCTATGGTGAACCCATGAATTTCATAGAGCTTTCTTAGGCAAGGAAAAATCAAATTCTAGGTTTTGTCAGTTCTGTCCTCTGAATATAGTCTGCAGCACCTGGCATTTCTTGGCAGTTTTCCATCCAAGTACTAACCAGGACTGACCCTACTTAGCTTCCAAGATCAGACAGGATCTGGTGCTTTTAGGGAGATCATGTAAAAGAAAGCAGGTCCCATAAGCTGCTTGCTTTGGACCCACAGGACCTTTGATGTGGAAACTAATCATAACATGTGGGACTCAATAAATTGGGCTTATGAGCAGCTTGGAGGTGACTCTATCTTTTTCTTGATATCTCCTCCCCACCCCTTTGCAGACTAGAATTAAGATTGTGTAGGCTGCTGCATTTTCTTTGCTGTTGTCAACAAGAGCCATGTTTATCCAGCCTTCCCTCTGCTGCATACTAATAACCTGCTGCAGGAGCCCTGCAAACTGAAGGTCCCCATAGGAAGCTCATCCATAGAAGCTGAGAAAATGCAATCCCTCCCCCACGTTAATGCAGACTGACAGAAAGCTCCACAGTGCAGCAGTACTGCATGCAGTGTTTTGTACTAGAGTTGTATACCACCCCAGCCTGGCAGCTGTCAAACATATAGGCAGGTTACAGACCACCATATAAGTACGCGACGGGCGCATACTAGGGTTAGGAAGGGACGGTGCTTCCGCACCCCCTAACCCTAGTACGCGCTCTGCATGCACAAAATGGCGGCGGCCATTCCACATGGCCACCGCCATCAATACGTCACAATTGCACCGCCTCCAAACGAGGTGACGCAGTTCTGACGTATTGAGGCCGTGGCACGGCGCATAGTGCGCCCTTTGCGCGACCCCAGAAGGAGCTCCGTTTTGGAGTTCCTTCCTGCTTTGTGTCGCTGGGCACAGCCTTTATACGGCTGCGTCCAGCGACGCAAGGGAGAAAGGGGCCAAGCAGCCCCTTTCTCCTCCTCCCCGCCGCCGCAGGGTGTCCTTGGGGCTTCAAGTCCCAAGGACACCCCTTTCCAGGCTGCGGGGAAGCGGCCTTTTGCTGCTTCCCCGCAGCCTGCAAAGTGGCAGATCAGGGCCTCGGAGGCTGCCGGTCTGGCAGCTGAGGCCCCGATACACCGGGGAAAGGGGCGGGTGCAGGCCGCCCCAAACGGGCGGTCTGTAACCCACCAAAGTAATCTTTTTTATGCTGTCTGCATGAAGGTCCATTATAAACCAAAGAAGAAGTATTTCAAGCAAAGCATTGTAAATGTACAAAATTTGCGATCCAGGGTGACATTTGCTGTCAGTTCAAGTGGACGTTCAAAAAAGTCAAGCTTTTTCAAGGTTAAGTCTATCAACCTTAATGGAACCTCCATCTTTAAAGGCTCCTTATGATACCATTGGATAACACATACATGGGGCAAGAAAGATGATCACCTTCATGCTTCACTTGTACATATGCATATGCAGCCCCTATCTGTTTATGAACCTCTGGGCTATCCTGTATCCCACTAGACACCCTTCCTTTTGGCTGGGATTTTTTTTAAAAAAAAGCAGAACTGCTGATCCTAGAATTCTACAGGAGCAACACCTCACCTTCAAAATAAGGTGCAGAGGTGAGCTCCTTGTTTTGCCCTCAAGCAAAGTTTTAACCAAATTAGAAGTGGACTTCCAGCCTTGTCCAGTTTCACTGCTGGAGTGTGCCCACTCCAGCTTCTGAGGTATTGAGCTGGCTAATAATGATGGGAAGATAATAATACATAAATCACCAACCACTGGTTTCTTCACTGCTGTCTTCACTGGCCAGAATACTCCAGGGGCAGTCTGGAATATTCTGGCCCCAGAGCTGTTCTGACCTCCTCCCGTTACCTTGGCCCTCCATTCTAATGCAGAATAGCAATTCACATGCTCATTCCACTGTGCTGCTTTACATAGCTGCCACCAGTATAGGTCTCTTTGCTTTTAAGTCAGAATAAAGAACCCAGATTTGATAACATGGTTGGGCACCTCATTTTGACTTCACAGTGAAGTGATCCATGGCAGAGGCCATGCCAAACAGTATAGTGGGACTCATTTTAAACATCTACCCAGCAGTTTTAAACATCTATCCAGCATTGGAATGGAGGGCTCTGGATCTTCTGGGAAGATCCAAAACAACTAGTGACTTTTTAAAACTCTGTTTTAAGGACTATGCCCTGGGTTTGGTGCTGAAAAGGCTAGATGTTATATGGACTGTTTGTACCAGACCTGGGATTGGGCTTGCCTTCTCTGAACTCCTCACTGAGATGATTGGGGGGGGGGGGGTAAGGTGGAATTGGCCCATGCAGTCAGGGCCATCAAGAAAGATAAGGTTTTTTAAAAATTAATTCATGGAATTCTTCCCTTTTATTTTGACCCCCCCCCCAACTATAAACCAACGTTGTTAGTTTTGGGTACTGATAAGGGTGATACAGGCAAGGATAATATAGTATCCACAGGGGTTATACACAGGGAGGTCCTGGAACCAACCACCAGTGGATACTGAAGGCTCACTGTATAATTGTGTAATGTGGATAAACTCCAGGGAGAGAAATCCATACAAGGAGGGAAAACGGTGCTAAATATTTTACAGGTATGGAGAATTGTTGTGGAGGAAGCATGCTGTCCCATATAGATTGAAAATAGGTGATGGGCCCTGCAATGGTTTTTAATCTGGGCTGTTTTTGTTCAGCCCTTAATCTGCTGGGATCTAACAGTGAAGGAAACCTGATGATTGGGTCCCTCTAGAATCACTGTCACCTCTCCTCAGAGTGGCTGTGAGTTGACTGGCCTACTGCATGGCTCATATCCTCATAGGAACCTTTTCCATGAGTTCTCTTTGTAACTCTGTCCCTAGAGCATTCAGCTCATTAGTGAGACATGCCTGAGTTGGTAGCATGCATTACCGTGTCTGCTGCCACTGCTGACGCTATGTGTTATGGCTACTTGAGAGCTCAAGCAAGTCCCATGAGGGTCTTTTTCCTTTCTGTCCCTCAGCATGGTTTCTCATACATGTTTTCTAGCCGTTCTCTCCTTCACAAAGCAAGATGCAGGAAAGGAGGCTTTTCAACACTATGAGGAAAGGGCCAGCTTTAAGACAGGCAATTCGAGGCATCTGCACCAGGTAGTTGACTTGAGGTACCATGAACAGACAGAAGATTGTTACTGGATATAGTATGTTTGTATCTGTGCTGTGAGGGAGGGAGTTTATCCTTCACGGGTCAAAAGAAATTAGGGAATTAATTGTACGTTGGTTAAATTTATAACCTATCTTTCCTCCAATAAGGTCATGGTGGTGTCCATGAGACTCTACATTCTAACTTCCTTCTCCCAGCAATTCTTTGAGGCAGGTCTGATGGAGAGGGACAGTACCTGGCCCAGGATCACCAAGTAATTTTCATTCCTCTTTGGAAATCAGAATCCAGATCTCCATAGTCTAATCACTATGCAACATTCTTCTGTCAAACATGATGTAGTCTTGTCTGGTGCAAGGTGCAGTATCGTTTGCCCTTTGTCTCAGACAGTAAAATATTTTGGAGTGGACCTTCATAAGAAACAATGGAGACTGTGACTAACTCTCACCCCTCTTATTGTGGACTTCAGTAACAAACAGCTCTTTGACTTTCCTCCTTTCTTCCTTGTGAGAATGTGTGGGAATGAGCCAAGATACAGGAAAACAAGAATGAGTAAGAGAGGTAAAGTGGACTGATGGAGCTTCTGTGTACTAAAATGAAAGTTTACCAGCTGGTTTGCAGATAGAAGAGAGGAGGGGAAAGGATCTTTTCTTCAGGTGCATTGTAATTTCATTGTCATTATAATATGTCTTATTTAAAGACTTAAATTTTTACTGCTCCATATCCAGTTACATTACAACTTTACAATCACATAAATGCCTGCAAATTCTACCTTAAACTTCAGGGTGCAACTCCAAGCAATGGAGATCTGGTGACTGGAGTGCAGTAGGTTGATCTTTCCAGCCCTTCTTGTCAGCAAGGAAGACTGTGATAACCAGAAGCAGGACCCCTGTCATATTTCCTCAGTAGAAGGGGCTGAGAATATTATTCCTTTGTGCCCAAATAATTGGCAGAACAGGCCTCCTTTGCTTGCAGAGGCTGCTGGCTGTTAATGTATACACGAAAGGGGCAGGTGGGGCAGGCCAAGGGGCAGTACTTAGTTATGCATTCTTGGCTAATTGATATTCTAGAGTAGTGCTTCTTAGAGTATCTGGTGTGATGGGCCAGCATATTTTCATCTCCAATGTGCTTGGAACTGGTACCATGTTTGCGCCATATTACTGACATATTCATTTAGTTTCCTAAAAACTTATTGCAAGTCAGAAGCTAATGGTTCATGGACTAGCACTGATTTGCAGATCACTACTCTGAGTGCCACTGGTCTGGGAGGAGAGTGCCAGAACAAAGCAGAGTGAAATTAATTTTCAAGCTTGAGCAGCCAATAACAGTGTGTGTGTGTGTGTGTGTGTGTGTGTGTGTGTGCGCATGCGCGTGCACATGTGTGCTTGTATGTGTCCCCGTGTGTGTGTGTGTGTAAAAACAGCAGAATTTATAAGTGCCCACCCTGGAGTCATCAATATAAATCTAGATGATTTTCTAAAATTCTTCAGGATGATTCCAAGGTTTATGCAGATGTGTGGAATAAAATAAGTTATGATTATTTTCTAAATTTAAGGCTACATCTGTACTGCAGAACTGATGCCATTTGACACCACTTTAACTATCATGGCTCAGTGCTAAGGAATTCTGGGATGTGTTGTCTTCTCTGTCAGAGAGCTCTGGTGCCATAACAAACTACAAATCTTAGTTTCCAAAGGATGTAGCCATGACTGATAAAGTGGCATCAAACTTCATTCATTTTATAGTGTGGCAAGAGCCTTTGTTAAGGTGGAAGGGCTGGCAATGCCAAATCTCGATTCACATTTGAGGTCTGTATTGATGCAGACTAAATCAGACCCAAGTCCGAACTGATGAATCCAAGCTGAGTTGTGAAACATGTGCACAGTCCTAATTTACTGCCAAGCCATAGCCCACCCTCAGGGGTAAGTTACTGCTATGTCTTGGTTGAAAAGCTTTGTAATACCTCCTGCTTACATGAGACCTTACATATATCTTCTTTGGGTTTGATGATGCATCTCCCCATGTTTCTAATTATATGGCAATGCATATTCCCCATTCACACTCAGTGACATCCCATGTCTGGTGTTACCTGGTGCAGGGGAGACTGCCAGGGGAGCAGTGGTGGCCAAAAGGGTGCCTTTGCCACGGTGGTGGTCTATTCCTGAGGAGGGAGCAGCTGCCATGGTGAAGCCTGGAAGGCCCAACCAGGTGTCACCCCTCTTCGGAGGTGTCATCCGGTGCAATCCTGACCCTCTGTACCCCTCTGATGATGCATATTTATTCACACCTTGCATCTTTATTGCATGAGTCAGTCTACAAACTAAACTTTTAGTTACTCTTGCCTGTGATTGGTTAATAACAGCCAACTGTTATAACAGTTAAGAAACAGGGCCAACTGTCTGAAGAAAGCACTGCTGTCATACATAATCTCAGTGATCCTTAGAAGAGTTCTTTAAAGTAGGATGGCCATATTTTCTCCACATTGAGGCCAAAAATCAGGGACTGGATTTGAGACGATAATGGCTTGTTATTGGCCATCCTGGCTGGGAATATTAGGAGCTGAGGTCCAACACATGCAGAGGAGGTTGAGGTAAGTACCTGAAACAGCAACGATCCAAGGTTTAAACTGTGTGAAAAACAAATGGGAGTGGTTGGGGCCACATTGGGAATTGTGTGGTCCTTCAGAAATTACAGTACTACAAATCCCTGCAGCGCTAATCCACATAATAACTAGTGATGAGGACACTGACATTTGCAGTTCAGAAACAGCTGGTGACCACACAATTTCCCTCCCCAGGCTTAGGAAGTTGTTTAGCAAAAAGAAATTCATAATGAAAGAAAAATCAGTCTAGAAAAGCCTGAGAAGGGATATAAAGGCATGAAATGTTTTCACAAATCAGAACTTGCATTTGTTTCCACTGATGAATACTTATATTTTGAATTTGCATCTCTTGACTGTAATTTGCTTGGGCACCTTTTGACATCATTAGATTTGCATCGACCATTGCTGTGTAGCACACTTGAAACATAATCAACAAACTGCACATTCAGCAATGCCAGGTAGCTCATCATTCCTTTGAATCATGAATAGGAGAAATAATTAACACCTCTCTTCATATTTTGGATTGGAATTAGTTAATGTAAAGTACTTTGCTTCCTATTCCCAACTGAAACTGCTGAAATTTAATTAGAGTGTCTCAGCCATTGATGTGGCACCATGTTTGACTTAAAGAATATGAAGTTTCTGGAAAAGGGAGAGAGAGACAGAGAAAGAAGGAATAATATCTAAGGCACAATTTGCTAAGGAATTTGAGGTTTGCATGCATGAATCTAGGGAACCACATGGATGTAGAAAGCAGCCTATGCTCTTCTAAGGAAACTTGACAATTTATGCCAAATGGCAATTATTTTTTAATTACCAGTTGTGGATTTCCTTGTTTACAACAACTACACAGAAAAGCATCAGACCTGAAAGTGGAGGTGGGTGGAATGATGGCTTGCTGAAGGATAATGAGAGGTGAATGTTGAAATAGATTTGTTAGAAACTCCAGTGTTGGATAGTCACTCATTAGTGAATTTTTATTAACAAGAACAAATAATTTCTGTCATTTCTTGTCTGTGAGCTGCCTTGGGTCACTCTGGAGAGAAAGGTGGCATATAAATGAAATAAATAAAATAAATACATTTCAAAGCATAACTGTAACTGTCAGTAGTGATAGGTCAGAGGGAAAGAATGAGCACCATCTGTATTTTAGGCAGCTTTGCAACCATGTAGCACTATTTGGAATTTGCAGATTTTGCCATTTGAACAAGTCAGTGCAAAATCTCTGTTGGGATTATAATGTGAAGCCATATACTGCAGAAATGTTGCAGCTGCTAAACCAAAAGGTGGCTACTCCCTCCTGTAGTGAGATAAATCCTGGCTTCCTGAGAACCCTATGTACACTTCCATCATGAAAGGAAGGTGAGATATATAAGAAACAAATATAATACACTGTATTTGAATTTGGAAAACATTTTTTTAAATCTAAAAAATGACATGATTATGTCTTGTTGGTATATCTCACTCCTTTAATTAGACAAGCTTCAGATATTATTTTCAAGCAGTCTAGTCACATAGTAATTGCTGCTGTTGTTTATCAAATACTTTAATAAATATCACTGCATGTCAACTATCAAATATTTAGTATGAAAAAGGATCTTGTACCACATTTGTGACAAATGAGAGAAAGAAGTTGATAGCATAAGTTTTTGTAGACATAGGTTCAAAACACACTGCAGAAATAATCCAGTTTGAGACTGCTTTAACTGCCCTGGCTTAGTGCTGGGGAATTCTGGGAGTTGTAGTTTATTGTGGCACAAGAGCTCTTTGACAGAGGTGGTTAAACATCTCACAACTACAGTTCCCAGAATTCCCTACCATTAAGCTGATATGTATTACATGTCTCTTCTGTTGTATTTCAGTCTTTGGTGGAATTTTCTCCTCCAATGTGCTTGGAACTGTAGTTGTTTCCTTCACCACAAAAAAGATCAGTTCAACATATTTCAGCAAATTTTTGATTCATTCATGTGCATGTGAAATGCACACGCTCAGTAATATTTGCATAAATAGACAGAAATATTTTGAATCTTCCAGAAAACACTTGAAATCTTCTCTAAAATGGTATCCACAAATTATTTTTCCTTCCCCCCCCCCCAGAGCTTCACTTTGCTTGTGATTTTCATTTTGGTGGCTGATACACATGTGTGTATGTGCCTTCAAAGTTGCTTGTTGACTTATGGTGACCCCACAAGGAATACTCAGAGGTGGTTTTGCTTGCTCCTTCCTCTGAAATAAAACCTACAGTACCTGGTATTCCTTGGTGTTCTCTCATCCAAATATTAACCAAGGGCTGACCTGGTTTAGCTTCCAAGATCAGACATGAATGGGGCCTTTGAGGTATTTATGCGGCTGCCAACTGTATGGATCTATCCTTTTTCTTTTCTTTTCTTGTTTAACATGCAGATTTCCAAATAACTCCCCTAGAATGCAAATCCCAGTGTCCCACAGACTGTACCAATGGCAGCTATAGCATCTCAGCACTATTATTTTGTAGTGTGATAGATCCAATATACTCCTTAACTGGGGTTGTCCCTGACACATTGGGTCAGTTGGAGGGTATGAACTCAAATCCAGTTTCCTTACTGGCCTCTGCTAGTCTCATCATCTTGTAAATCCCTCTTTACTGTTTCTCAGACTCCTTGAGTTTGATCTTCAGAGTGTGCTGCCCAAAGCATTAACACCTGACAGGAATAGCTCTCAGACCCGAAAAGCAATTTGGAGCTACTGTTTGCAGCCTCTTTTGGCTTTGGAGGATTAGTTGCAGATATTCTCCTGATTAGTCTTCTGAGATCCTCAATGGGAAATGCTCAGGTCTTTCCAGCAATAGCCAAGTCTGATTCTTGACTAATGAAAATGGTGTTTATTACCTAATACTGGTAAAGATCAAGTGCTTATGTGAAGAACAGTATATCTCAGCTGATGGAGTAAGGTAAACATCCCAGAGCTGCTTTCAACTGGATTTCTGTTGTAATAAACAAGGTGGAACACTCTCTTAGCAGCATAAACAGAGGCTACATTCAACTGACAAGGGTGAGTCCATAATACAGTGCACCCGTGTCATACATGGACACACTATATGCAACTTTTAGCCATGCACGAGCCCCATTACTTTAAATGGGGCTCAAACATACGTGAGTTTTTTTTTTACATGGGGGTGTCCGGAATGGATCCCCTGCATAAAAAAAAGGGGGCACTGTAATATCCTTATTGTTGTTATTAACTGTCCTTCAGTTGACCTTGACTCATGGAGGCCCTGTGGATGAGACATCTCCAAGACCCCCTGTCCTCCACTACTCTGCTTAGGTCCTATAAATTCAGACCCATGTCCTCTCTAATAGACTCTATCCATCTATTGTAGGGTCTTCCTCTCTTTCTACTGTCCTAGCATTGTTGTCTTTTCCAGTGAATCATGCTTTCTCATGATGTGGCCAAAGTATGACAGCCTCAGTTTAGTCATTTTGGCTTCCAGGGAGAGTTCTGGCTTGGTCTGTTCTAGCGACCATTTGTTTGTCTTTTGGGCTGTCCATGGTATTCTCAGCACTCTTTTCCAGCACCACATCTCAAATGAATTGATTTTCTTCTTATCCACCTATTTCACTGGCCAGTTCTCACAGCCATACATGGTGATGAAGAATACAATGGCTAGGACAATTCTATTGTATTCCCCATCACCATGTATGGATGGAAGAGCTGGACAGTGAATAATATCCTTACCTTGAAGTTTTATAAACAAAGGATCATTGGGAGCTGCTAATATCTTTGCTGACGAATGCTATCTATATTGGTCAGAAAATATGGCTTTAGCTATGTGTGAACATATATTTTATAGATATCAAACTTGAGATTTTTTTTGGGCGGGGGGGAAGTATGATCATCTTATATTAATGAATAATCCTATGTATTTCCCTCACTCCCTTTGCTTTCTTCCTCTTTATATTTTTCTTTCTTCCCTCCTTTTTTGCTAATCAAACTTAAAAGATCTAGTAAACAATTCAAAGAATACTGTTAGTTAATGAAAACTGCATGCTTCCTTTCAACTTATAAACTGATAATGCATGCTAGAATTCTGTCAGAATACACAGATAAACAGAGAGAATGTTGTTACTGTTGTTGCTGTTGTGTGCCTTCATGTTCTTTCATAGGGTGACCCTAAGGTGAACCTATCATGGGACGATTTGCTCAGATGAGGTTTGCCTTTGCCTCCCTCTGAGGCTGAAAGAGTGTGGATTGTACAAGGTCATAATAATAATATAATATGTTTATTTATATACCGCTATTCCAAAGATCATAGCGGTGAACAGCAAGTAAGCTAATTAGCAAGTAAGCTAATCTAATTTGCCCCCAACAGTCTGGGTACTCATTTTAGCGACCTCGGAAGGATGCAAGCCTGAGTGGAGCTTGGGCCCTTTTGCTGGTCTTGAACTCGCAACCTTGTGGTCTTGAGTGAATGGCTGCAGTACAGGCATTTAACCACTGTGCCACCAGGTCACTAGTGGGTTTCCATGGCTGAGTGGGTCTTAGTCCAATACTCAAACCATTACACCATGCTAAATCTGAGAAATCAAACAGACTACCTATTTAGAAGCAGAAGATGGAAAAACTCTTCTTTCTGGACATTTGTGATTGTGGCACATTGATACTGTAATGTAAAGATATAATTTTAATTTTGCTATTTCTTTATGTCACAGCTATTGCCATTACATTCAGATATGTGGGAATTATGATTTATGGGTAACTTTAGTACAAAAAACATTGCTAAGGATTCTGTATGATGTGGGATGAGAGGGGGCCAATGTGGGGGAGACACCATGAGATATCGCACTGAATGACACCAACCCTAGTGATGCCACTGTCATAGACAGTTCTCCGTAAGGTGAAGCTCACGTAACAGTAATTAACTACAAACATTTTGTATGATGCTAGATCCTGATCTTTAAACTCTGTAAAATTCAGTTAAGGATATGTACCCTTGACAATTTTTCATCCTTCATTCTCAGTTATGCTGCCCAGGCTGTTATATATGTTTCTAGTAACAATTTCTGGGAACTCATCTGCATCCTTATGAAAAATGTTTGTCTTCCTTACATGTTCCCTTTTTTTCTCATTTAGCATCTATTAAAGCAAGGCAAGAGTGAGGATTCACGAAAATTACACTGAGCCTGCTGGTCTTTTAATTCTCCCTTTAAAAGGAAATCTGTGCGACACCTTTACCAGATGGGGATTAAAATTCATAAAAATCTGGAATTCAAAGCTTCAGACTGAACAGAGATTTCAGCTCCCAGAGTTGCTATTGCTATATGTATACGATCAAATAATTCTGACACCCTCTTTCAGGCAAAAGTCTTCTCCCAGACTTGTTGACTGATGGTGCTAATATATTTATATTGATAATCTTTAGGGTTCTTCCCCCTCCCTTTTTGATGTACGACCAAAGTTTAATGCATTGCACCTTTCAGGTTTTGAATTTCTGCCTTGAAAATATAGATTTGTGCTTTGAAATGTTGCATTAATTTTACTATTAAAAGAAATTTGTCAATTGCAGATTAGATATATACTAACAGTATTCCATCCTTTCAATCCAGTGGGCAACGCTGGTTTATGACTTTATTTTGTTCTTGTTCTTGTGTGTGCCTTCAAGTCGTTTCTGAGTTATGGTGAATCTAATGACTAGTCTATCATCGGGTTTTCCTGGCAAGATTTGATCAGAAGGGGTTCACTTTTGCTTTCCCCTGAGGCTGAGAGAATATGACTAGCTTTATTATATTTCATATAACTTGTGTCCCTCCTTTCTGCCTGATGGATTTACAAGCCAACTACCAAAAGGAGTGCTAATCCTTACCTGGATTATGTGTGTGTGTGAGAGAGAGCTATGGTTCTTGACCACAGCTGAGACCCCACATTTGGACTGTGTAGTTTAAATCTCTATTAGTAGAACTACTTATGATTGTTTTATGTAATCCTTGGGTTGAATGACAACATTGTGCAGAGTAATTCACACATCTGTGTATGCAACAGCACTTCTTGCATAACTCAGCTCATGCATCATTGAACTGAATGTGACATTCAGCACTCGTCAAAAATATCCAGTTGCTACTGCAGGGGAATTTATGCATGCCTAAGGGCCAAAACACACTGCAGAAATAATCCAGTTCGATAGCACTTTAACTGCAATGGTTCAGTGCTAGGGAATTCTGGGAACTGTAGTTTCTTGTGGCACCGGATCTATCTGACAGAGAAGGCTAAATGTCTCAGAAAACTACTTTTCAGAATTTCCTAGTATTGAGCCAGGGCAATTAAAGTGGTCCAAAACTGCATTATTTGTGCAGTCTGTTTTCGCATGCCTGTCCCTCTTCTTTTCCCTCCCTGTTGTGCCTTTAACTGCCTCCCCAGAGACAGTTGAAAGCATGGGGGGGGGGGAGGAGGAACAGGCACATGCCTGTTTCTCCTCTTCCTCCACCTTCCCATCTCTCCACATGCCCTCAGAGATGGCTTTGTGTGCCAGAGAGGGCTTTAGGTCCTCTAGCCTGAATCTGCTGGAAATTGACCATTGTGTCATGTTGGAGAACCTAGAAATTCCTAGAAAAAAACCCACTTCTCTATGCATTTGTAGGTCCACCAGTGAGATTTTGTGGTCAACATCTGATGTTGACCATAGAGTTGCACTGGGGAACCTAGATATTCATAGAGAGGTGTTCTCTCAGGTTTTTAAAAATAGTGGATTTTCATGTGTGGTTTTCCTATTTTCACAGGGTCCTGTGCCCCCAACCTCAGCGAATGTAGTGGCCCACTGTACTTTAGTTTCATTTTGGACTGTCTTATATTGGGTCATAATGCAGTCATAGAAGAAGACTGCATTATAGGTGGATGGACTCAATCAAGGAAGCCACAACCTCAAGTTTACAGAAACTGAAGAGGGCTGTTGATGAAAGAGTGACCTGGAGGTCTCTCATTCCTAAGGTTGCCAACCTGAAGACAGTTAATAACAGCAATAACTTGGTACTGGGATTCCCTGTTTGTTCTCTTAGCAGGCAAGATGATTCCCCATTTCCACAGTACTTGAAGCTATAAGAAGTTGATTGAAGTTGTTCATTTTTTGGAAGAGAAAAAAAAAGGTAAAGGAAAGGTGAGCATCAGGCTAAGCCTCCCCTTGGCACACGGAAAAGGAGATCTGCTCCCCCTTGCCAATGACTCTGTCCCAGATTGCAACCCAATTAGTTTCTCCTCTATAGAGTTCAGAGGGAATTGCTGTAAAACGAGGCTATGCATTGACACCACTTCTCTGCACATTCCTTTTCTTGGTCATATTAAAATGTTACAAAGAGATGGAATCCAGGATATAATTTTCAAACCTATTTCTTAACTATGTCCTTAACTATTGGTCTTTGAATAAGATGGCTTAGAAGCCTTCTTTTTTTCACATATTGGATGACAATGTACTCGGGCAGAATACCAGAGAGATGAATTTTTGATGAACAGTAAATGTCACCAGATATAGAAAGGGAATTACAGAAAGATTCTTTTTTCTTATTCTTTTTTTAAGGTTGCTTTTTTACTTGTACTTCTTTATTAGATTGCTTGTGATCTTTCCCCATGACATCTTTCCTGGCATCTTCTGGAAAGACAGACATCATTTCTTGTTTGGAAAAATCCAATTCCCATAAAAAAATGAGCAGAAATGTGCAATAAAGATGAATGTTTGAGAAATGTTGCTGCTGGAAATTCTTATATGACAGGGCTGGGCAAAGTGCATGTGACCCAAGCCTTATTTCCTGACTCCCACCCTGGTCCCCAGTGCCAGCCAGAAAACCAAAATGAGCTGGTACCAACATTCAGTGGCACAATCTTGCTGTGATGCAATTTGCCACACAAATTGGGCAGCAAGCTGCAGTTACAATAATAGCAATAGCAGCTTCATTAATGTTCCGCTTCATACACCTAAGCAGTCTCTAAGCAGTTTACAAAGTGTAAGCGAATTGCTCCCAACAAGCTGGGTACTCATTTTAGTGACCTTGGAAGGATGCAAGCACGAGTTGAGCTTGAGCCCTTGGCTGGTATTGAATAGTAAAATGGTATCCCTTAGATGAAATGGAAAAACCAAGGTTTGTTTTTTATGAATTTATACCTTTTAAAAATATTTTCAAACTGTGGATGGTTGAATCTGTGGATAAAATATCCATGGATATGGAGGGTTGACTGTATGTAGGATTACTTCTCAGGCTGTACAAATGCCAGGGGTGTAGGCTATATATCAGAGGAACTGGCAAAACTGCCTCTGAATATTCCTTGCCTAAGGAAACCCTATGAAATTCCTGCAGTCCTCATAAATCGACAGGTGACTTGAAGGCACATACATACACAGGCCGCTGGTTACTTGAGCATTTGTTTGAGACCACTTAGGCTGCTGCAACACTGCAGAAATAAAACAGTTTGACACTACTTTAACTACCATGCTATGGCAGTTAAATGCTATGGAACACTAGAATTCGTAATTTTGGGAGATATTTAGCTTTCCCTGCCATAGAGCTCTGGTGTCTCACCAAAATACAAATCCCAGAATTCCATAGCATTGAGACATGGAAGTAAAAGTGGTGTGACACTGTTTAATTTCCGCAGTGTAGGAGCAGCCATAATTGAACTGATTAAAACCTTCAAATGTTCCTGTAAGTATATGGTAACAGAGAAAGTGTCCAAGGTGTATAAAGGTGTTTTTAATGTAAATGTGAGCAACATGAAGGGGCACTTTATTGTATGTGGTGGGTATGTGGAAAAAAAAGCCTGGGGTGGTGGTGGTGGTGGAAAGAAGCATTCAAATGAACATGTTGATCCAGAGGATTTTAAATATTAATATTTTATTAAAAGTGGAACTTTTTCTTTTGGAATTGTTGGACAGCTGGAGAAGACCCAAGAAAGATTTCTTCAGCATATGACCACGGCAGCAAGATTGAATGTGCAAAGATGGAAGAATTCAAGATTACATACTATGAAGGAGTGGCTGATGAAACTGTTGACAATACAGTTCAGGCGGGTTACAGACCGCCGAAAAGCAGCGGTCTGGCTCCGCCTCCGCTTGCAGCGTCCGGGAGCCGCAGCCTTTAAACCGCGGGGCTCCCAGACGCTGCAGAGAAGGAGAGTGGAAATAACGCTCCTTCTCAGGCCTTGGAAGAGACGCCGCAAGGCGCTAGTCTCGCGCTCGCGGTGTCAATTCCGGGGTGTGACGTCTGGAGGCAGCATGTCTGCTACGTCAAGATGGCAGTGGACGTGTGGAACGGCCGACACCATTTTGTGTGCGTGGAGCACGTACTAGGGTTAGAGGGGTGTGGAAGCACCACCCCTTCCTAACCCAAGTACGCGCTCGTCGCGTACTATATGACGGTTTGTAACCCGCCATAGTTTACTTTAAAAAAATGTGTCTTTGATCCCCATAAGCATCAAAATAACAGGGAGAGCCCAATTAGACTACATTCTAAAATGTCATACATGGAATTTTAGAGATCCCTTCAGGGTAATGTTAGCACTTGGGATTGTTATAGTCATTTTTGCTTCCATCTGAACAGGTATATGCTTGGTGTGAGTATACGTATTCATTCAATTACATATTTATTCATATATTTAAAATAAATGAATGCATAAAGTCAGGGGAGTACATTTTGGCTTTCGAAAAAGGCATGTCCGTTGCTGCCAGATCTGAGAGATGCTTTGGTTACAGCAGGACAATTTTGATTTTAGTGTTCTGGACAGATAAGGAATGTGATGATACTGGCTTTAATCTGACACAGAGCTAAGCATGCTTAAGACCACTGATTTCCATGTGTTTTAAGCACACTTGCCTTTGAGCTGGATTGCGGTCATTGTAGCTTGTCAAATAGGTTTGGAATCTAATGGGAAGGTAAGACTGACAATCCAAAATAATTTTGATCATTGTATAGAAGAGAAAAGGAGGAAGTTGCGCACACAGCTTTTCATGCAGCAGTCTAAAGACCTAAACCAGTCAAAGTAGCTCCCTAAGTAGAATTAAGGATAAAGGAGTGTTGTCTCTGAACTTGTTGCAGTTTTCTCTTTCTCCCTCTTTCCCTCCCAGAAAAAAAAGCATGAAAAATAGCATTGGTAATAAAGGATGTCAGGAAGGACATGGGTTCAGCTGGCCTTAGGGCAAGTCATGACCCATTTGTGGGTTTTGACCCATCTTTTCAGGACTGATGATCTAGAGTGCTATTTTAAAAAAGTGGCTAAAAGGGGGGGGGGGGAGAGAGAGATTGAGAGAGAGAAGCAGGCTGCAGAAATGTCAGACATCAGAGCTTTAGGGTCTGGCCATACTGATCTTGCACGGGAAGGTTTATAAAATTAATTGGACTAGCAGATAACCCCTTGTCCTGAGGACAAAAAGCCTTTTCAAGATATGCAAGGACACAAGTGAAATTCAAAGACATAGCCATGTTAGTCTGGATCAGTATGCAAAGACAAGAAGACTGTGTGCTAGTTTTGACAGAAAGAGATTGTAACAGTCTGATTATATGAAAATGATATACCTTATTGACTTGTTGAAATACTTATTGCAAGCTGTGCCTTTCCCATCTTGTTGGACTACAACTCCTATCACCTCTGCCCTTTGTCTTGAATGTGGAATGTGTGGGAGTGTGTGTGTGTGTGTGGTGGGGGGTATATGTGAGAAGTAGTTGAAGATATTTTCTTTGCTTGTTGTCCTGGCTTGGAACATTGTTGTACTCATCTCATTGTACTGCATTTCCCATCACACTCTGTCCTCAATAAATGTGTAGTGTTGTATTCTCTGGGGGAATCTATCATTTCTTTGTCCTGAAGTTCTATTTAACAAATTCATTGTACTAAGGTCCCTTTCATACCATAGCCTTCCAATGTCTGGCCTGAAAGCTCTTTAACTCTTCTAGCCACAAGTAAGCAGGCTAGATTAAATATACTTTATCAGGTCTCTCTAAATAGGCAAAAAGAAATAATCTCCTCACGTCATCACTTCCAAGGTGGTGTCTGCATGGTCCAGGATACTATGAGAGCAGCCTAAAGTATGGCCCCAGAACTGCCCCAACCTTCTCTGTTACCTATGGACCTCTGTTCTGACTCCAGGTGGCTGTTTGCACATGTGTCCTATTGTGCCTTTCTCCATTGTGGCATGTTATTTTGGTCTGAGTCAGAATGAAGCACCCAGCCTTGATCACTTGTCTAGGTGCTTCATTCTGACCTCAAAGTGAGTGATGTGCAGCAGCAGCTACTCTGCTGGGAAGCACAGTGAGATGTGTTTTAAACAGTATTTAAAACAGAAGATCCAGAGCAAGCATAGTCAGTCCTTCATCCTGTTGGGCTAGCCATCCACTGATTGGAGCATCCACAGATGGCCCTGCCCCATTATTGTCAATAGCAGCACCTGCATGCAGACACATCAGTGAGGTTATGTGCATATCAGCATCCATGACAATAATCAGACTTAAAGTCCTGCTTTTTTTGTATCCACAAGGGATCTGGAACTGAACCCCCACTGATACAGCGAGCTAACTGTAGTGGCTTTTTATTTACTCCATTTTAAGAGGAGTATAACCTGGGTTTGGTGTTGAATAGACTGGATGTCATGTGGACTGTTTGCATCAGACTTGGAGATTGGGCCCTGTGTTGTCCAGACTCTGCCAAGGGGGACCAGCCAGATGCTCTTTTATTTGGTCCATGCAGACAAGGGATCTGGGATCCTAGCCTTTTTAGTTAGTATTTCTGTTTTAATTTCCAACTAATAAAATAGTGTGTGAGTGTGTGTGTTTTGAATGACAAGCTGTGAACAACTGTGGTTGATCTTTAATGACTTCACCAGGTCTTTCCCCCGTGACATTCCTTGGGCTAATCCCCAGGACTCAGGTTTTGGCTTGGAAACTAAAGGGCCTGGGATGATCTTGAACTGGCAACCCTTTTCCTGGTACCATATAAACTATAAGTCGACCTCGTGTATAACTCGAGGCCAGGTTTTGGGGCCAAAAATATAGATTTTGCCATGATTAGTTGAGGGTAAAACTTGGAGTCTCCTTCAGTGTATGTATGTGTGCATATGGCAAGAGAGACTTTCATGGAGGCTTTTTGCTTCATCATTTCAGCTTTTGTTTCAGGCAGATGTGCAGGTGGGAGATGGACTCTTAAACAAACAGCAATATCAATTTATCTTTCTGCTTGGCTTCAGAGAGAAATAAACTCCTTCCTGAACTGCATGGGGAAATCTGAAATAGCTGCTATCACATTTCCATAGTGACCCATAAATAAGTTGACCTGGGATTTTGGGGTCAATTTTGGGGCATTTTTTTAGACTTATAGATAAGTACATATGGTAGTTAATTTTAGACTCACTGAAGTGATGGTAGAAATATGGTAATAAAATCTGGGACTTCTTTTTATAAAGGTTCTCTGAAGACAAAGACGAAGCACCTGAGGTGCTAATAATGTATTTCATACATTCATAAAGACCTGAAAGTTCCATTCAAGTTGGAGAGTTTCATCTTGCTAATTAGCAGCTTGGCTGACAAATACTAAAATTAATGTAGATCAATGTTAGCACTTGCTCATAACCTGATATAATAACCTGATACAATTCTTTTTTTTTAAATGATTTGCCATTTATTTAGTGAAAAATGCCAGCTACCTGCTACACCTTACATTTTATACAATATATGCGATATACAACACACAATACATTTTCCTTTTTCCTCCTCTTATTTTTTGCTCACCCTGGAAAAATACTGCAGAAAAAAAATCTGAGGGAAGATTTCAATTAATATAGAGAAATGATGTTTACTAGTTTTTAATGCAAGGTTGGGCACAGTCTGATATTAAGTGTTCCTTATCTACAAGCTATATCAATCTATCTTCAGTGCTTAATAATGAAAATTGATATTTGTCCTGTTAAAAAGGACATCACTGAGTAAGTGCCCCTTCAGTGTAGTTATTCATATTTATTTGATTTTACTTCGTTCCTAGTTCTCCTAGATCTCTCTTATTGGCAAGATCCAAAGCTTTCATTGGGGCAGGAATGGGGAAAGGACAGCCTATAGCCCAAATCGGCCCCAAACCCTACTGTTCCAGCCTCCAAAATCCACTGGGAGATCTCAAATGCCTACCCAACCCCCTCAGTTATTTATTAAAAGCTGCATTCCATGTTATAATATGCCTTACTGACTTGTTGAAAACACTTATTGCATGATATACTTGGAGCTTTGCCCCAAATGCCTCCAAACTACTCACAAAGGGGGTGGCAGTTCACTTTGCTCACCTACAGAGATCCCCGAAACAGTGAAAAAATGCTGAAAGGTTGCATCTGCACTGCAGAAATAATCCAAAGTAGGCAGTCAATGCTGTCATCCCTTGGGGATGGTGCAGGATAGAGATCCATTGCTTTTGTCTCCTTGGAATCAGTCCTCAAATCACAGCACTGTGTGTTTGTGTGAATGGTCCTAG
The DNA here is from genome assembly GCF_019175285.1 of Sceloporus undulatus. Classification (NCBI taxonomy): domain Eukaryota; kingdom Metazoa; phylum Chordata; class Lepidosauria; order Squamata; family Phrynosomatidae; genus Sceloporus; species Sceloporus undulatus. The sequence continues at coordinate 215,320,814 of NC_056523.1, forward strand.
AAATTACATGAGACACTAGCCACTAAGAGCCCTGGAGGTTTTTCTTCAATTACATACTGTCCAATTGGCAACATCCCAGTTTCTCTCTCTTCATTCCACTTTCTCTCTTTGTCATTAGCTTACTTCAGTTGATGCAAACTAGTTCAAGCTGCACATGTCCAGGTTTTCGTCTGTGAAATATTGGAGGTTATGCAGTTGCACCATTGATAGTCCAACCTGGCCTGAAGGCCTTCCTAAACAAGACTATAGGCTGTATATGTAAAGGTTGGGTGATGGGGGGAGATGATGATGATAATTATTGCTATTATCTCAGTTTCCGTGTACCAAGTGTTACAGCTGAAGTTTTGGATCATCAGTTAGTTGGATTCTATCCAAGAATCAGTGAGTTGCTGTATAACCACTGGTGTTGCAAATATGATATGTATGTATTTTGTTGTTTTTGTGATACTGTTTTATGCAAAGCCATTGGCCAAAAGCAATAAAACTTGACTTGACCTGATTATTTATAAGGCATTTAAAAAAAAACACACAACTTTTTAAAAAATAAATAAATAGTAACTTCTTGACCCTTGGGATCAGGTTGTTTACCATATTTAAAGTTCCCCATCTTCTTAAAAATAAATTACTAAGTATTTACTATCTATGTTAATCCTTAAAGTTAATTGCTTCATCTAAATGTTTTTACTCATATTACAAACTACAGAGCTTCAATGAATGTAAATTTATTCTATATGTGTTTAGGAGAATACCTCCAATTCAATTTATTTATTCAAGATATTTATTAACGTATTAATGTGGAGCTAATAAGAATTTTAATCCAAGTTTGAGATGGCTAAACTTGTTCATTTATCTTTCTAAACTGAATTAATTTCTTTCCAGTCTTGATCCTAGCCCAAGTTTTCCTACAATGTTTGATTTTGCTCTGTTTCCTGTTTTTTACATTCCAGTTGCCTATGATTAACAAGAAGTCCTCTTTTGGTGGTGATCACTTTTCTCTTGGACTTCAGTACAGAATCTCTCCATTTCTTCTTCTTCTACCTCTGTAGCTGGAGCGTAAACTTGGGTTTTTTTTGTGTTACATTTGTGTGTTTCTCTGAAGCCTTATTGACATGACATGACATGTCTCATCTCATCTACAAGGTAGTCATGGGTCAGAGTCTGCTTAAAAACAACAATAACAAAAGTGGATAAAAGATTGCTCCAACTCCTTGTGGACCTCTTCTCATTCCCCAATGAGTTAATATAGGATTGTGATGGAGACCAGGGTTTGACCCTCTTCTCAGCCATGGAAAATCACTGGGTGACCATGGCAAGTAAAACACACTCAGCCCAGAAAAAAATCTTAGGGTCACCATAAGCCAGAAACAACTTGAAGACACACAACAACAACAGCAACAACAACGCTTGTGTCAGTGATATTTGTGTACAACTGCTGTGAAATTCCTCTAAAATTTAGGTTCTAGATCAAGCATGTTGTATGTTCTGGATCTAGATGTGACTGTGCTAAAACTCCCAGAAATGTTAGCTGGCATCACTGATGGTGAAGAATGCTGGTTTTCTATTCCAACAACATCTGGAGGGTCACATGATTCCAGAGAAGTTATTCTAAAGTGCCATCTTAATATGTGTGTGTGTGTGTGTGTGTGTGTGTGTGTGTGTGATATATATATATATATATATATATATAATTTACAAATTTAGGCCTACAATAATCATTCTTTATGGCTTGTATTACCTATCAACATTAGTGCTAGGCAAACAACAGGAATAATAAAATGTGTTCATTCTAAATGGAAAGAATGGTGCAAATGTCCATGCTTTGCTGCTTTTTATGTAACATTCATGTATTAACTTTGCTGATAAATTTCGTAAATATTGCCATCTCTCCTCCTCCTCCTCCTCCATTATATTAGGTGGTTAATACACAGGCTGATGAACAACATACATGGTAGATAATAATATAGATGTGACAGAAAGCAGTGATTCAGATTTGGATTATACCATTTGGGCTTTTGAATGCAAACATGATATAAAGTTGAGTCAGTTGTGAAGAAAAAGGAACATGCAATGATGAATAGATATTTGGATCTGATTGCATAGCCCCTTTCGGCAGACAAATGTCATTAGACTGTGATGCAAGTGCCCAAAGAGTACCTAAATAATAAAGTAGGAGCTACACATTCCCAAAATGGATAGTTTGTGGGACAGTAATGGTCCACCCCATCATTTGTAACTTCCCTCAGAATTTTACATGGTTAGTGCAGGATATTCGAGGGTCTCTCCTCATAGAATCATAGAATCGTAGAGTTGGAAGAGACCACAAGAGCCATCCAGTCCAACCCCCTGCCATGCAGGAAATCCAAATCAAAGCATCCCCGACAGACGGCCATCCAGCCTCTGCTTAAAGATCTCCAAGGAAGGAGACTCCACTACACTCCAAGGGAGTGTGTTCCACTGTCGAACAGCCCTTACTGTCAGGAAGTTCCTCCTAATGTTGATGTTAATGTTAATGTTAATAATCTTTTCCTGTAGCTTGCATCCATTGTTCCGGGTCCTGTTCTCTGGAGCAGCAGAAAACAAGCTTGCTTCCTCCTCAATATGACTTCTTTTCAAATATTTAAACAGGGCTATCATATCGCCTCTCAACCTTCTCTTCTCCAGTCTAAACATCCCCAGCTCCCTGAGTCGTTCCTCATAGGGCATGGTTTCCAGACTTTTCACCATCCTCTGCTCTTAGTAGGCTGGAACAAGGGGATTTTTGCTTTATACATGGCAAAGTTTAAATGAAGATAGTTTTATAGTTTTTTGTGGTTTTTTCAGGCTATGTGACCATGATCTGCTAGAACATAGCCACATAGCCCAAAAAAACCCCACAAAAAACTATGGATGCCGGCCATGAAAGCCTTCGACTTCACATTGGAGATAGTTTTGTTCTTTGAAATGCAAAAAACTTTGCTAATGAATTTCTAATCTGAGCCAGATGCTCCTGTGGATGCCGAAGCATCCCTGTGTCCAGACACCTTGAGTTCCCACTGTACAGTTCTTCAATTGATCAAAAATGCCAGCTCTAATGTGGTCTCATGTTGAGTTTGTTTCATATGGTCGGAGCAAAAAGGTTAGACTTGTCTCCAAGGAACAATTTTCGAAAAGGTTATTTTAATGTCACATGAATGATTCGAAGTTCCTGGAAATATAATTTTCTGTCTTTGGTGCATGTTTTGAGGAGAAATATATAATCTTTGTGGTGTTTAAGGATACTGTTCTTGTCACTGGGGGTGTAAACTATGAAGAAATTATAACCATAAGGCTACAGAAACAGCAGTGAAAATTGTAACTGGAATTCTTCCCCATTCTGGTTACAGCCTTTTGTCTGCCTCTTCCCATCCACATGAACTTTAGCCCAGGATATGTTTGATGTGTAGTCAGGACTGTTCTGTTTCGGTGTTAAAATGTGACTTTAGAACAAATGAACAGATAAGCAAACAAAACCAATACATTTCTCTTTTAATCCCCGAATGTTAACTTCCTCCCAACACAGATTAATATACTGACTAAATGAAGAAGAAGAAAAAGATGATGGGCATCATGCAAAACATTTTAGCTACAACTAAAATTCAAACACTTGCCTGCCATTTCCCTCTGGCATGGTCTCAAGTCTCATCCAGCCCAAGTTTCATCCATCTCCAAGCACCACCCCAAACACTTACAGAAAGGGTATGGTATGAAGCACCCAGTCCTGTGTTGTCCAGTGTTGGATTCAAAGGATGGTTGAATGATTTGATTCATCTCCTTAGTGCATTTCTAATCTGCAAAGGAATGTAAAATAAATGCAGCAGAGAATGAATGAATGAAAGAGATCAAAGGCTCCTTTGCCCACAGCTATGAAATCCCCAGCTTTCTCTTCATGCTTTTGCCTGTGCTGCTCTAACCTGCTGGAAGCTGAATGGTACTGCCAGCAGGCATCAAAGTGAGTCAGAATTAGAAACTAAGAAGAAGAAAGTGGACTTGGATATGGCTCTCACTTGCTGGAATGCTACCATCTTTATGTACCTTTCTTTCTGGTGATGCTGATTTGAATCAGCAAATCAGAGTCATGGGAGGTATGAGGCAAGGATTGGAGGGGGGGAGGTAAAAGGAATTCAGCTTGTTTATGTAGGATTAGTAATGGGCCATTGCTCCATTTGATGAAAAGTGGACAAATTCTAAGGGCTGCCTTGCATTATGGTAATGACCAACATACATAATCGGAGGATTTGGCCTATAGAAGCTTAATCAACTTTAATGAGTTCCATTATCTGAAAGAACAATGGATACCATTGTGTCTGGTTTCTTTTTTCGATTATGTTTTACTATGAATTCATTTGTCATTAAAGTCTAATGTCTCTGGGAATTAATTAAAAATCCTTTATCCAATCTGAGCCATGCAGTTATCACTCCACTATGAAAAGATTGACATTAAGTCCTTTTTTCACAAGAGGGACATACTTTGATTTTTAATTGCCACATTTTCAGAGTGGACAAAAGCGTAGCTGCATGATGGATGATCAACAAGCACTTCCGTACTCTAGAACATACCCCTGTGGACCTGCCTGCAAAAAGGAAGTCCAGATGCTCTGCTCTGCTCTGCTATGCTAAAGCAGTGCCTTTTAAAAACAACTTTGGCGGGTTACATACCACCGGATTGCGGTGGTCTCCCGCCGCTGCCGCTTGCAGCATCCGGGAGCCGCAGTGGCCAAACCGCGTGGGTCCTGGACACTCCGAGGAAGGAGCGTGGAAATCGCGCTCCTTCCTGGACCCCAGAAAAGACGTCGCGAGGCGCTAGTCGCGCACTTGCGGTGTCACTTCCGGGACACGGCGTGCATGTCAATATTGCAGCGGCTGTGTGGAACGGCCGCCGCCATTTGTCACAGACTCTGTTCGTGATAGGGTAAGGGACGTCTGGAAGAGATGCCCCTTTTTCAAAATGGGACGTCCTAAGGACGTCCCTTATGGCGGTGTGTAACGCACCTTAGATTCCTCCCCTTCCCATTAATAGATTCTAACAAAAGCAGGACCTACTCCAGATTTCAAGGGGATGTTGGCAAAATGGTGGATACCTCCCTCTACTGTCATGTCCTGACACAATTACCTGTTAGTGCTGACTGGTAGCAGCAAAGGCAGTAACTCTGAGCATTGCCAGGCTGAGGAAAGGGTTGTAGCACTTACATTTTCCACAGTGAAATGTGGAGACTACACAAGGAATAAAAATGATAGGCAGGGAAAATGTGGTGGAATCTCCTCTGGAGATTTTTAAAGAGAGGCTGGATGGTATGTATCCAATAAGGGACTTGAACTGGATGGCCCTTGTGGTCTCTTCCAACTTAATGATTCTGTAATTCTATGACTCTATGACTCCCATCGCCTGTGGGTCCCATGTAGGGGCAAAGCAGATGGCCAGGAAGGAGCGGCTTCCAGCCACTCCAGCAGTGATCGGTCCAGGACCACAGCCAACCTCACAGCCCACTCTCAAAACAGATTGACACCTGTGGTCCCAAGCCACACCGACCAGGAGTTGGTTTAAACCGACTCCTTTTTGCAGCAGCTTTGAGCTGTTTTGTGGCCTTGGAGCAGCTTCCAGACACTTTGGGGCCATATGTCTTGTAAACTCCATGCCCCCAAAGCCACTTCATTTATCCCGTGTGTTTTTGGGCCAAAGATGCTGAGGCCCTAGTTGCTGTCCAGAGAGGCCCTGAACAAAAGTGTATCTGAAACACAGATTACAAGGTGTGAAAGAAAGGCACTACCACTAGGAGGCCTTCCCTAGCTGTACATCTGTTTTGTCTGGGTGAAGGCTAAGTTTATTATCTTTCATCCAGTCTATTATCACAGCTAGGAACTAATCTGGCATGGTCACAGTATGGAGTGAGAAAGAAGGACTGGGTGCTATAAGTAGATTGAGGACACAACACTTTAAAATCCCTAGTTGAAACCAGTTTTGTAGTTTCATCTGGGAGTAATAACATGAGGGGTAAGGGAGAATCACCACCACCATCACCATCCAACCTTTTCTTAAAATTGGCACTCAAAAATACAAAAAGTCATCATTAGACTAGAATTAAGCTATTAACAATATGAAAGAAAAAGAAAACAGATACTTTAAAGGTATAAAAAGCATTGAAAACAGTACAGTTTAAATAAAAAATACCACCCTCTTACAAGCTCTTATCTTAAAGTCTTCAGTTTTAAAAGCCTGATTCAATTTAAAAAATGGGGAAGGACAGCAGGGCAATGGGGCATCCTAGGCTCCCCACATAGGGAGCCAAGGGGAAGCCACTAAAAAGGCCCTAGCTCATATCTGTGGAAGTGTGGGGACTGAAAAAAAGGGCCTCTCCTGAGAATCTCAGGTTCTGGGCAGACTCATACAGAGAGATTGGTTTGTCAGATTGTGGACACCCCCCTCCCCCTCATGAACCTGTGAAACCCCAAAATGTACATTTGGAAAGTTTCCATCTTCTAGAAATGGGTATGCAGGCAGCACAACAAAACAAATTCAAAACAAAATGTTGCCCATACTCAATTCAGGCAGCCTCTCCAGAAGGATTCCATGGAAGGTAGTACCTCTTACATTTCCCTCCCAGAATTTCTTGTTAGTGTTCGCAACCTTTGCATGCCTATATTCAGTAACTGTAAGTTTGCACGCTTCTCTACAGGAGTTTGGGTAAAGTATATATTTATGGTGGTTTCTTGTTCCTAGGTTTTTACCACATATTCTCTTTTCCTAGGGCATCATAACCTAGAGTCATTTTCTTTTCTTCCATAGTACTGAATCAGGTACTCAGGATCCAAGTTGACCACAATGCTAGACAAATGGGTATGTTTAGTGTCGGATTCAATTTGGTATTATGTGATTAATCCTCCTAGTTATTTCTTGAATGAAAATACATCCAGGCAGATGTGAAAAATAAAACAGTAAAGATTTATTATGCAATAGGTCAGTTAAACATTTAGCATGATGTTGGCTCCACACACATAACCCCCCCCCCCAATATACCACTTTAGTTAAAACAAAATAACACTTTTCACTGAAGTCTTTTCACACACTCAGTTCCCATCAAATCGATTCCTATCTAGTGCTCACCAGCCCTATCTCTCTTTCTGGTGCAGATGACACCATACTACTTGCTTAAAATAGCAAAAATTGGAACCACTGTTGATAAATGTTAAGGAAGAAGGTGCAAACACATGGTTGCAATTTGATAATAAGAAACAAAAATACTGACCACAGATGACCGATAGCACTTTAAAGTGGATAACAAAGATATTGAAATAGTTCAAGATCTTCTATGCCTTGGCTTACTCATTAATCAAAATTGAGACTGTAGTCAGAAATCAGAAGAAGACGAGGACTTGGATAGCTATGAAGGAACTAGATAAGATGCTCAAGCGTGAAGATATATAATTAAACACCAATGTCAGAATCATCCTTGCCAATTTCTATGTATGGGTGTGAAAGCTGGATAGTGAAGAAAGCGGTCAGGAAGAAAATTTGAAGTGTTGTGTTGGAGGAGAGTTTTACAGATACCACTGACTGCTAAAAAGGCAAGTGAATGGGCCAGAGGGCAAATCAGAACTGAACTCTAACTAGAAGCTAAGATGAGTAAACAGACGCTGTTGAACTTTGGACATATGGGACAACATGACTCATTGGAAAAGCCAGTATTGGGCAGGTAGTAGGAAGATAGGTAGATCACACTACAAGTGGATTACTTCAATCAAGGAAGCCACAGCTCTGAGTTTGCAAGACCTGAGCAGGACAATTGTTGACCAGGGATCTTGGAGGTCTCTCATTCATAGGCTCACTGCATGTTGGAGTTGACTTGATGGCAAATAACAGCAACAATCTCTAACTGTCCTTCTCAAGATTGAATCCATTCCAATCTGCCCCTGCCCTCTCTCTATTTCTAACTGGCTCAGTGTGACATTTAAGCAGAAAATCTCTAGTTTTATATTCTTTTCCCCATAACCCCCTTGTTCTGAAGGCTGGTTGGCTTTACTCAGGCCATGGGGACTAACATTTTAACCCTTCTTCACAGGCTCAATGTCCCCACAGCTAAGTGTGGTACATTATAGGCTGCTGTGTGCTTCCACAATAACATGGAAACTAGCATGCAATGCCTTTACATTCATTTGGACCTTTAATGTTTAACTGCCAAGGGCTAGATTGAGTGCTGTTGGTTGGCAAGCAAGGTAGATTGGGCAGGTGAGGGGACAAGTGGTGGAAAAAGACCCTTACCAAGCATTCAAAGAAGAATTGTGAGCTGTAGCTGGGAAGTGGAGCTGGAAGGGTGGAACAGATCATAAGAGGGAACAATGATAGAGAATCTTATTCATAGTTAGGAAGTACATGGCTAGATTGATAGCTCTGGTGGTTTAAGGATTCTCTCTCTCTCTCTCTCTCTCTCTCTCTCTCTCTGTTTGTGTGTGTTTCTCTAGTTTGCCTTCTATTTTCAGTGGCGTCATAGAATGGAGCATAGCCTATTTTTTTATCTTGTAGTGAATTGGTAAAGGCTTGGAATATAGTTCCTCTGTTTGGCTTTCTTCCCTGACTGAAGAGGGGAAAAATGAGGCCAGGAAAACAAGGCACAGGTTTCTGGTTTTGTTTAAGTCCTAGGATTCCCTGTGCGTGCTATTTTTAGCAGAGATGCCTCAAAGGGTAGCTTAATTCTGGTCTAGTGAGCTGTGAAGCCTGATTTCGGAAATGCAGATTTAGTCGCAAAAGGCCAGCCAGAGCTTGGAGATTTTATTCTAATCTGCTCACCATTTCTTGAAGACAACAGTAAACATATATCCTGGCCATGGAAAATGGCAGGGGAACAGAGGCCTCCTGCCCATCTGGCTTCAACATCCTATTCAGGACACAGGAATAACACAACATAAGTTTTGTACAGGCAGAGTGAGGGGAAGAAAGACAGGCCAAAAGCTCTGACTGAATTCTGCTAGCAGCACAAAATATGCTGGGTTTCTGTCTCATGGTGTAATAGAGCCAGGGCACACAGAGTCTGACCTCCAGTATTTTTTGGATGAGAAGGGAGGATAACATCAACAGCTACCCATCTTGGAACTTCCCTGTCTGTTCAGAGTTTATCTACAGACTATATATGGAATGTGTGGTTTCCCCCCAGAAGCAATATATTGTTTAGAGATACCCCTGTAAAAAAGCAAAGTATTTATACAATGGACAGGTTTGGTTTGAAACAAGAAGCAAAGGGCCATTGTCTTCAGAAAAGAACTGCTTCTGGTGAAGACTTGAAAACTGCTAGAACTCCGGTCATATGGCTCAACATAACTGCAAGCATTTTTTACACTGTTACGTGGTTCAGCCATCAATGATGAGCATCTCTCCTTCAAAATGCACCTATACCACTTCTTCCAACATAGCATCCCAGCAGCTCCAGTTTTCAATATTTTGCAAATGGATCCCTCAAAAGGTGGTTTAGTTTCAGAAAGGGTCCTAAATACAAAAAGGGCCTTGTGCTTTCTAGTTAATTTTGAGAACATTTTCACTTTACTGAAAAGTGTCATGGCATTGTTGGGATACTTCCATCAGCAGGAGAAGCCATTTTCTTGAGACTTGTATTCTTCTAATAGCAGCAATGGCTGTCTTGCCAGAGGAATGTTGAATCTGCTGTGGGATATGGTCAAAAATTTAGCTCCCTTGTTCAAACAGCTTCATTGGCTGCCGGTCTGTTTCAGGGCACAATTCAAAATGCAGGTTCTGACCTATGAAGTCGTATACCTTAGGTCCAAAGCTTTTATTTCCATATGAGAGCCTTCCTGAATCTTAAGATCCTTGGAGGAGAGCTTTCTCTCAGCCTCACCATCTTCTTCTTAGTGGTTGCTCCCACATTGTGGAGTTCCCTCCCATGGGAAACTAGGCTGGTCCCTTCACCATTTTTTTTTTTTTTTTTGCGAATAGGTGAAGACAACCTTTTTATTTAAGGAAGTATTTGATGAGTAAGAGTTGTGCAGAAGGATTTTTAATGGGGGACATGTGCTGCATTTTTATCTTCATTGCTGTGCCTTTTAAACATTTCCCCAAATAAATCTAAGGTACTGAGCCTATTTTAGGGATATGATTCAGAACTTTGGATAGCTCCTTTAAAGTTCAGATTAAAATCGAGAGCTAGTTCAACACGCACTAACGTATAAGCCAGCAGTTGCCACTGCTTAATGGTTAGTCTCTATGGCCTGTTACAGATTGCCAAAATAAAGCTGCTTCGGGACTCTTTGGAGGTATGCTGTTTAAATGATGCATGCATCCTAAGAATCCAGAAGCTGCACCAAAGCTGCACTCCAGTGCTTAGGAATGGAGTGTGGCTTTGGCGCGACCTCTGGACTCTTAGGACTCATGCATAATTTAAACAGCACACCTCCAAAGAGACCCGAAGCAGCTTTATTTTGGCAGTCTGTAACAGGCCTAAGTCATTTTTAGGTCCAGCTAAGGAAGAATAAGCTGTTTTGTTTGCAAGTATGTGCAGAGTTCTCTAATGATGTGGCTGCCCAGCTTGTTGTTTTCTTTTTACTGTTTTCCCTCCAAATAGTTTATTGATTTTCCTTTTTGTCTGGTGCTTGACCATTCTATATAACTGTTTTGATTATAGGAGCAATGGCCAATTTCCCCCCCCCCCCAAAACCACAGCCACTGTCTCAGAAAACTGTTGCTGTTGCTTATCCACCATGACAAATAAGCAGTTTTCAGTCGTGAAGCCTGGTTGAAAGAAAATGTACAGATGGTATAGTCCTTCCCATGAATGTTGTTGGTTGTTAACTGCCCTCGGGTCGGCACTAACTCATGGTGTCTCTATGTATGATATATCTTCAAGACCTCCTGTCCTGCAGTGCTCTGCTTAAGTCTTGTAGATTCGTGTTTGTGACCTCTCTAATTGAGTCTATTCATCTGGTGTGTGGTCTTCCTCTCTTTTCACCACCTTCAACCTTTCCTAGCAGCATTGTCTTTTCTAATGAGTCATGCCTTCTAATTATGTGGCCCAAGTATGACAGCCTCAATTTAGTCATCTTGGCTTCCAGGAAGAGTTCTGGCTTGATCTGTTCTAGGACCCATTTGTTTGCCTTTTTGACTGTCCACAATATCCTCACCACTCTTCTCCAGCATCACATCTTGAATATATTGATTTTTTCTTATCTATTTTTTTTTAACTGTCCAGCTCTCACATCCGTACCAGGGAATACTATGGCTTGGACAATTCTGACTTTGGTGCTCAGTTGTATAACTTTGCTCTTTATGATCTTTTCCAGTTCTTTCATCATTGCCCATGAATATACCATCAATGAATGCACATGGAACGCAGACAGGCTTGTTTGAAATCACACCATCATCAAAATTTCCTGGGCTGTGAAAAGCCAACACATCAGGCACATGCCTCTGTCTTGATAGATTAACATTCCACCTTTCCCCCCAACTAGAGATTACTTCCCAAATACATTCTTAGGTGACATAGGCTTGTGGAGGGCTGTACCACATCTGAGGCTGAACATTTATCTTCCACAAAATGATAGGCACATATCCTACTTCAAGGGAGGACAAGTAAGGACAAAAGGCATGGTAGTTGTGGCTCATGTGATATTCTTTTAATTTCCCCTTGTCATTGATTCTTAGGTTGCCACACTTCATGTGGGTAATAGATGCTTGTCCCAGAGCTAAAAACATATGCAGACTGTGTCCTGCTTCAGGGGCATTTGCAGGTCAATTGGCCTGCCAAACTAATTTGCATCTGTGGTTCTACTTTCATGGCCCAATGACAGAATACTGGCTAGCTAGAGGACAGTGATGTAATGTAAAGATGGTTTGGTCCCAGTTATATACAGAATCCTCTTGGTATCTTATTCCCATGTGGAAGCAGTTGGACATCTGTTTCCTAAGGGGAAATCTTCATATCTGTTCAAGGCTATAGAATCTGAGACAGGTGAGTGTGAGTATTTTCCCATGTCATTGTGGCCAGTAAAGCAAACCAAACAAATAAACAAAGGAAGCAAGAACAGGGGAGCACCCAACAAAATGTGGGGAAGAAACCAGAGGGACATATCAAGGCTTTCAATGGATGGATGTTTTATTGGTTTAAAAAAGTGCAATGCATTTCATCCTGTATTGCTCTGAAGTCAATGGGAAAGCTATTTGCAATGCAACTTCAGAAATTTCTGGAGCTGAAACGCTCACTATTTACTGGACCAGAGTGGATAAAAGGTGTATCAGCTAAGCACCCTGAGATATATCTCTAGTTGCTTCTGTGCATAGCCAAATGGTAGCTGTGAATCAATTCAAGTATGATTGGTGTCACTTTTTACCTTAAATTAGCACTTGCCAACTGATGACCGTTTTTAATCCATCACCTAGATGAAAGGTGATTAAATTTCCAAGCAATACAGCACAGAGAGGAAGAGGTCACAACTTAGAACAGAGGAATGAGATTCAAACAGAATCTTGATGGAATGGAAAACTGGGCCAAAACAAACACCAGGGCAAAACAGAAAGAAGCAAACAATATGCTCTGTGTGGATCTGCTTTTGGAAAAATTCAGAGACTTCACTTGGTTCAAATTGCAGCAGCCAGGCTCTTGACTGAAGCTAGTTCCATGTAGCAGACAACTTGTACATTGTGACCACTTCCTTGCAATCAGTCTATTGCTAGGCAAAATAAATTGCTGTTTCTGACCTATACCATCTAACATGGTATGGACCCAGCCTACCTTAAGAACCAGCTCCCATCCCCTGAGCCTCACTGAGTTTTAAGTGCTTCAGGGGAGGTCCTTCTTTATATCCCAGTAGATCTTTTCAGCAGGTCTAATGGAGACAGGAGAAAGGGCTTTCTCAAAGATCACTTCCAGGCTTTGGAAATCCTTGCTAGAGGCTAGGTTGACTGCTGCCTTCTTGTCTCCCTGCTGGGAGGCAAAGCATTTAAAAAGAAATCAAGAAGGCCTTTGAATCTGGCCTGAGACAATTAGCAACTGCCACACTGCAGAAATAAAGCAGTTTGACACCCCTCTAACTGCCATGGCTCAATGCTATGGAATCTTGGGATTTGTAGTTGATGGGGCACCAGAGTTCTCTGACAGGGAAGACTAAACATCTCACAAAGCTACAAATCCCAGAATTCCAAAGCACTGAGTCATGGCAGTTAATATGATGTCAAACTGCTTTATTTCTGTAGTGTGGCTATACCTGTCATCAGGGGGTATGTATGAAGCAGAACTCTGTTTCCTGAAGAGCGTTGTTGGAGATGAACTACTTCCCTATATTAAAGTAAATGGTCTTGCCATCCTCTTGAATAAATACATATACAGAGCTTCAGGAAAGATGGATGCCTCTTTGCCATTGCTTTTTATTCTGAACATCACACTCCACCTTGATTGTGTCATATAGAGGATAGTGTAACAGCTGGCTATATGATTAGATAGTTTAAACTGACATACAGCATCTGCCATATGGCTGCATCTCTGTGATATATCCTCCTATTTATTGTTCCTGTTTTAAAAAGGGACTGTCCTGTCTGCTTATTAAATTTTCCTCTGTCCTGCTAGACCAATAATAATATAGCCCATCTTTATTTCGGGATGGGAGTGAGTGTGGGTAAACACTTTCATCTCTGAATTGTTGGAGAAATTATGGCACCTTTTCCATAAATAGCAAAGCATTCATGGTCTTTGACAAAATCTTTTCAAATAACAATACCTTTTAACTTGGTCTTCTAAATGCACCAACAACACTGCATAGATGAAATTTTATTACATGCAGGTTCTAAATATGATTTAGAAAGAAAAGAGCACCTATTAAAGTAGTGTTTGGAGCACTGCTTTTCTATTGTCTATATGGGTGTGTGTGAGTGAGAGGGAACGCGTCTGTGCGTGTAAGAAAGGGGTGGGATGGTTTGCTGAAGTTTTATTGCCTAAAAATAAGGCAGTTGCTGAACTGAACACTCAGTCCTTCCAACACTTGAATTTTGCCAGCACATCAGAATTATTATTTTGTAACATTTCTTCTCATATTTCGTCCATTAGAAATAATAGTACAGGAATTCAGTGTCACTAAACATAGGCAAGCCTTCTGCCAACTAGGGATTGCTGAAACTGTCAAGTCTGTTTTTGCTCAGGGTCTCATTATTTTTCCCAGCACTTATTTCATTCTGTCCTATTACCATGGGGGTAATATAATGTATTTCTGGTGCATTTATTCAAATATATCATTTTCATGCAAACCTCCCATACATGCGATTTTGTACACATTTTTTAAATGAGGGAACTACAGAATGTTTGGATATGTGTGAATATTGCTGGGAGCACCAATTTGGTAAGTTTTCATTCAGGTGTGAGCTAAAGGAAGTTACATAAACTTATCTCTCTTGCATCCAACAACAACAACAAGAACAACAACACCAAGCCAATATGGGGAAAATGTGTTGTATATATTTGTATATTTACTTGAATATATTCATTTTTGTTGTTGTTGTGTGTCTTCAAGTAATTTCTGGCTTATGGTGACCTAAGGCAAAACTATCATGGGGTTTTCTAGGGGCTCAGACTCATTAAAGGGTACCCAGTGGGTTTTTATGGCGCAGCGGAGAATCAACCCCTGATCTGCAGAGTCATCATTCAATGCTTGAACCACACATTTATGATGCGGTGGTATTTAGAGTTTCTGTTCTCAGGGAGCTTTCTTCCCATTGACTTTTCTGCTGTGAAGGCTTAATCCAATGTTCCCAGAGGGGTGGCGTTTGCCATGGGCAAGCTCTTGGGCCAGAGCCAGGGTGTTCTAGATTTTAGGTGGCTGCTTGGAGTCTTTAATTATCAAAACCTCATGTTGATGAAGTCATCTCGAGATTTCAGGTGGGATCTGGCCAAATCTCTTTTTTTGAAAATGCCCAGAGAAGGGGATCTACCACCTCTCTAGGCAAGTGGTTCAATTACTGAACCACTCTTACTGTTAAGATGTTCCTTCTAATGTTCAACTGAAATTTACACTCATGTACGTTCAGACCATTAGGCCTGGTCCTACCCTTTGGGACATCCAAGAACAAGCCTGCTTCCTCCTCTTTCTGACAGCTTTTGAGGTTTTTAAAAGTACAGTCATGTCACCCCTCAATCTTCTCTTCATAAAGCTAAACATGCCCAGCTCTTTCAATCTTTCCTCATATGTTTTGTTCACCATGCCTCTTATCATCCCCATTGCCCTTCTCTGAACCTGCTCCAATGTGTCTATTCCTTCTTAAAATGAGGCACTCAGAACTGATTGCAGTATTATAGAGGAGGCCTGACCGCCAGAATATAATAAGACTATTGTTTCCCTCAGCTTGGAAACTATGCTGCTATTAATGTAGGCTAATATAGCATTTGTTTTTTTTTTTTTTTTTTTTGCTTTATCTTCACACTCCTGGCTCATGTTCAGTTTAAGATCAACAACAATCTCAAGGTCCTTTTTGCATGTAGTGCTTCTGAACTGTGCATCCCTCATCAAGTTTTTGTGGCCTAATAGTAGAGTTTAGCATTTGCTTCTATTGAATTTTATTTTATTAATTTCTGCCCAATTTTCCAGCTTATCTAGGTCCTTTTCTATTCTGTTCCTCTCTTGCAATGTGTTAGCCAACCACCTCCTAGTTTTGTGTTGTCTGCCAAATCTGATAAGGATTCCCTCCACCCCTTTATCTAAGTCACTGATTCCCAAACTCTGGTCTTCCAGTGTGGCAAGTGCGCTAGGATTCTGGGAACTGAAGTCCAAAATACCTGGAAGACGAGAGTTTGGGAATCATTCATAGAATCATAGAGTTGGAAGAGACCGCAAGGGCCATCCAATCCAACTCCCTGCCATGCAAGAAATCCAAATCAAAGCATCCCCAACAGATGGCCATCCAGCCTCTGTTTAAAGACCTCCAAGGAAGGAGACTCCACTACACTCCGAGGGAGTGTGTTCCACTGTCGAACAGCCCTTACTGTCAGGAGGTTCTTCCTAATGTTGAGGTGGAATCTCTTTTCCTTCAGCTTGCATCCATTGTTCCGGGTCCTGTTCTCTGGAGCAGCAGAAAACAAGCTTGCTCCCTCCTCAATATGACTTCCTTTCAAATATTTAAACAGGGCTATCATATCACCTCTTAACCTTCTCTTCTCCAGGCTAAACATCCCCAGCTCCCTGAGTCTTTCCTCATAGGGCATAGTTTCCAGACCTTTCACCATTTTCGTCGCCCTCCTTTGGACATGCTCCAGTTTCTCAATGTCCTTTTTAAATTGTGGTGCCCAGAACTGGACACAATATTCCAGGTGGGGCCTGACCAGAGCAGAATACAGTGGCACTATTACTTCTCTTGATCTAGACACTATACTTTTATTGATGCAGCCTAAAATTGCATTGGCCTTTTTAGCTGCCGCATTGCACTGTTCACTCATGTTCAACTTGTGGTCCACTTGGAATCCCAGATCCCTTTCACATGTAGTTTCATTCAGCCAGGTGTCCCCCATCCTATATCTGTGCATTTTATTTTTCTGCCCATTGGTCTAAGCCATTGATAAAAATATTGACGAGCATTTGCTCTAGGACAGAACCCCAAAGCATTCCACTTGAGACCTCCTTCCAATCTAAAGGGCAGCCACTGATGACAAAACGTTGAACATAATTGGCTTTCCAACCAATTATGGATCCATCTGATAGTGTTTCCATTTATTCTACATTTAATCAGTTTGCTAACCAAAACATTACGGGAGACCTTATCAAATATTTTGCTGAAATCCAGATAAATGACATCAGCAGAATTCCCACCATCTGACTGAAGAAAAAAGATTAGTTTGGCAGGATTTGTTCTTGACAAACCCATTCTGGCTCCTCCTGATTGTCAGCAAAATAATTGAAGATAGACTCCTGTATACTCCGTTCTAATAGTTTTCCTGGTATTGAGGTTAGGCTGAGTGGTCTGTACTTCCCTGGATCTTATTTTTTGCCTTTCTTGAAGAGAGAGACAATGTTTGCCCTTCTCCACAACTTTGGCATCACACCTGTTCTCCAAAGTTTCTCAGAAATGATGGCATGGGGTTCAGAGAGTACATCAGCAAGTTTCTTCAGTACTCTGGGCTGTAGTTCATTTGGCCCTGTACATTTGAACTCAGCTAGGTGATTCCTGACTCACTCTCTATCAATCTTGATTTGCAATCCAAACCCCTCGCCAAGGCCTGTGCTGCTGCATGGAAGTACATAGTTCTCTTTCGGGGGGGGGGGGGGGGGGAATGAAGCAAAATAGGTATTGAGTAGTTATATCTGTTCATTGTGATCTGTTAGCAATTTGTCCATCCTTATTGAACAGTGTCCCCACTTCTCCTTGGTTATTTTCTTGTGTGCTCCAGATCCACGGATTCAACCGACCATAGATGGTCACACCCCATATTATTAAGTGGCATCAGCATGAACATGTACACATTAAAGCATTCACATTCCTGTCACTGTGGTTTAATAATATGGACTGTGACCAGCCACTTTTTCCCCATATCTGCATGGGGTCCAGTCCCTCACAGATCCAAAGAGACAACAATATCTGGAAAAAAACAAATCCCTTTTTGATGCTCTTTGCTTGCCTAGCCAGTCCCAGATCATTTTGAGTGTTAGCTTTCCTTACACTATTCCTGCAAGCTTGGGCTACACGTCTATATATTTCCTTGATGATTTGTTTTTCTTTCCTTTCTATAAACATACTCCTTTTTCTTTTCACTTTCTCCTTGGTTTGCTGTGCAGCCACTTTGGCTTTTTCAGATGTTTCCAATTTTTCTGCTTCCAAGGGATAGTTTGTGATTGAACTTTTCGTTGTTTATGATTGTGGTTTTTGCAACTCCTGTTTCAAGAAGTGCTGGATGTCTTTTTCCGTTAGTATGTCTAAACAAAGGATTCTACCCAGTAATTCCTTGAACTTGTTAAAATCAGATTTCCTGAAATCCAAGATCCATGTTTGGCTATATTCTTTGTGCCGTGTCCCACAACTATCTGGCAAGGTACAGCCCCTTAGTCTCCCAGCAGATATCAGGATAACTGAAGTACCCATAACTACTGATTCTTACATCTTTGAGATTTCTCAGATTTGTTTTTGAAAAGCATCATCCACCACCTCTTCTTGGTTTGGTGGTCTGTAGTAAACTCCCACCACAGAGCAGCATTTACTTAATTCTCTATTCATTTTTGTTCAAACGTTCTCAGCTGATCCACTCTAATCACTCTCATTAATTTCCATACAACTGAATTTGTCCTTGACATATAATGTCTCTTGTCCTAGAGGCACATCATATTCCTTCATCTTTCCTCCTACCTTCTCTAATTCTTTATTCTTTGCTCCTCCTTAAAAAAACCCTGAAATGTGTGATTGGGATATATTATATTCTCAAATATTATTTTTAAATGCCTCATTAAACTCAGTGAGATTTGCTTTTGAATGGATTTCCCTAGACAGAATTGCCCTGTTGCTCTCTGTTGCCGTTTTGGTTTGTTACTGTTGTTTATTTTCATTAGCCACTTAATTCAAGTAGTTGATGATTATTAATAGCATTATTATAATTATGATTTATGGGTTAAGGGAAGGTTCCACAATCTGTTAATATAAAAGAAAAGAAAGAAGAAAGTAGGGAAAAAATTGGTTACTGAGGTTACTCATTAAAAGGAGAACCTTGAAAATGCAATTTTTGCTCGAAAAACATTTTTTGGGGATGGGCTACAATTTCTGTCTGGTTAAAAAGCAGTTCTTGCAAAGGTGTTAAAAACAAAGGTGGAAAGGTTATACTCTGTTAAATGCAGGACTGGAATAACATAATTTCCAGCCAGAGACATAGTTTTTCAATAGTTAAATGCTGTGTTTTGTATCTGAATGAAAAATAAAATGCTCTGTCCAAGTGTGTTTGATGCTTGAATGATCTCACCAAGGGCCATTCCTAGCCCTGAAATCTCAGACTATTGACACTCCTGACCAAGGCTATGGTGACAGTGTGGAGTTAATGCAGTTTGACTCTGCTTTAATTGTCATGGCTCCATCTTATGGACTCCTGGGCTTTGTAGTTTGCTGTGGCACCAGAGCTCTCTGACTGAGAAAGCTAAATATCTCCCCAAACTACAAAGTATAGATGCAGCCCTAGTGACCCTAGGCATATCACACCTTGCATCTACACATTTCCTATTTTCAGCATCTTGGAAACATTTTGTTTAGTTCCCATGTGCATGTATGTTCCTTTGTGTCTGCATGGAAAGCCTAAGGAAGCTGAATTCACCCAATATGTAGAAGGCAGAAATAAAATGTCATTGGCTTTTAGCAGCAGAGAAAATACAAAGCTTTCAAGAGATAAAGACTTTGAATCAACATTTCAACCATTACTTTAGCATTTGTATAAAGGGCAGATTTGCATTTGTTCAACATACAATTAACAAATGCTGCAGGAGGGAATGATGTGTTCTAAGTCACTCTGAACCTGTCCACCAATTATTACACTGGGGACTGGTAATACTATAGGGGCAGCAGAGAGCCCTGCCCTTTGCTCTTATAGATGACCAACCTCTAGTTAAGTCCCTATCAGAACCATGGGTTGCTTCAAAATATATCTCTAAAGAGGGAATACCCCAACCACCTCCTTCTTGATGACCATAAATTAGTGCATTTGTAAATCTAGGTTTTTTATTGCCCGAAATCCATCTTTTAATTGTTCTGTCCCATCCCCTTATTATTTTTGTGGGAATCCTTATTGGAATTGTTTGAAATAAATATAGAAATTTGGGTAATATCATCATTTTAAACATCCTAACTTTTGTAAGCATATTCCATTTTTTACTTGGCAATTTATTCATTTTTTTATTTATATTTTTCCTTAACTGACTATAGTTGCCTTGTACTATGTTGTTCAAATTTTTGGTTAAAGTTACTCCCAAATACCTCATCTTCTTTATCCCTAACTTTAAACCAGTAATAATTTTCATTTTTCTCTGTTCTTCCCATTTGGTATTTAGGAACAATATTTCTGATTTTTGCATATTTATTATACTTTGCTAACACTTCTGAATGGATCTTGAGTAGTTATCAATGCGTCATCTGCGAACAAATTTAATTTCAATTCCTCTTTACCAACACAGTATCCTTTAATTTCTTTTTCATCCTTGATCTCATTTGCCAAAAGTACTATTGCTAATAGAAACAATAAAGGGGAAAGATGGCATCCTTGTTTCATCCCACTCTTAATTTTAATATTCCTATATTAACTATAACTTGGACCTCATTGTCTGTATATATTTCTTTTATTACCTCACTAAATTGACTCCCTAGCCCAAATTTTGTACAAATTTTATACAAATAGTTATGATTCACTGAATCAAAGGCTTTATATACGTCCAATTTAATTAATGCCACTTTGTTCTTATGTTGTTTTGCGTAATATATAACATTGAAAACATTTCTAATTGTATCCTCAATAACCCAAATGAAGAGAATCCTAGAATTTGAATATGAAAAGGAGAAGAAATGGGTATGGCTAGAAAGGTCAATAAATAAAATGGAATTAGATTGAGTGGACAGAAGCAAAAAGGTAGTCTGATTGGCCCCTTGAATGTAACTAAACAAATCTAGGAAAAATGGCAAAACATAATGGTAAATGGAAACTTTAAATGGTTTCCTAGAGAAAGTTTGAATGCAAGCAATAATGATGACTTAGGGAGAACACTAAAGAAAATAAATAACAAAGGTATTAGAGTTATTATAGGTGACCTGCTTAAGGAAGAGGGCAACCCATGTGAGATGGAGACACTCACCAATTTAATTGGAAAGAAGTATTGGGTCCATGCAGCTGGAATTAATAAACCGTTAAAGGATATAGTTAAAAATACGAAAGAAAATAACGTTAACACCATTGGAGAGGATCATCAAAAAGATGCTAAATTAAGGCAAAGGTATTATTGGATTTATATATAGCGTAATATTAGAGCATCAGTTTAAAATTGTAGATATTTTGAAAAGAGTTTGGGAACGAGATCTAAATTTAACAAGTGAAGATATACAATTGTGGATACAAGAGGTTATGAGAAACAAGCACACTAGAATAAAAGAGCAACAGATGAAATTAATAGGGCAATGGTACAGGACCCCTTCTCAATTAACACTTTTCAATAAAAAATCTATCAGCTAAATGTTGGCACTGTGGTGGGTCCAAGGGTTTTTACATGCATATGTGGTGGGATTGTCCATGTGTTCAGAAGTTTTGGGGTGAAGTGATAAGAGTGATTAATAAAATTATAGGCAAGGATGTTCATTTGAGCAAAGAGAATTGTATATTTGAAGAATAAGAGACTGAAGAATAATGAAGAGAAAGCTCAGCCCCCTTGTCTTCCTCATGCTCATCCTGGCTGGGCATGACACTCCTGGCTTCTCATTGAACTTCCTATGACCCTTGTGGCCCAGCTTTGGCATTGTGTGCCACCCTGTTTCTTTGTGTATCCCTGAGATACTCCAGTTAGATTGTCCTCCTGCCTATAATTGTGTGTTTATGCGCCTCCTTACCAAAGGAAACAACATAAACAGCCATAGAAAGGAAAGGTAGGGATTTTTCAGGAAGCACTGCTGGGAGAAAAGTACCTATAATTATTAGCTGTACCACTTAAGATACTCCCAGGATTTGTTGGACATATTGTAGAATATAGTAATAAGATTCCACAATGCAATGGTGGTTTCAAAGTGTAACCACATGCCTGCATGCTCAGTTTTTGTGTTGAGAAATAATTGTGGCAGAGGGACTAAGAAATTTAAGATCAAATAACTCTCTCTCTTTCTCATACACACACACAGACCCTTTCTGCATTAGTGGCATTGTTACCAGGACTGAAATTTCCACATTGATAAGACTATAACGTTTTTTTCCCCACCAGGCTTTCCCCCATGTCCCTTGATACTATGTGGCTTCCCCCTATATGTACTGGCATCATGGATTAACAATTCAGCTGGCTTTGATTTGTGGTAACTGGTTTTATTTGTTTAATGTAATGTTTTAATATAGTGTTATTGCTATGTTTTTATTGAAATTTTTATTCTGTATTGTTGTTTTTATTGCATTTTCTGTACACCGCTTTGATCATTGCGGAAAAGCGGTATAAAATATATTATTATTATTATTATTATTATTATTATTATTATTATTATTATTATTTGTTAAGTCCCCCTCCCCATTTTTCTCTGGAGATGCTTATTTTGCTTTGCTTATTAAAATGAAAACCTTTATTGACCCTTGAATAAAACAAGACTTTCTCTTCCTCCCTCTCCTCCCTTCATTCCTCCTTTTCCTCCCTTTCTTCTCTCTGTGAAACAAACTCCCATTCATATCAGCCCTTTGCTCATTATAGTTTCCATCAACAAATTCCATATAAATAATGGAGCCAACTGAGGATTAAATGCAGCCAGAACTCTGATGAATGGTAATGAGTGTTGCTGACTATGGTAGAGAAGAGCTAGCATCACACTGCCATGGGTTTAGCAAATGTTTTCTGGTTTTGTGCATCACTGCTTTTCAAATATATTGAATGTATCACTTCAGAGGCAGTGTGTGGATCTTGCAGCGTATAGTGAATACTGTTCTTGTTAAAAGGCATGTTTGAATAGGTATGGGAGAGCATTTCATTGGCCTCACATTTTGAGGAAAACTCATTTAATTCACGTGAATTGGAACACAGCTGTTTTTCTAAATCCACACTTCCAGAATACTGTGTTCCAGTTTGTCGATTTCAAAATGTACATAAAAAGGGTGATTATTAAAGAGAAATGCCTACAAAAATGTAGGCTGAGATCCTGGATTGAGAGATACATTGTAAAGTTCCACACAGGGAGAATTGCAACATCTCTCCCACACACATCTCAACCCACCACCATTTTAAGCTGCTGCAGCATTCTCAATACCACCATTTACTGGCTAGTGGAGGGCCAAGGGTGAATGAAGTAGCATTAAGCTATGTTTCTATGCCTGAACAAACAGCAACAAGCATCCCCCGGGGCTTCCATAGGGTCCTCTAGGGCTCCCAGAGAATGATGTCATTGCTGCACAGCTAGCTATAGGAAGACAGATGGGTGCTGCTCCACTATTCCCTCACTATCCAGTGGCTAGTAAGGAGCTATGCAGACAGCTCCAGCCTGATCAGGGCCGTGGCAATCCCATGCTGTAGCCCTGATCTGGCCTTTTTACATCCTACAAAGGGCGTGATAGTCATCGTACTGTGGCTTTACAGTACTCTTTCAGTGCTGCATTATGTGGACGCTACTCTACGCCCCGACTCCGCCCCGAAGCCAGATCTTTAGGCAGATCTGCACAGGGCCTAAATGGCCATCTTGCAGAGGGGATGCAGAAACTTAAAAGGTGACTGTTGAGATGGGGAGTGTTTGGTTATTGCATAGATGATAAAGAATTTTAATTTCTGCAGTGACCAAAAAAGTAAGTAATACAGATATAAGTTAGACTATCAAAACTGGTACCTCCCAAAGTTCAGAAATCTATCCTTTCTCCATGCAAACCTACCAAACATCAGAGTGTGCCCCTTTAGCAATTCATTTGCCAGGGGAAGATGGCAAGGGGGCCCTGAGTAAAGAAAATAACAGAAGATGTCCTTCTGAATTTCTTGTAAATAATAATAATAATAATAATAATAATAATAATAAATATTTATTTGTATCCCGCTTCTCCCTTTTTGAGGATCGAGACAGATAACAGCGAGAGTTCATATGTTATCTGAAAATACATATGTTAATACCACCAACAATGCAGGTCACCATCCACATTCCTACCCAAATTACTTTATCTTAAGGGGACAAAACGCATACATGAAAAAAACTGAATGCAAAAGTCTCATAATATTTTCATGTGAATTAACTCCTTCCAGCTGTTTACAAATTGATATGGAATGGGATGGAATGCATTTAAATACCCAATTCAGCCAAACTGCCTGGAAATGAACTTGTCAGATTCACCCATCTCTGTGTTTGAATCCTACCTGGCTATTATTATGTTATGATAAAGCCAATATTAGAATAAACCCAGTGGGCCTTTTAACATTTACTCATCAGTTTCAGTTGCATGACACTTTGAGCTAGGGGTCCATGGGAACTTTGGCTTATTGATTGTGAGCAGTATTCTTTGTTCCATGGTTAGTTTTTCATGTCTGCATATGGTTACAGTGAGTGCTCTGGTTTGTTTCTCTCCCCACAAACTAGAGAAATGGAACTTAAAGAAACCCTTGAGCTCCTTCTCAGCTTTGACATAAGATGGGGAGCCAACTGCAAGAGTTCAGGGGGAACAATTAGGCGTAACACACCAGCCAGCTCTCTATAAGCAGTGGACCTCAAGTCAGTGGGTGGAAAATCTGTTCTGGGTTTTAGTCTAAGTTTGAAATCACTACCCAAGGCGCTGCCTGCTAACTAATCTCAAAATAGAGCCAGCTCTTTGGAGATCCGCTTTAAACTTCAAAGCTCTTTGGATAGCTCCTTTAAAGCTAAAACATGGAATGGATTCCCTATGCAACTAACACGGGAGCACACAGCTGCCATTTCTGGTAAGTCAGCTTTCCCCCAGATCTCTGGTTTATTGTGTTTTCAAGTGATTGTGGCCAATTAATCAGTTCGATTAATCAATTGGAAATCTCCATCAATTATTTAGAATGCAGATTGCAAGATGTTGCATAACACTATAAAACATTAGTATGCCAAGAGACTTTTGTAGCATCTTTGAGATAGACTGTGCAAAGGAATTTCACATCAAATCTGGCCTGAAGCAAACGGCCCAAAAAGGTGAGGCTGCTTCAGGGGCATGGTGTGCAGATGTTGCGTGTCCCTAGATAGGCTGGAAGCCACTCTGAGGCCGCCTACGGTGGCCTGAAGCTGCCAACAAAAGTAGTGGTAAAAACCGCTCCTACTGACTGCTCATTTGGGACCAACACCACAGTTCTTGGCTAATTGGGGCCGGAGGCCACTCCAAGCCACTAGTCTGCTTCACCCTTCTGACTTATGGCAATGTAACCTTTCTTGAAATGCTTTATCCAGAGGTGGCTTGCTGTTCCTTTCCTCTAAGCCCAAGAGAGTATAACTTGCTGAAGTGGGTTTCCATGGCTCACCAGGTATTCAAACCCTGATCCTTCCAAGTCCAAGCCCAACACTTAGACTAATACACCACTCTGGTTCTCTTTCTATGTTGTTGACATACAAAGTCCTAAATACCTCAGGACCAGAAAACTAGCACATTGCCCTCCCTTATATGTGCCAGAGCATCCATCAAATCTTCAACTGAGGCCTTTGCAAAAAATGCAATGCTATCTTGTAACATCCTGAAAGTGGGAATGCTTTGTGGTTACACTCTCCCCATAGCAAAAAAGATGGGGACTTGTATTTCATTTCAGATGCCAACAGAAAATAGACCTGTTGAAGTAGACCTTCACCACTTAGAGGAATAGAGTTTTTCTGTGTTATTTATGGAATGTATGTATTGAAAGTGTATTGTATTTATATTATATTGGAAGTATCTTTTTAATGGAAAACATGTAAAGGTATATTAGATCAAGCATTATATTGATACTATCTATCAGAGATTTATAAGCCCTCTGGCTATTGTTGGACTGCAAATCCTAACAGCCCTAGGCGTTATCTTCCAACCATCCTGATTTGGTGGGGGCTGTTGTTGTTGTGTGCCTTCAAGTTGTTTCTGATTTATGGCAACCCTAAGGTGAACCTATAATGGGGTTTTCTTGGCCAGTTTTGGTCAGAGGAGATTTGCCATTGCCATCCTCTGAAACTTGACTAAAATTTCTAGACTTATACATGAGTATATACAGAATCAGTCTGTCTACATCTATTGGTCTATCTGTACACACACACTACCACTATGAGGATAGGCAAAGAATATATAATTTTAATTGAAAGCCTGGAAGCCTACATTACACACTAGTCATTTTCTCCCAAAGAAAGGTGGTCCTAAACAAGTGAGGCACAGAGACTTGCCAGTTCTTCTGGTCTTCTCAGCCCCATCTTCCCATAATTTGTTTCAAATTGGGAGGAGATGGGAAGAATACAAATTCCATATCCCTTTTCCTGTTGTTGGTGCTATTGGGACTTGGTAACTGCAGTGCTCCTTTGCGGTTCTAATTTGAAAGGATGCAATCGGGAAAGCAGTCAGAGAAATAACATAACATTTTTTTCCCTCTTGGGTCAGAATATATACAGCTTGAGCTCATCCAACATAAGATCCCATTCTATGTTTTATAGGACTGTGCCTAGATCATCTCTTAGCTGCTAGCAAAGTAAATGCTAGCTGGTAAGAACAAACTCTTCTGAAAAACCAATAATGTCTCAGGAAAATCCCTCAGGCATCCACTCACATTAAAAAGGCTTACTTTTTTGCCCCTTTTCTTTTTCTTGACTCATGTCTTGTCTTGTTGTATCTGTTTCTATCGTTCTTTTTCCATCCTCCTCACCTTGAAATGTTTGCACAGATATGACTGTGAAAGAATATATCTCATGGGAATAATGCCAGTGAAGAGAGATCAAGGAACAAGGACCAGCTCACCTTCCACCAAGACAGCTTTAATGTCTTTGGGAATTCACAACCTGCAAGAGTAAGTGCCACTGGGTAAGAGCCTAGCTATATGTTCAAAAATGGCATGTGGTACCAGTTGTCCTTTAAGCCGGGCTGTGCCATTTCAGAAGGCAGATGGAAGACCACATGTTTAAATGCCCCTGTAGCTAAAACAGTTGCTTTGTTCATCAAAAGAAGTGGGGCTGGCTTACTATTTTCTCAAGATAGTTTTTGACAAGGGAAAATGAGTAAGTCTGATCCTATACATGGAACAGTCCTAGGAGGGCTACATGATGTATCTTTTCTACATCGTAAAAGACCTTAAAATTAAGATGTACACTTTTGCTGCATCCCACAAGAAAATTCATCATTGAAAAAGAGGAGAAGATGATATAATTTGGTTATTTAAAATGCTCATGCATATGTATTCATGCATAATTAGAAATGGTGGCGCAGTGGTTAAATGCCTGTACTGCAGCCATTCACTCAAAACCACAAGGTTGCGAGTTCAAGACCAGCAAAAGGGCCCAAGCTCGACTCAGGCTTGCATCCTTCCGAGGAGGGAGCTAAAATGAGTACCCAGACTGTTGGGGGCAAATTAGCTTACTTGCGAATTAAGCTTACTTGCTGTTCACCGCTATGATCTTTGGAATAGTGGTATATAAATAAAACAAATTAAATTATTAATTATATTTGCTTCCCTTAGAATAGAAATAAAGTATATCCTAACATAGTGGGAAAGTTTATGAACACTGGCTGACCTGTGTGCCTGGTCACTTTGCTGTTCCAGTGATAACTTCAGCTCCAAGTCCCTGGCTTCATCCCATGCAGACACTGAACCTAAAACACCAATCAATAAAATATAAAATTCTGAATAATTTCTTAAAACTATAGAGGAACTGGATGAAGATTATTATTCTGCTTTAGGGCCATGCTGAAGGAGAATGGAGAAAAATAGAAGAAATTGTTTTTAAAACGTACGCCATAAAATTTTACAAGGGTTGCTATACAATACTGCATATGGAGGACTGGATCCAGACTAAGCTAGTTATTGTTGATTTAAATTTATAAAAACAGTCATTACTTAGGATCTAATTGTGTGGGTAGAGTAGGGTAAACCCCTATCTGGGCCAGGTGCAGGATTTATGTTTTGTGTTGACTTCTTGATGCTTGATTAAGTATGTAATGTACGCTTACTTATAATTTAATGAACATATAATAATTTTTAAAAGACCCCAGTACCTAGCTGTTCTACAGTATTAGGTTGTGGATAGATTCTGTAGCCTTTCTGTATATGTATATGTCAACCACTTCCTCCAACCATTATACATACGTGCACATTAGTCTGTAACCCCGCTTCGATCCAATTGGGAGAGGCAGGGAAACACAAATAAATATTTTATTTATTATTATTATTGTACATCATGCCTGAGGGTCACCATGGACTTCTTGAATTTTTTGAAAGCTTTGATCCAACTCTTGATTTTGTTTCTTCAGTATACTTATATGTAACGTACTTATATTCTTATTATGGTTTTATTCTTATTTTTATACATTTTATTTTCACGTACTTTTATATAACTTTTATATAGAGTTTTATATAGAGTTGGTTACAGAGTTTTATTTAGTCTTGTGGTACTTTGAGATGGCCTAAGGGCTAATTAATAAATATTGATTGATGGATTGATTCTTTGGTATAGTAATATTTCACCTTAACAACAACAACCCTTTATCCAACTTTAGAAGGAAAGCTAAGTGCTTTACACATTATTGCTTGTTATTGTAACAGGTTATATATTAGTCTACAATACTTTATGCAAAACCTTTTATGCAAATAGCTGAAACTCTCTGACCCAGTTTCCTTCTCTTTTTAAACTCAACAGAAAATGCAGTCGTAAATTAATTCAGCCACAAATGTAGTTTTAAAAATCTTTCTTGCTGTTTTCATCTACTCTCATGAAGCATACAGATGCATTTATGTTGCCCACTGAATATTTATTTTAGTCTGTGTATGCTTGAAAAGGGCTGTTGCGTTCAAAACCTTCAGTTTGAAGTTGCTCTGTTTTTGCATATCAATACTTTATGGGCCCAATGGGAAATTGAAGGGGCATTTGGAGATTTCTATTGCTGTGACACACAGAATTTAGCAACTGCTTGCAAAATGCTGTTAAGTTTCAAACCAGGGATCTGAGCATCGTATTCCTTTAACCTGTGGCACACCTTGGCAGTTAACTAAAGGAGTGAGCAATTGATCTGTGTTATGTTGCACTTCAGTGTTATCATCACTACCAAAACCGCAAGATATCATATTGCCAGTGTGTTGTACTGCATTTGCTAACTCCATTAGGTCCAATCAGAATCCACCTGGCCCTATAAAACTGCTAACTCTGGCCTGGCTCCTTTATATGGCTCAGATTGGCTGCTCTGGACTCCAATATTCTTGGTTTGCCTTCAAACTATGGCAGATATCCTGTTATTGACAGATGTCATTGGTTTGCATCTGACTATGGGATATAGCCAAACACTTCTGCAGTCACCCTCTTCTGTTCTACCAGCCAAGAGATGGTTGTTCAGGGGCAGGGGGCTATTATTGCAGATCTGTGAGTCTGAAATTGGTAAGTGGGGAACTGTAGCAGAGTTCTGCTGGTGGAACTCTTATCTTACACTGGACAATGTAGAACCTCTGTGTTGTTGCTGTGTGCCTTCAAGTCATTCCCAACTTGTGATCTTATCCTGGCAGAATTTATTCAGAGAGGGTTTGCCATTACCTTCCCCTGAGGCTGAGAGCATATGATTTGCCAAAGGCCACCCAGAGAGTATCATGGCTGAGCTGGGAATTGAACCCTGGTCCCCTGAGTCATAGTCCAACACTCAAACCACTATGCCACACTTGGCACAGGAACTAATGGGACTTCTATGTACTAGTTATTCACATGAATGAGAAATGGAGTTGAATGCGAGTTTGAAGCAATGTGTTACTTAATGTCTGTAAGATGTTTTTTTCCTTACAAACCCCCCCTCCCCCCCAAAAAAAAACCTCCACCCAGCAACACATACATGTACATGAACAAATGTATTTCACTAATATCCCATGGGCTTGGTAAAGTCTGGGGTTATGGAATAAATAGTTAACATTGTTGTCAATATTCCTGATGAAGTTTAGAGACAGAATAGCTTGATTTAAAAGTGAAGCCAATGCTTCCTTTGTGCAACTGAAAGCATAATTAGAGCATACGGTAAGAAGAAAACCCCTGCAGTCGTGGGTGATACCATCCTCTCTTCCATCTGGCATTTCAAGCATGTGCCTTCTTCTTTGTATCTCTTTTTTTAAAAGGGAGGGTGGAGGACTACAATGAAGAAGACAGAGCAGTTTCAAGGGAGACATTGGAAGTTGAGAGATTTAGAAAGCAGAACATTTATGAACTTCCTGACCTAGTTTGGCATGTAATCTTACTAAGGAGTCACTGCAGGGAGATAGTGGGAAATGTGTTAAGCAGTTTCTACTGTTCCCCAGCATGGAGTAACAGCATGATCTACTCTGACCATGTACTCTACTTGATTCTAGATTCCAGAAAGAGTGTATCTCTCCATAGGAAGAACTCTAAAACATCCACGGGAAGGCTATCTCTTGGTCCTGCCACCATCACAGGCTTGCTAAGGACACAAGAGA
Organism: Sceloporus undulatus; assembly: GCF_019175285.1. Taxonomy (NCBI): domain Eukaryota; kingdom Metazoa; phylum Chordata; class Lepidosauria; order Squamata; family Phrynosomatidae; genus Sceloporus; species Sceloporus undulatus. Next base: position 215,351,069 of record NC_056523.1, read on the forward strand.
GAGCCTTCTTGGTGGCTGCTCCCACCTTTGAATCTCTCTCCCATGAGAGGCTTGGCTGGCCCCTTCCCTGCTCTCTGCCAGTTCTTCTCTCTGAATTTGATGAAATCAACACAAAATGTTCTGGAATTGTTTTAAAATTGCTTTTATTGAATGTACCCCGTCCTAACATCTGTATGTATGTAAAGCAGGATAGAATTATCTCAATAAAGAAAAAAAAACAGCTTGAATTCTGTGTTTTATACATGGTATGCATTTGTTTATTTAATACATTTTTGGCCAGGGAATGCCCGAGATGAAACCAAAACAGAGAATTCAAATTTCAGTCAAACCTATAATAAAATGTATGAATGTTAAAAAAAAAAAAGGGGGGGGGTGTGTGCCATTTTACATCTAGGGAGACCATAAATTCCCAGTTGCATTGCCTGAGAACAAACTTCATATCTGATTAAATCCAGAGATTTGAATCCACAGGAAATAACAGCTGTGATAGGAATGAGACATGCGGCATGTAAAGCCTATATTCATTGTCTGGGAAACAGTCGTTTTTCTTCAGCTTTCTTTAATTCTATTTACCTTGCTTGATTGGTGTGACGTTTTTGAAAACCTCTCAAGTGAAAAGCTTTTGGTAACTATCTGACACAATCACATTCAAGGTGCTTGGCTTGATTGATGTGATGCTGTTACACTTCCTTGACCTGACAAATTATATTTCTAAGGGATGAAAAAGGAAGCCTGTCAGGTAGCGTTTCCCACTAAGGTCAGGAGGTATACATAGCTAAAATCCGTTAAAAAGGTTTTTTAATGGGGGTGAGGGACAAACCTCCTGACCTGAGTCATTATGTCACAACACTGTACTGCTTTAGAAAATATATGATGGTGTGCATATTTGAATATTCATTAACATTTAAAAAAAATCCCGACATGCATAGATTATCGTTGAAAGACACCGTTCCTTTAATTTTGACATATATAAAAATAAACACGAACAAAAAGCAAACAGGGGGAAAAGGCTCAAAATAGCAACATGAAGCTTGATGAGAGAAATCTCCCAAGGACATTTAGTAGAGTAATATTTCTATGTTTTGTTCCAAGGGTCTGTCCCAAAAAGTTTAAATAATATATTCCAGTTATCCGTAATTAATTTTCTGGTTTCTTTTCCTTGAGCTGCAAGGTTTGGTGTCTTTGGCCAGTTATTTTCTATGAACTATAACCTAAAGCATCTGCTATTTAGTGATGGTCTCCCTTCCAAATGTTAACCAGGGTGAACCTGCTTTGCTTCTAAGATCAGATAGAATTTGGTGCCTTTGGAATATTAGGCTACCCTCTGAGTAGATATAGGATTATGCTTTACACTGCATTTCATTATTTTACTAATCATGAATGAATGAAACATCCATTTTCTTTTACATGCCATTTCAGCTCTGGTTGTGAATATGATAATCCGGCATTTATTTTTCTGTCTGATGTAATCTTTGATATTTCCTAAGAGGAGTTTTTGTTCTTTCCCGCCTCCTCTTATTATTACAGCTACTTCCTTCCAAAAGCAAATACAGTAGCTACAATGAGCCTTGCAAACATTTTGATGAACATTATGGTTGCCCAGATTTTCAGTAGCTGTCTTTTGCTTAAGAGGCATTCTTAATAGGTGAATCAGGCTCAGATGAGCAATATGTCCACTCTGATATCTCTTGAGTTTCTCCAGAGCATATCAGTTTGATTCAATATTTGAGATTTATGAAATCCACTACAAAACCCCAATTAAAAGCAGGTTAGGAAGCAAAACAGATTTTATTAACACTTCTCTTTTCTTGATAATTTAGTCTTGCTTAATTTATTAGCCATTTCTTTAATTAATTTATTAGGGGAATTTAATTTCGGCTCAGGCAAGGTCTTTAGGATCCAGAAATACTTTAATACCCAAATATTTATTTGAAACTGCATTCTGCAGGATAGAACAAAAGTCTTTTGTAGACCTTTTCATAACATGCTTGAAATTAAAATCTGCTGCTTAGATTTTGATTAATTTAATCAGCTCATATTCCCCTGTACGGAAATCTCCATTAATACCTATTTTAAATGCTCTGCTACTGCAGTGAACGAGATTGCTTCGTTGTCAGCAAATACTGTCATATTAAATTCCCTGTTCTTTGCTTCCTACAACACACCATTAAACACGCTAAGTGCCAATCATCACAATAGGACAAAAAGAATGCCTGACTTTCTCCAGATTGTACTCACAGTCAGGAAATGCTCAAGCTATGCTGGTTGCATTCTCACAAGCACTGCTTTCTCTTGATAGTGATAAAATACCTTGTTTGGTAACAGTCCTACTCACTAACCACAGTATCAGCTTAATATTTTTTTTTTGGGGGGGGCTGTCTGAAACAGAAAAGCAAATAACCTTGCTCTCCTATGCTGGGGATGTAAGTCTTTACATATTTGATTCTCATACGCAAGGAGAAAAGGGTTTCAAAAGTTTTCTCCTTGCTGAACAAATTTGCAAGATTTTTTCCCCGTGAATTTTTAATAGGCATGTTTTGGTTTTCAAAAATTTAGTTTGTGCAAAACCAATCCATTTCCGCACAAAAATGTTGTTTTATTTGGATGGGTGGGGAGGGGAGGGTTCACTTTTTATGTTCAACTCAATTTTTCACTAACAAGTCTCGAAACGTGAAAAATCTTATGGAAGTTGACTAGGGTCGAATCTCTACTGCAGAAATAATGCAGTTTGGTACCACTTTTATTGCCATGGCTCAGTACTATGGAATTCTTCGGTCTGTAGTTCTGTGAGATATTTAGCCTTCTCTGCCAGAGAGCTCTGGTGACACAACAAACTACACGCCCCAGGAGTCCATAGAAATGAGACATAGCAACTAAAATGGTGTCAAACCGCATTATTTTTGCTGTGCGACTTAAACCAAAGAGTGCATTCACTATGCCATTTTCCTAGAATCCACCAGCCATCACTGCCCCCTCTTTCTCCCCTTTGAAGGAGGGGGGGATGATGGGTATTACTGTACCCTTTTCTCTTATTACTGTGCTGCTAAATTCCTTTTAATTTTGTTGTTATCGTTGCTGGATCTGCCCTTTCTGCAAACAAGAGAATCCCTTCATAGGCAGATTTGAATTCATGTGATCTGATTCATATCCCTTCATCTTATCTTCCTATTCTATTTTATATTAAAAGTCTGTGCCACGGTTGAAAGTGGGTGGCCTGTGTGTGCTCTAAGGCCACAATGTGCCTGGCTGGTTTTTGCCTATCAGAAAAGGCTTATGGGCTGCTGCAGCTGGGGCTTCTCTAAAGCACACACATTTTATTGCCTCTTTAATCAAAGTTTACTTTAGCTGGGGAGAATGTTTGCCAAAGAGAGTCTCTGTACAGCCGCGTTTGCAGGAACCTTTGGTGTGAAGAAATGAAAAGCAGTTCTTTGGCTTGATCAAAGATATGCTTGGGAAGACAACATGAAACTCCACTGCTTCTCTAAGGCAGGGCTGGGGAAGCTATGCCCGTCCAGATAGGGAGAGGTTGATAATTGACATTTCACTGGGATAATGAATCTGTTCTAGGTTTTGGACTAAACTATATGGGAGATATCCAAGGTGTTGAACCTATTTTGGGGAGAGGGTCAGCACCTTGGGTAGATGGGGTTTGCTGCACCACATCTATGGATGCCACCCAGTCATGATGACACACCAGTTTCCATCAGCCTAGGCCAGCCAAGCTAATGGTGGGCAATGATGCGAGCAGCCCTGGATGAACAAGATGAGCAGGATAGCAAGACAGCAGGAGGGGAGGAAGGGAGGTCGGGGCATGCCACTGCCCCCCTGGCAGTCGGGTGACACCAAGCTTAGTAATGCCACTGTTTAAAGGTTTTTTTATTGCTTCAAATTGTTTTAATCTATTTAGTTTGATTTTACTTGCATGCCACCCAGAGATCCTGTGATAAAAGATGGGATATAAATACAGTGGTCCCTCAACATTTGCTGGGTTTAGGGGTAAAGGACCCCCCGTGAATGTGGAAGAAACACAAATAAAAAATCATTATTCTTTTTACCTAAGAGAACCTCTCTCCAGGAATCTCCAGGTCCTCCAGTGCAACTCTATGCTCAACATCTGCCAGAAGTTGATCACAGAATCATGCTGGAGGACCTACAAATGCCTAGAGAAAGGTTTTCTCTAGGAACCTCTAGCTTCTCCAGCACAAGTCAATGGTCAACTTCTGGCAGAGTTGCACTGGAGGAGCTAGAGATTTCTAGAAGGAACATATTCTCCTTCCTTGGAGGTCTTTAAGCAGAGGCTGGATGGCCCTCTGTCGGGGATGCTTTGATTTGGATTTCCTGCATGTCAGGGGATTGGACTGAATGGCCCTTGTGGTCTCTTCCAACTCTATGATTCTATGATATTAATCAAAACCACAAATAATCAAATTCGCAAAAGTCAAAGCTGCAAATGTGGAAGGCCAACTTTATTTACATTCGTGTCTTAATTCTCAGATGAACCTGCTAGGCCACTCTTTGTACAGAAACATAAACTACTGTAGATACAGTAGGCCTTTGGTCTCATCCATCATGGTTCTACTTTTGCTCTTTTATGCAAATTATAACATTACTGTACCTATGCTGTGGCCACAAATTTTGGACCAATGATACACCAAATATTATCTGGAGTTGTGATACGCATGGCTCTCCAGATGTTATGGGACTATAGCTGCCATCACTTCTGGTTGCTGGCCTTTCTCTCTGAGGCTGATGGGGCTTTGAGTCTAACCACAATAATCGGAGGATCACCTGGGCTGGAGTTCTTGACTGTACTATTATTAGGAAGGGGTTAGGGTTGTGTTTGGAAAATCAATTTGCACTATATAAAAGTTGCTTTTAAAAATGTAATTAGTTTTCCCCCCCTTCTTGTAATAATAATAAATGAAAACTCGGAGGGACAATGAAATTCACCCAGTATTTTAGCATTTCTGTTCTTGGGTATTACGCACTTAATTTAAATGGAGAGAGTTCCTTGTATCTATTAGGTGGTCTCTTAATAGCCTTACCATTAATTAAATCATGCCTGAAGGTGTGAAACTGTCAAAGAAACCTAGTGTTCTGAATAAAACATTAGGCAAAGAGCAAAAATATTACTTCTCTGGTTAAAGAGCAAGTAGCTGAAGGTCCCTATAGAACTGCCAGAGCAGGACATGGAAACACTCCTGTTACTAAATGTTGAAGCTTTTTTTCTTTTTCTTTTTTGGTTTTTGCAATTATTAAATGCCACTGTGTGTGTGTGTGTGTGTGTGTGTGTGTAGCTTGACTCTGCATGCACTGCTGTTGTTTAATAACAAAGAAAGCAATGGAATAACACAACAGGCTTAGGATGCAGCGTGACACGGAGCTGAAAACAGGGCTCGTGTTTTTGTTATTGATAATTATTTTATCACACTGTTGCAGTTAGATAAATTCCTGTTTGCAATAGCTATTTTGCATTACAGTTGTAACTCAAGGTACCACCAGTCCTTTTGAGATGGAAATGTAACTTTTTACCTTGTACAGCTATAGGGGTGCAGCCTCACTCAATGGTGGAGGAATGTTCAGTGGTTTGGGTGCTGGCTCATCCTTTTCCCTCATGCTCTGTGGTGGCTTTGGAAGTAAAGATGAGGTCTATGGGAGGAGAGTGTTGTTGTTGTTTTTTGTATCATAGGACAGCAGTCTGTAGCATTCAGATTTTAAAGTAACTAAAATATAACTGTTCCAGTTACCTTTGACAAATAGGTAGCTAAACGGCTTAAAAATTGTAACCACTGCCATGTTAACTATCTACTTTTAGGATGTTGAAACTGCATTTGCAACTAGTTCCATTTAAAAATTGACTTTCCAAGCTGTAGATGAGTTTGGGCTCTAGACTTAATAGTTTTATGTTCTCTCCCTTTAGATGACAGGTTGTGAACATGTAGCTCTCCCAAAATCATTGTTCTGTAACTCCAACGTTCTTCACTATTAAAAGTGATGGCTAAGGCTGATGGGAATTGGAGTCCAATCACATCTGGAGAGCCACATGTCCCCCACTCATGTTTTACATAGTAATGGTACTTACTTTGTTCACTTTAAAATATGGTAAGTGAGCCCTGCCCTCCTGCTCATTCAACTGCATGGTACCCCCAATGTCTGTCCCAAACTTTTGCCTTGAATGCAACCTTGGAAGAAGCAAGGACAATGGTACTGATAGTAGGAGAGGAAGTGTGACCATTCATGATGAAACTTAGACAAAGCAAGGCATAGACAGAGAAGAAGCAAGGGTAAGGTGATGTGAAACAATGATGCAGCTAGTTGTTTATACTAATTACCTAAACTTGATCTGTAAACCATTTTGTGGAAGTCACATTCTAGCCTATTAGGCTCCCGGCTGTTGTATGGTTTGATTACAAGACAATTGTCCTCTGACTAGAGCAGGATGATAGCCCCCAAACTGAATCCCTGGCTGGCATTCTTCAGGTGACTCATCCGACACTTAACTGAGATGCTTAAGGGAAGTGCCATTTTGTTCACTTCTGTGGGATTTCCTCAGTGACCTTCAGTGAACTGTTTGTCTTACAGCGATCCATTTTCTCACATCATGTGCACTGGAGAAATCCATTTTTATTTATCATTTGTAATGTTGCTGTTGTGACATCAACTGAAGTGGTTGCATGTTTCTTGATTATATGATACCAGCTCTGCATATTTATTATATCAGAGGATTATGATGGATACTTAAGCTTGGCTGTCCCTGATAAAAAGGATGCACTAATGTCAGCCCCCCCCCCCTTTGAGAATTCAGCTTCTGAAGATGAAGCAGACTTCCACAGCTGTGCCCTCCTCCATCTCAGTCTGACAGGCACCTGAGTGCTCCACAGGAGAAGGGGAGAAGTTCTAGTCCAGTCCTCTAGAACTTATGTAGCTAAGTATGGAGCTCCAAGTCCAAGGGAAAGGAGGTGGTTCTGGTGTCTGGCACAAACAGCCCTCCCTTGCAGGCAAAGTTAGAGGCTGCATGCATATAGCTAGGCAATGTCCTCCTGAAATACGTTCAAGTTTTGCTTTACACGCTAGGGGCTTTGCCCCTTTCAGTTGCTGGAAACAAACTTGATTTCTTTCTCAAGCACATGTCTACTATGAGATCTATCTCTGTGATTAATGACCCTGGACTGTTTCTTGATCTCATTATCTCCTACCTATGAACTATATTTTGATTCATGGCTTCTGACTCTGGACTGTTTTGGTTATTGAATACTACTTGCTTCTTTTGTTTCTGAACTTTTGGTAACCTGCCCTCTGGTGCAGTGTGAGAACAGGACAACCATACCTTTTCAAGTACTCACCTTTGGTTATTTCCATGCCCCACCCTTAAGGCACCTGGAGAGAGTTTGGAGAGGCCTTTTCAACATTCTGCAGATATGATTTTCTAAAGATGCCTAATGTTTTGGTTTTAGTGTCTTTGTCCAGTCCTTTAAAACCATTAAATAGCTAAGTATGGAATCAAAAGAAATATAGCATTTTTACATGACTCGCTGGGTGGAGCTTTTCCTCCCTTGGATATGAGACAGTTGTATGATAATGACTATAAAGCTGAAAAGGTGTTGGTAGGCCAGCTCTCCCATGAGATGGAGTAAAGCAACCACCTCAGGTGGCAGATGCCGTGGGGAGCAGAAGTAGTTCCTCCAACAATTCTTCCTGTTCCGTTCAGTCATTCTCCCTTTGTGTGATATATGAACTGTCCTGTAACCTTTAAACTAGTCTCCTGCCCTCTGTGGTGCTAAAGGACTTGTCCCATCAGCAACGTTCAACTGCTGATACAGTTCACTTCTACACATGAAAAGGGTAGAGGTACCATCTTGTTCTTTGCCTCAGGCTGCAAAATGTCTTTGACCAGCTACTATTCCACAGTCTAAACTATTTTACAAGTTTCTTGGCATGGGGAAAATGAGGTGCAGGGAGAAACATGTAAACAAGATGGACCTCTTTAGTGGAAATGCCAGGATATAACTTTAATAAACAAAAACATAAAATGACAGAGCACTTTCTGCTATGTCTTCCACCAAACCAAATATCATTCATGCTTTTCAATCAATGCAAGGCTCACTAGTGCAGGAGAAAAAAATGAATATAGTATACAGAAGGTGAAGAATACCCCTGAGCAGTATATAATAGCGGCAGTGTGTACCCCTGCTGAGATCCTTGGTGCGAACATGAGAGAGTTACAGAAGTTTCCCTCTTTGAAATGTTGGAAGGTTTGTGCATATGAATTTAAAGGGGGCAGTTGATTCAAAGCTAACAAAGATGATTCCTTCACCTTCCTTCATCCCTGCATGAATCTGTAAGAGGTGAAATGAAAAGATGGATTGATCTCCAGCCCTAACACTGAGATAATGGCAGGCAAAATCACCACCTCTTGTTTGCCAAGGACCAAGGGTTATGCTTTCATCTTAAACATTCTGAAGACTGTCCTCCAGAACACAATCATTTTAGTCTAAGGTCACTGTCTAAGGGCATCATTAACGTCACTGGAGAGAAAAATAAAGCTCCCCTTTACATTAACTGTCCTGAATCAGCTTCAGTGTGATTAGTTGAAAATCCAAGCTATGAAGCCTCTTAGTGTCAAAGACTTTTGTTGGTGCAACTGCCACTGACGGAGAGCAGTTCAACAAAATGATTGTGTTTGGATGTGCATATGTGACTGGTACATGTTTCAGAATTATCCCTTTAGCATGTCTCCTCTTCTTGTTCTGTCTTCCTCAGCTAACAGGCTTGCTCTTTTTAAAACTCAACCAGGAGAACTGTGTCCCTCAGCTCAAACATCTATGCTGGACTACAACTGTGGAGACCAGGGTTCAAATCCCCACTTGGCCATGGAAACCCACTGGGTGACCTAGGCTAAATCATACACTCTTAGCTTCATAGGATGGCAATAGCAAACCCCTTCTGAAGAGAACTTGCTCAGAAAACCCTATGAGCCTTATCAAACTAGACAAATCCTGCTCAGAAACAGGATTTTAGAAGTAGCAAAACCCTGCAAATGTAGGATGATTTTCAGATGTGTCTTTTGGGTACTCATTTTAGCGACCTCAGAAGGATACAAGCCTGAATCGAGCTTGAGCCCTTTGCTGGTATTGAACTCGCAACCTTATGGTTTGTGAGTGAGTGGCTGCAGTACAGGCATTTAACCACTGAGCCATCAGGAGTCCTTAGTGACTCTTTCTACCCCAGGCAGCACGTAATCTTACACCTGTTTGTTCTTGGGTTAAGATTGTGATCTGAACTAGTGGAGCGTCTTCTTGCTCTCCCACTGGTGGACTTGCTTAGCCTCATTGTTGATGTTGCCAGCAAAGCAGAGGGAGTGGGGAAAGGGAAGCTAGCCTGCCTGCCTGTCTCTTATGCGACTTTGTGATTGGAAGACTTTCCCAGAAGTCTTGCAAAGGTACTTTTCAAGCAGATGGGAAGAAGGTAAGTGAGAGTGTGAAAGAGTTCCTTCTTTTTCTCCTTCTCATTACCATGAAATGAGCCACTGAAGATGTACCATTTGTCCTGTTCCTGCTGCATTCAGGAAAAAGGGACTCTCAGAGGTTTATGCAAGTGCTTTGGGGCCTATTACACACTTCTGATCACGTTGTCTCAGGTAGCTCAGGGGAGAGATTTAGATCCCAAGATCCTCCAAGTGACATCAGGACCACAATAATGCCTGAACTTGACTCAGGATTAACTGACTAGCTTTCCTTCTCCACCTCTTGACCTTATTCATCTTCTCTTTGTTCTTGTTCTCCACCAGACCAAGAAGTGATTGGTTATCACTTGGCCTTCCCCTTTTGAAATTGCTTTACAGAAGCTGCATCCTCGTCTGTGCTGGCTGAACCTCATAGTGTTCACTTTTTAAAAGATGCTGAACCCTATGAACACACAACATGGAATTCCATCTAACCTTCAGATAAAAGACATTACTTGTTTTCCAGTGATTTTGGAGGAGGTCTCAAGTGGAGTGCTGCAGGATTCTATCCTGGGGCCAACACACTTCAATATTTTTTGTTTATCAGTGATTTATATAATAGGGTGGAGGGAATGCTTGTTAATACAAATCTGGGAGGGATCGCTAACACATTGGAAGACAGGAACAGAATTCAAAAGGACTCTGATAAACTTTAAAAAATCTGGGCTGAAATGTATAAAAAATGAAATTCAACAGAGACAAATGCAAAATTCTACATTTAGGCCACAAAAACCAAATGCATAGGTCTAGGATGGAAGTACTTGGCTCAGGAGTATTACATGTGAAAAGGACCTTGGGGTTATTGTTGATCATAAGTTGAACATAAGCCAGCAGTGCGATGATGTAATAATAATAATAATGATAATAATAATAATAATAATTTATTTATAGTCCGCCCAATCACAAGGAATCCGGGCAGGTTACAGTAATAAAAATATATATAGAGAATACAATACAATGATATAAAACAGAGTGACATAAGTCACAGTAATTCACAGCTAGCCCTGATGGAGTTTGGCCTGCCTTTTCACTCCCTCCCAGGCCAGATGATAACAGCTGGCATGGAGGGAGGGCTCTTCTTCTTGAGGGAAGAATTTAATTTTAATTAATTTTAATTTAATTCTTCTTATTAAATTTAAGAGAAGAACTGGTGGACAGAGTGACATAAGTCACATTAAATAGGGAGAGGAACTAGGAAGGGAAGGCCTGCTGGAAGAGATCTGTCTTAAGAGCCTTTCTAAAGCCTGTAAGAGTAGAAATGTGGCAGATTTCCTTCGGCAGGTCATTCCAAAGGTTTGGAGCAGAAGTGGAGAAGGCCCTCTGGGTAAGTGAGGTTAGTCTAGATTTTTTTGGTTGAAGTAGATTCTTCTCCGAGGACCTTAGAGTGCGGGATGGACAGTACAGAAGAAGGCGTTCCCTTAAGTATTCTGGACCCAAGCCACATAGGGTTTTAAAGGTAATCACCAACACCTTGGACTTTGCCCGGAAACTAATTAGCAGCCAGTGAAGGGATTTCAAAACCAGTTTTATGTGATCATTACGAGAAGTACTTGTAATTAACCTGGCTGCCATATTTTGTACAAGTTGAAGTTTCCAAACTTGGCACGAGGGTAGCCCTATGTACAGTGCATTACAGAAGTCCAATCAAGAGGTTACTAGCGCATGTAATACTGGTTCAAGGTCTCCCTGTTCCAGGAAGCAAATGCTATCTTAGCCTGCATTATTAGAACCAATTTTTCCAATGCTATTCAGACCTCTTCTGCAGTACTGTGTTCAGTTCCGGGCACTTCACTGTAAGAAGGATATAGACAAGTTGGGGCAGATTAGGAGAAGGTCAGTGAGGATGATAAGAGGTATGGATTGGAGAACAAAACATATGAGGAGAGGTTGAAGGAGTTGGGCACGTTCAGCTTGGAGAAGAGAAGATTGGCGGGACATACAACTGCACTCTTTAAATACCTCAAGGGCTGCCACAAACAGGATGATGCTGGCTTGTTCTCTGCTGCGTCACAGAGTAGAAGTGCGTTTTAAGGTACAGGAGGATAGATTTCAATTGAATATTAGAAGGAATCTTTTAATCATCAGAGTGCTTCGGCAATGGAACTAATTACTAAGAAAGGAGGTGAGGCCTTCTTCTCTGAATGTTCTGCTTCTTGGCACAATCATGAAAGCCCTCATTTCTTCAGCAGTCATGGCATTATTTTAAAAGAATATACCCCTTGATTTTAATTAAGGTATCAATGTTTGGCTTAGCCATGTTTTTCTCCTCAGGGGATGAGATAAAGAAAGACCTGGAAGGACAGGAGCTACTTAGACTCTACTGCTCATCTTTGCACAGCTTGATCTATGTAAGGTCTGTTGTTTTTGGGGATCTGTTGTCTGTTCATTTGGTATACAGTGAGTCAGTCTGATGACTAACCCATTGCTAACAAATGCTACCAATTTATAGACAAAACAAGACCCACCTAAGCCTCATAGCTGAGCTTCTTTTTTTCTGGATGGAGAGGTAGTATTATCCGAGAAGCATTTAAGCCATTCATGCCCAGCAGTGCAAAGAATTTGGGGAAGTCAAACAGTCTGGTTCAATTGCTTTTTTAAATGGTAGCTGACAGGCTTTGCAAGATTTGTTTATTCATTACACTTATATCCCTCCTTTTGTCAAGATCAAGGAAACATTCATGTCCCTTCTCCATTTTTGTTCTGACAATAGCCCTGTGAAGAAGGTGAAGTTGGGATAAAGGGCAGTGCACATATCCATGTGTAAATGTAGCTTATACAAATGGATGTTCCTTTTTGCATCAGATACCTGGAACTCTTTGTATTCCATCTATAATCTTCTGCCAGAACTTTAAGGTGCTTACTGGTGAAAAAGGAAGGGGGGTTGCAATAAAAAGAATGAAGATGTGGCTACTTTGGATTCTAAGAGGAAAAGAAAAAGAGGATTCACTCCATCCTCATTTCTTTTCCCCTTTGAGCTGAGATTAGCTGCTTTTTCATCATCTGAATTGTTTCCTTTATCTCAGCCTTCCCCAACTGTTACTTAGCACAACAAAAGCCTTTCCTGGGGGTTAATAAATTTGGGAAAAACATAGGACTGTGTGGGCTGAGCATTATATGTCTTCTCCTTGATGTCAGATCTCAGCCAGTGAGTAGTTGAGCCACTTGTTGATCTTCATGGCTGAGTGAGGGTTTCAGCCTTGGTTTGGCCAGCCTGAGTCCAGCACTCAAAGCACAACATTTTATGGGTTAAACTGGTGAGAAGATACATTATCTAACTTTGTGTCCAGCCTTCAGGCTGCCATTGCTGTCCTAGAGAAGTGGTTAAAGCTCAGCTAGATCTACTCAGGAATGTGCCAGCTGTGCCAATTCCTTGAAAATCACCACATGTCTTGATTACATCTTGTTTGGATTACTGTAATACATTCTATGTGAGGCTGCCTTTAGAAACTGTTTGGAAACTTCACTGGGTTCAAAATGCTGCTGGCTGGTGCTGATTACAGGGAACATATAGTGCCCCCCCCCATTGAAACAGCTTCACTGGCTAATGGTTCATTTCCAGGCAGAATTCAAAGTGCTGGTTATTGGCTATATCTGTTAAAGCTGTATATGGCTTTCCACACTACTAGAAAGACTATGCGGCGAAACAGACTGCCCCAAAGGAGTGGCTTGCCCCCTTCCCCTTTGAGAGCCACATCATGGCTGCGGTAACTGCACACCTTAATCCTGATCTGGTGTTTTTCTGGGCCAAAAAGAAGTGGTGAAATGCCGCTTCTTTTTGGCTCAGAAAAAGGGCACCCTTGCCGCTACAGTGGTACCTTCTACACTCCTTTTGGTGTGCGTCATGTGAACTCTGTGCCAAAGGAGTGCTGTAATACTGCCCACTGTGCGGTCAGACAGGTGGTGTGATGCCGGATTGGGAGTGGCATCTGAGCATGCATTGTCCAAATGCCATGCCCCCATACCGCTTCCAAGCCAGTGCTTACTGCCAGTCTGTACAGACCCTATATCTCCCTGTATCAGTTTTAAGATCTGCAGGGGAGGGATTTCCTATGGTTTTCCCCACCATCCTCATAATCACAGTTGTGTTTTGTGAGGACATGGGAGAGAGTCTTCTCAGTGGCTGATCCCAGACTTTGGAATTCTTTCCCATGATAGATTCAGTCATTTCTGGGAGGCAAAAACCTTTTTATTCAGGCAGGGCTTTGGTTTATAATAATTTCTGTTGCAGAAAGGGCTTTTAATTGGATTCTGTTTTCCTCTCTTTTACTGTGTTTTAATTGTGTTTAATATTGTTTTAACTTTGTGTTTTTAACAAAACCATTGTTTAACTGTGTTTCAACTTTTGTACATAAAATTTTACTGTTTGCAAGCCACATTTGAACCCTTGCAAGGAGAAAGGTGGGATATTAAATTAACTATCCTGTATATATTCATGTATAAGTCTAGAAATTTTAATTAAACAATTGACCCCAAAAACCTGATCAGCGTATCCACAGGTTGTTGTAAATACTGTATTTCAATTCCTTTTTTTTTTTTAAAAGAACCATTCCCTGGTGAAAGGCAAGAGTGTAATCTGTTCTGGTAGTGCTGACCCCCACCTATCACTTTATTCTCTCATCCATCAAACCTTCAGAATGAACACAAATAGTTATGCCTGCTGGATTTTGTAAGTTCTTTGGCATTGTTTTTCTTTGCTGCATCCTTTAGATCCTTGTTACATGGCCTTAAGTTTTACCCTCGATTTACCCACAGGTCATATCAAAATCCACAATTTTAGCCCCCAAACCTACCCTCGACTTATACATGAGATCAACTTATATTCGAGTATATACAGTAATTAATCTTAAGCAGGTACACCAGAGAGGGACACCAGTCTTTGGAACTGGAGAAATTTAGATTATGGGATAGATGGGAAGTTGCAGCCTTGAAATGTCACTTCTTTTTGCATGGAAAAAACTGGGTTAGCAACAGATATTGGAGGGTTTGTTTTTATGAAAGTTCTCCATACTCCCTGTAAGGATGGTCAATCCCAGCTAGCTGTGTTTCTGGAAATATTCAAAAAATAAAAATTCTCCAATTCTGGCTGGCAGCTGAAAGTGATGTAGCCCGACACTGTTCATCTTTCTGATCCTTAGCCCATTCTGGGATGGCAGAAGGTACAATTGAAGATGCATGATGCAACTCCAGAGTTTCACCCTATTTCCATTCCCTGCAACTTTTCTCAAGCAGTATCACTCTGACAGTCATCTGTTCCAGCTTGGGGAATTTGGTCTTCCCTTGCAGCAATCCTAGGTCATCCAGCTACCTGGCTCCCCTTTTCTAGGCAATTCCTGTTTAAAGTCAGCCACCTGTAATATTCGCTTGGTTCTCTAACTGTTTTAATTACACTGACAGCTTCCAAACTGTATGATCTGGTCTCACTACATAGGTCTGTTTTGTAGGTAGGTCAGTAACTAGCAGCATTCTGAAGACTTTGTTTTTTAAGTAGTTAAGACTAACTATTTTATTTGTTTTTGAATTAAAACAAACCAGAGAGTTAAATTTAAGTAATTTTAATTATAATGTAACTATAATGGCATGTTCAATATGGTCCCTGTATTCATGGGGGATATTTTCCCAAACCATGGAAATATGAAACCACAGATAATAGCAAACTCTATTAAAATGAATGGCTTCTGGGGAAGTTGATGATAGAGTCATGCTGGAGGACCTAGTGATTCCTAGACAACATACCTCTCTAGGAATTTCTAGGTCCTCCAGTGCGACTCTGTGGTCAAGCTTTGCTGGAAGCATAGCATAGAATTGCACTACAGGACCTAGAAAATGTCTAGAGAGATTTTTTTTCCCCCCTGAATGTGGGTAGGTGAAACCGTGGGTGCTGGTCCCACAGATACAAAACCCTGGTGGCAGAGTGGTTTAAATGCCAGTATTGCAGCTACAAAGTTGTGAGTTCGATCCCAGGGCCCAAGGTTGATTCAGCTGTCCATCCTTTTATAGGTCAGTAAAATGAATACCCAACTTGTTGGAGGCAATTAGTTTACAGATTGTAAACCACTTAGAGTTCATCAATAAGTGGTAAAGACATGTAAATTGCTATACAGTGTTGTACTGTATCATGAGTGTGAGGCTAATCTTAATTTTCCAAACTGCTTTACCACTGTGATTAGCAAATGTCTCATGCTTCTCTCACTTGCCAAGAATCCACCTCTCTTCTTCCTTTTCCCCTCTGTGCTTTACAGCCACAGGGTCTTTTCTCTTGTTTACTAGCCCATGAAATAACCCTTCTTTACCCCAGTCCTCCTTTGATATCTATTTAATCTCAAAAGGGATGTTTAGTCACTTAGCCACTGAAGAAGCCCCAATGTGAGTCCAATAGCCTGCCCAAGTAAGGAGATCTGGTAGGCTTTGCTCAGAAGTGCTAGTGCATATAGACAGGATAAATCCTTTGAGGCTAAAATCTGCACAATCCCTTCACACAGCAGTTGGATGATGAGGGATTCACTGGGTACTTGCCAAAAGGTTGGGAATCAAAGGGTACTTCCCTCTGGAAATTACACCACTTTGTGTGAAGCATCTGAATTGATTGCTCTGCCATTTCCACACACTTCTGGCCATTCTTCCTCCTGGAAAAATTGCCTCAGAGTCAGGACATGTTTCCTCCTACAAATATGCCCATTTGGGGCAGTCCCAATTCAGTTTCGGCTGAGTTCAGACAGCCACCCTCTCCGTTTCTCTCTAGACTCCTTGGCACACATAGGCTCACTCAGGTCCAAGCTATGTGCTGAGCCAGACTCACTCACTACTTCTACCATTCAAAACCACTGTGTCTGAATATTGTAAAGTATTGCCCTCTGCTAAACCCTCTGAAATCACTGTCAGCTACCACTTTTACATCATTATTTCTTGTACATGGGTGGAGTGTGTTTTAGTGAAAGGTGATTGCTGTTGTAAATAAAACTAAATTATTGAAGTCGAAGGCTTTCATGGCCAGCATCCATAGTTTTTTGTGGGTTTTTTGGGCTATGTGGCCATGTTCTAGAAGAGTTTATTCCTGATGTTTCGCCAGCATCTGTGGCTGGAATCTTCAGAGACGATGCCTGCCACAGATGCTGGCAAAACATTAGGAATAAGCTCTTCTAGAAAATGGCCACATAACCCCATAACCCCACAAAAACCTAAATTAATTTGGAATCTGTAGTCTGGAGTTCTTTGGTTTGGAACCATTATACATACTTGACTATAAATCGAAAAATTTATGCCCCAAAATGAACTCCAAAATCATGGGTAGACTTCTGTACGGGGCAATGAGTTAATGCTAACAAATTTCTTGAAAGAAGAAGTACCCACCTTTCTCTGTAGCCTTATAATGGCTCCCTGTTTGAAGCCCCGGTGCCCACTCTCCTCTCTCCCTCTGTGTGTGTGTGTGTGTGCGTCTGTTTTCCTCTCAGCCTTCCCGCACAGCCAGAGCTAACAAGCTGTTGCTGAGGCAATGTATGCCCTGGCTTGTACCCCATTTTGCCTGGAAGTCCTGGGGGTGAAAGGCAGAGAGAGAGAGAAAGGCCTGTCCTCTATTTTTGCAAGCCCTGATTCTTGGGAGTCCTGGGGGTTAAAGACACACAGAGAGAAAGAGCTGTCCTCTATTTTTGCAAGCCCTGATCCTTGGGAGTCCTGGGGGTGAAAGGCAGAGAGAGAAAAAGAGCTGTCCTCTATTTTTGCAAGCCCTGATCCTTAGGAGTCCTGGGGGGTGAAAGGCAGAGAGAGAGAAAGAGCTGTCCTCTATTTTTGCAAGCCCTGATCCTTGAGAGTCCTGGGGGTGAAAAGTAGACAGAGAGAGAAAGGTCTGTCCTCCTTTTCGCAAGCTATGAGCCTTGGAGATGCTTCTGGTAAGGGGAAGAATGTGTGTGAGTGTGTGAGTGTGTGTGCGCATGCATGCCGAGGTTTGTTTCCCCTTTTCCATGCCAAGACTGATGTTTGGGAGAGGTCCAGAGAGGGAGATATAGGGAGGTAAGTGGTGCTTTGTTCCCCCCCTCTTAGATCTTTCCTAACATCCTCCAGTGTTTGCCCCTCGACTTATCCACGGGTCATATCAAAATCCATGATTTTGGATACAAAAACTGCCCTCGACTTATACATGAGTATATACGGTAGACTAGACCCCAGCTTTTAAAAAATTACCCAAAGCTCTCGTGTTGCTTCCTATTGAGTTAAAATCATTCCACCAATGAATGTGATTGTGGGTGCCCTCTTGGGACCCCAGTATTTTGGGTAACACACCATTTTTCTGTGGACTGACTTTCTAGGCATAAAAACTGGGCTGAAGTTCAGCTGTCTTGTTTATAGCTTTCAGTTGGGATGCCCAATGTTCCCCTAATTCAGGCAGGGCTTTGGTTTATAATAATTTCTGTTGCAGAGAGGGCTTTTAATTGGATTGTGTTTTCCTCTCTTTTACTGTGTTTTAATTGTGTTCAATATTGTTTTAACTTTGTGTTTTTAACAAAACCATTGTTTAACTGTGTTTCAACTTTTGTACATAAAATTTTAGTGTTTGCAAGCCACGTTTGAACCCTTGCAAGGTGAAAGGTGGGATATTAAATTAATTATCCTGTATATATTCATGTATAAGTCTAGAAATTTTAATTAAACAATTGACCCCAGAAACCTGAGTCAACGTATCCACAGGTTGTTGTAAATACTGTACTTCAATTCCTTTTTTTTTTTTTAAAGGAACCATTCCCTGGTGAAAGGCAAGAGTGTAATCTGTTCTGGTAGTGCTGACCCCCACCTATCACTTTATTGTCTCATCCATCAAAACTTCAGAATGAACACAAATAGTTATGCCTGCCGGAATTTTGTAAGTTCTTTGGCATTGTTTTTCTTTGCTGCATCCTTTAGATCCTTGTTACATGGCCTTAAGTTTTACCCTCAATTTACCCACAGGTCATATCAAAATCCACAATTTTAGCCCCCAAACCTACCTTCGACTTATACATGAGATCAACTTATATTCGAGTATATACAGTAATTAATCTTAAGCAGAGGGGACACCAGTCTTTGGAACTGGAGAAATTTAGATTATGGGATAGATGGGAAGTTGCATCCTTGAAATGTCACTTCTTTTTGCATGGAAAGAACTGGGTTAGCAACAGATATTGGAAGGTTTGTTTTTATGAAAGTTCTCCATACTCCCTGTAAGCATAGTCAATCCCAGCCAGCTGGGAGGTTTCTGGAAATATTCAAAAAATAAAAATTCTCCATTTCTGGCTGGCAGTTGAAAGTGATGTAGCCCGACACTGTTCATCTTTCTGATCCTCAGCCCATTTTGGGATGGCAGAAAGTACAATTGAAGATGCATGATGCAACTCCACCCTATTTCCATTCCCTGCAACTTTTCTCAAGCAGTATCACTCTGACAGTCATCTGTTCCAGCTTGGGGAATCTGGTCTTTCCTTGCAGTAATCCTAGGTCATCCAGCTACCTGGCTCCCCATTTCTAGGCAATTCCTGTTTAAAGTCAGCTACCTGTAATATTCGCTTGGTTCTCTAACTGTTTTAATTATATTGACAGCTTCCAAACTGTATGATCTGGTCTCACGACATAGGTCTGTTTTGTAGGTAGGTCAGTGACTAGCAGCATTCTGAAGACTTTGTTTTTTAAGTAATAATAATATAATAATAAAATTTTATTTATATACCGCCTTTCCAAAGATCAAGGCGGTTTAACAACATGGTTAAAAACATCCACGATACAATAAAAACCAACAATAAAAACAGGATAAAACACAGTTACATTTTCACCCCCAAAAATAAGTCTCAAGCCAGCTTCCAATGCTGTTGAGAGGGGGAGGGGGAGTACTTCAGGGGTCAGGGGTATGCCTGCTGGAACAAGTATGTCTTCAACCCCTTCTTGAATTGGTCCAGCGAGGCGGCCGAGCGGAGCTCGCCGGGGAGCGAGTTCCAGAGCTTGGGGGGCCGAGGTAGAAAAGGCCCTCTGGGTGGTAGTAGTATATCTAGCTTCTGGAACCCTTAACAATTGCTTCCCGGCTGACCTGAGTGTGCGAGGCGGATTGTATGGAGAGAGGCGGTCCTCCAAGTACCCTGGGCCCAAGACTAACTATTTTATTTGTTTTTGAATTAAAACAAACCAGAGAGTTAAATTTAAGTAATTTTAGCTATAATGTAACTATAATGGCATGTTCAATATGGCCCCTGTATTCATGGGGGATATTTCCCCAAACCATGGAAATATGAAACCACAGATAATAGCAAACTCTATTAAAATGAATGGCTTCTGGGGGAAGTTGATCATAGAGTCATGCTGGAGGACCTAGTGATTCCTAGACAACATACCTCTCTAGGCATTTCTAAGTCCTCCAGTGCGACTCTGTGGTCAAGCTTTGCTGGAAGCATAGCATAGAATTGCACTACAGGACCTAGAAAATGTCTAGAGAGATTTTCCTCCCCGAATGTGGGTGAAACCATGGGTGCTGGTCCCACAGATACAAAGCCCTGGTGGCATAGTGGTTAAATGCCAGTATTGCAGCTACAAAGTTGTGAGTTCGATCCCAGGGCTCCAAGGTTGATTCAGCTGTCCATCTTTTAATAGGTCAGTAAAATGAGTACCCAACTTGTTGGGGGCAATTAGTTTACAGATTGTAAACCACTTAGAGAGTGCTGAGTTCACCAATAAGTGGTAAAGAAATGTAAATTGCTATACAGTGTTGTACTGTATAATGAGTGGAAGGCTAATCTTAAGTTTCCAAACTGCTTTACCACTGTGATTAGCAAATGTCTCATGCTTCTCTCACTTGCCAAGAATTCACCCCTCTTCTTCCTTTTCCCCTCTGTGCTTTACAGTCACAGGGTCTTTTCTCTTGTTTACTAGCCCATGAAATAACCCTTCTTCACCCCGGTCCTCCTTTGATATCTATTTAATATCAAAAGGGATGTTTAGTCACTTAGCCACTGAAGAAGCCCCAATGTGAGTCCAATAGCCTGCCCAAGTAAGGAGATCTGGTAGGCTTTGCTCAGAAGTGCTAGTGCATATAGACAGGATAGATCCTTTGAGGCTAAAATCTGCACAATCCCTTCACACAGCAGTTGGATGATGGGTAATTCACTGGGTACTTGCCAAAAGGTTGGGAATCAAAGGGCACTTCCCTCTGGAAATTACACCTCTTTGTGTGAAGCATCTGAATTGATTGCTCTGCCATTTCCACACACTTCTGGCCATTCTTCCTCCTGGAAAAAATGCCTCAGAGTCAGGACATGTTTCCTCCTACAAATATGCCCATTTGGGGCAGTCCCAATTCAGTTTCGGTTGAGTTCAGACAGCCACCCTGTCCGTTTCTCTCTAGACTCCTTGGCACATGTAGTCCCACTCAGGTCCAAGCTATGTGCTGAGCCAGACTAATTCACCACTTTCCGCATTCAAAACCACTGTGTCTGAATATGGTAAAGTATTACCCTCTGCTAAACTCTCTGAAATCACTGTCAGCTACCACTTTTACATCATTATATCCTGTACATGGGTGTGTTTTAGTGAAAGGTGATTGCTGTTGTAAATAAAACTAAATTATTGAAGTCGAAGGCTTTCATGGCCAGCATCCATAGTTTTTTGTGGGTTTTTCGGGCTATGTGGCCATGTTCTAGAAGAGTTTATTCCTGATGTTTCGCCAGCATCTGTGGCTGGAATCACGATGCCTGCCACAGATGCTGGCGAAACGTCAGGAATAAGCTCTTCTAGAACATGGCCACATAACCCGAAAAACCCACAAAAAACTAAATTAATTTGGAATCTGTAGTCTGGAGTTCTTTGGTTTGGAACCATTATACATACTTGACTATAAATCGAAAAATTTATGCCCCAAAATGAACTCCAAAATCATGGGTAGACTTCTGTATGGGGCAATGAGTTAATGCTAATAAATTTCTTGAAAGAAGAAGTACCCACCTTTCTCTGTAGCCTTATAATGGCTCCCTGTTTGAAGCCCTGGTGCCCACTCTCCTCTCTCCCTCTTTGTGTGTGTGTGTGTGTCTGTTTTCCTCTCAGCCTTCCTGCGCAGCCAGAGCTAACAAGCTGTTGCTGAGGCAATGTATGCCCTGGCTTGTACCCCATTTTGCCTTGAAGTCTTGGGGGTGAAAGGCAGAGAGAAAGAGAAAGGCCTGTCCTCTATTTTTGCAAACGCCCTGATTCCTTTGGCAGTCCTGGGGGTTACAGGCAGAGAGAGAGAAAGAGTGTCTCTATTTTTTGCAAGCCCTGATCTTGGGAGTCCTGGGGGGGTGAAAGGAGAGAGAGAGAGAGATGTCCTCTATTTTTGCAAGCCCTGATCCTTGGGTCCGGGGTGGGAGAGAGAAAGAGCTGTCCTCTATTTTTGCAAGCCCTGATCCTTGGGAGTCCTGGGGGTGAAAAGCAGAGAGAGAGAAAGAGCTGTCCTCTATTTTTGCAAGCCCTGATCCTTGGCAGTCCTGGGGGTTAAAGGCAGAGAGAGAGAAAGGCCTGTCCTCTATTTTTGCAAGCCCTGATCCTTGGGAGTCCTGGGGGTGAAAAGCAGAGAGAGAGAAAGAGCTGTCCTCTATTTTTGCAAGCCCTGATCCTTGGGAGTCCTGGGGGTGAAAAGCAGAGAGAGAGAGAGAAAGGTCTGTCCTCCTTTTTGCAAGCTATGAGCCTTGGGAGTCCTGGGGGTGACAAGCAGAGAGACAGTGGGGTCTGTCCTCCTTTTCGCAAGCCATGAGCCTTGGAAATGCTTCTGGTAAGGGGAAGAATGTGTGTGAGTGTGTGAGTGTGTGTGCGCATGCACGCTGAGGTTTGTTTCCCATTTTCCATGCCAAGACTCATGCTTGGGAGAGGTCCAGAGAGGGAGATATAGGGATGGAAGTGATGCTTTGTCCCCCCCTCTTAGATCTTTCGTAACATCCTCCAGTGTTTGCCCCTCGACTTATCCACGGGTCATATCAAAATCCATGATTTTGGATACAAAAACTGCCCTCGACTTATACATGGGTATATACGGTAGATTAGACCCCAGCTTTAAAAAAGTTACCCAAAGCTCTATTGAGCTAAAATCATTCCACCATTGAATATGATTGTGGGTACCCTCTTGGGACCCCAGTATTTTGGGTAACACACCATTTTTCTGTGGACTGACTTTCTAGGCATAGAAACTGGACTGAAGTTAAGCTGTCTTGTTTATAGCTTTCAGTTGGGATGCCCAATGTTCCCCTACCTCCTTCTCAGTATGAATGAGTAGCCTGGCTTATTGTTTTCAATTTATGCTCTGGTGCATTTCACCTTGTCTCTTCCCAAGTGCCTTTAAATCAGCCTCTCATTTTCCACTGAAGATGCCATATCATTTGTGAATCTCCTGACAGTTGCTCAGAGCCTTTAGTCACGTTGGTACTCTGCTCCTACATTTCTTATTGTTTTAGGGAGATATTTTGTGCGTTTGCCTGTGTGTGGATACATATAAAATGTCCACCAAATGTACTCTGCACTCTTCTTGAATCACTTGATTCAAGTAATAGGCAAAATTGGCAGGCATTGAATGCTGTGTTCCTCTAAATATTACCACCCTGGTTTCTGTCAGCTGCTGTTTTCTCAATTCCAACCCCACCCTTTCTTCTGCAATGATTCAGGCATTCTCTCCAGTGTATCAAAAGAAAATCTGGTAAAACAGATTCTTCCCCTGCTCTCTTCCTTTCCAGATTCCTTTTATTTCTTTTGAAGGAGAGTTAAAAGCAATGTTGGTGGCAAGGTGAAAACAGGAGAATAGGTGAGAATAGGATAGAAAGAACAGGAGTCAATTGATTCTCTGGTAAGCAGAGGGTGCTGGGTTTTTTTTTATTGCCAAGTGGGTGGGTTGTTTCAAAGGAGGCTGCCGCAAGAGATGGAGGGAGCTGGAATGCTCCACTTTGTATCTAGGGGAATGCTGCAAGGAGAAGAGAAGCCATTAGTTTCTGACCTGCTTTTTGCCCTCCAGAGCCCAAACTTCACAATTTCCAACCCACTCAGATCCAATTCTGTGGAAAAGAGCCACTTTAGTTAACGGTCTAATTTGTCTCATAGAATTATAGAGTTGAAAGAGACTCCAAGGGCCATCCAGTTCAACCCCTACCATGCAATCAAAGCCACTCGACAGATGGCCATCCAGCCTCTGTTTAAAGACCTCCAAAGGAGACTCCACCACACTTCAAGGAAGCATATTCCACTGCAGAACATTATGGCCTGTTACAGACTGCCAAAATAAAGCTGCTTCGGGTCTCTTTGGAGGTATGCTGTTTAAATGATGCATGCATCCTAAGAATCCGGAAGCTGCACCAAAGTTGCACTCCAGTGCTTAGGAATGGAGTGTGGCTTTGGCGCGACCTCCGGACTCTTAGGACCCATGCATCATTTAAATAGCATACCTCCAAAGAGACCCAAAGCAGCTTTATTTTGGCAGTCTGTAACAGGCCTAAGAAGATATTCTTTCAAATGTTTAGGTGGAATCTCTTCTCCTATAGTTTGAATCAATTGCTCCATGTCCTATTCTCTGAAGCAGCAGAAAACAAGCTTGCTCCTCCTTCAATATAGCATTCTTTCAAATATTTAAAGATGACTATCCTGTCACCTCTTAACCTTCTCTTCACCAGGCTAAACATATCCAGCCCCCTAAGCTGTTGTTCCTCATACAGTCCTGGTTTCCAGATATTTTACGATCTTGGTCACTCTTCTCTGAACAATATTCTTCTAGAAATGTGTTTTCCAGAACTGGACACACTATTTGAGATGAGGTCTGACCAAAGCAGAATAGAATGGTATTGTTACTTACTCAGTGTAAACACTATGCTCCTGTTGATGGAGTCTATAATGGCATTGGCTTATTTGGGTGCTGCATCATACTGCTAAGTCATGTCAACCTGCTGCTATTTCAGTGGTGGGCTTCAAGGCACCAAACTCTGCATCTGCAATATTGCAGCCCTTCCCAAAGTGGGCAGCAGTGCATTGCTAATGGCAGGTGAGAAGAATCAATGAGGCAAGTTATGAAAAATGTCCAGTTTCCAGGGTTAAGAAGCCTTACTGCAAGACCTACATTTCAAGATGCTTTTAATGTTTCTACCCACCCCTTAATAGTGCAAGAAACAATTTCTTGTTCAACACGGAATAGAAATACATATGATAAATGAGCATGCCACAGATAACTACTGCAATGCAATACTTACAGAAAAGATCACATTATATAGTGGTTGGGAACCAAGAGGATTGTTCTACAGATTGAACCACTCTTGGTGAAACCTGATCTCTTTTTCCCTTTCAGCATTCTCATCTAAGCTCAAAACCCACCCTAAAGTACAGGGAAACCCCAATTTCATGGCACATTACACATATTATAAAGCAAGTCAACACCCCAGCCTCATGAGAGCTTTCTTGGCCAGTTCATCACATCTCCTTTCTGTTTCCCTACATCACACTATATTCCAGTAACTCCCATCACTATTCATGTGGTTATCTACTCTCCTTGGCTGTTGGCAACAACCTTCCTCCTGCCTTTGTCCCTCACAACCATAGTTATAACTAAACCTGACACCTCATCACCATACCCACAGGTTTTGCATTTTTATTGCTATTCACACACACAGCTTGCTTATAAAGATCTATTCCTAGGCACTTCACACCATGCATATGAAGAAAAAGACTTATGTCCAAGAAAGCTTTACTTTATCTATGTTATTGTTTGTATGTACAGCACTGTGTAAATCTACAGCACTATATAAATAAAACATTATAACAATAATAATACTAACTTTTTTCTCTCCCTTAGTTTCAAAGGTGCAACAAGATCCCTTTGCATACTAATCTAGACTAACATGGCTGTGCCTTTGACATTTAGAGTAGGTTTTGGGATGGTATAGAAGGCTGTAAAGTGTGGTAGGGAAAAGGAGAAAAATAACATCCTCCTAGCAACCAAGTGCTTGGGCTCATGTGTTTTCTTTCCTGTCAGCTTTGAAAACTAATGTGAGGACTGAGTTGGGATTTAAAAAATGAAACGTAGAACTGTGCACTGATCATGCATAGCAAATTTAATCTGTTATCTAATTTTTCAAGGAAGAGGTATTATGTTACTAACAACTAGCACTGAACAGCTGAGTAGGCAAACTCAAGAACCAAAATATCCTCTTAGTCCAATTAAGGGAAGGTTTTCTTCAAAGTTTTGTTTCAGGGTGTGGGGAAATATTGCCATGTGCCATGGCATATGACCTTGCTCCAGCTCTTTTTTGGACCCAAATCAGATCCATCTCAGCATCTAACTGGACTACCAGCAAAGACAGTAGTTCTTCCAAGCCCTGCCCACATTGGATTTGGTTTAATCATACTCACCATAGTTAGTAACAATTGCCAGCAATCAGATGGCACCCCTCCAAAGAGGTATTTTTTTGCATTTATGAAGATTATCTCTTTAAAAAGAAATAGCATGCCAATTAAGGGAAACCAACTTTAATGCATTCATTATGCTCACTTCCACCTGGAGAGAGGTGAATCAAGTGCAGGTCCTTAAATGCAGAGTTTCATTAAGCTTATTCATTTCTACTTTTATCAGATTATTCATGATGCATGAGGTGTATTTATTCATTTAATTAAAAAGGGCCAATTATACACGGTTTAATGCTAATAATGAGGGCATAGTAGGGTCAGGCAGAGGATTCCTTTAAAGGGAAAAATATTTTATTTTAGAATCTGTCTTGGCTCACATCAAAAAAACCTTTGAAATGCAAAGGGACAGTGTGAGAGAGATTCAAAAATATACCACTGTTAAGAAGAGCTGTTTGTACTTTAGCTTTGCTAACTGCAGTGCCAGAGTTTGCAGTTGTGCAAGATGCTAAATCATGGATTTCCAGACACTGGGCAGGAGGAAAGGTAAAGTAAATTATAGCCTGATGGGAATGCTGTACCCTATGTCTGTTTTTGCAACCAAAACCACTGGACCAGTTAAGGAAGTAGAATCCACCTTTAAATAATACCTTTAATAGGACAAATCCGAGTGCCACAACAGTATGCATGCTTTTCAGTTCTCCAGAATTCTCAATCAGGGCTCAGTGGTACAAAAGAATTAGGTAGTGGTGGTGGTGAAGGAGAAAAATATCCCAATATTAGAGCAAATGAACATTTAATTTGGGTTTTTCAAAATTTTATTCCCCCCCCCCCCCCCTACTGTTTTTGCACTAGTGAGTTTTGGGTTAAGTAGCATTTTTGTACATCCTCCTGTTTCCCAACTGTGAATTTGGATTTTTAGTTTTGCTTTCACCCCATCCCCACCCCCATGACCATGATGGTTATCTTTGTTTGTCTTTAATTGGTAATACTGAAATATCAGATATATGTTGGCTTTGTCAGCAAGCCAACAGTCATCAGATGTTACAACCACATATGCCAGATTCTGTAATCAAACAAGTAATGCATTAGTTTTCTCCAGTAGCAGCTGGTAGCTTCCATGTGAGTGGGTTGTTGAAAGCTTTCCAGATTTTAGCATGAATTTTAATGGAGCTATCCATGGTTCTGAATCTGATCTCCACAATAGGTTTAGCACATAAGATAGATCTTTAAACTTTGCATTAGCCTTTCCAGATTAGCCTCCCGTCCACTAATATCGATAGCCTCCGTCTACCCCAAGAAAGATAATGTCTCGCCTCTAACTGCCTCTAATTTTAGCTATTTTTATTTTAATTTTAATTAGTATACTATATTGAAACAGCTTTTAATGGTAACTTGGAACTATCTCTTTATTGACTCTCCTATCTCTCCTTAAGCGAGTGGCAAAGTATTTCAATAACGTTTCTCAGCTGTGCATGAAAGAATTCATCAGGTATCCCAGCACAGCTCTTCATATGGCTTAAGGACTGAGCACCACCATTTCAAGTACATCCTTCAGTCCTGCTGCCTCTTCCTTGAAACAGCCACTTAATGAACCACCAATTTCTGATCATTCCCTCAAACCTGCTCTCCTCAAAAATTAAAAGGAGAATCCTTGACCACAACCTTAGGCCAGAAAACAGAATTGGGGGCTACAGGCATATCACAGGCCACAGTTTAACCATTCCCTGAATTATAGATTCCATTTTAAAGAAAACAATTCAACCTGCAAGTTGATGGTTATACCCATCATCACTTTTTCCTCTGGCTAAACCCCTTGCAGCTCTGTTATGAGACACTTTCTTATAATCATTCCATCCAGTGAAGAAGTATTTGGACCCCTGCCAAACAAAGGCCAGTAAGGATGATAAACTGGAGAGAGTGGATGAAAGGATATTTTTTTCCTCCCTCATAATATTACAACTCAGGGATGCAGTATGAAATTGATTAGCAGCAGGCTTAGGAGAGATTAAATAAAAGTTCTCCTTTGGACAATTCTGTAATTGAATTATAGAACTCACTATCTGAAGAGAGAGCAGCAGACACTGGCTTGGATGACTTTAAGAATCTTTCTTTTCACTCAGAATTATGATCAGCATGGTTTGTAAATGTGTGCACATCATAAAAAGACAAAAATGCCTGCATATGGATCCAGAGCTTAGAAAAGCTATATAACTACTACTCCACACCCCACTCCACCCAGTGTGGCCAGAGGCTGATCATTTTTCTGTTTCTGAAGATCAGGTCTGAATACCATTTCTCTACACCAGGGGTTCCCAAACTTTGGTCCTCCAAGTGTTTTGGACTTCAACTCACAGAAGCTCCAGCCAAATTGGCTGGTTGTCAGGAATTCTAGGAGCTGAACCCCAAAACATGTGGAGGATTGAAATTCGGCAATCACTGCTTGACTTAGCCCAAACAGTACCAACCCTACACAAGAGAGAAAGAGAGGGAGAGAGAGATGGAGGGAGGGAGAAATTGGGAAGTTCAATAAAAATCTGAGGTTTATAGAAGTATAAAAAATCTTGGGAAAGTAAGTAAAGGAATTCTTCCATGCAGCTCATTCAATTTTGAACAGAGTGGCCTTCTAATTAATAATAATAATTTGTTTTATTTATATACCGCTATTCCAAAGATCATAGCGGTGAACAGCAAGTAAGCTAATTAGCAAGTAAGCTAATTTGCCCCCAACAGTCTGGGTACTCATTTTAGCTCCCTCCTCGGAAGAATGCAAGCCTGAGTCGAGCTTGGGCCCTTTTGCTGGTCTTGAACCTGCAACCTTGTGGTTTCGAGTGAATGGCTGCAGTACAGGCATTTAACCACTGTGCCACCAGGGCTCCCTGGTGATTAGACTGGAAACAGAAAACTCAGAAGAAAGGAGAATGGAATAGAATATTCTTAAATGTCTTTAAAAAGTGCATGGTTGATTTGAACAGTGAATGGGACAATGCAGCGGTGACTCGTGGCTTCCATGTCTTTTGGATGGTCTATCCAGTCAAGTTTTTAGACTTTAAAGGAGTTATTCAAAATGTTGAACGATACCTGCTAAATAGATTCAGCACCTGGGTCCTTTGAAGAGATCCAAAATCTGGAGTAGATTCACTGCCTCAGTGACATGTGAGTCATCAGCCACCACTGGGCCCATGTCATGCTGCTATATTTTGTTACAAGTCTGAGCTGATCCTGTTCACTATCAGCGACAAACCTATCCATAACAGAGTTTTTATTTCAGCATAGCTACTTGGTCAGAGCTCACCTAAAATTACTGTGTCCAGTTCTGGGTACCACAATTCAAGATGGTTATTATCAAGATAAAGTGTATCTCGAGGAGAGTGATCAAAATGTTGGAAGGACTGGAAGCCAAGTCTGTATGAGGAACAACTTGGGCAATTGCATATATTTAGTTCAGAGAAGGGAAAATGGAGAGGTGACATGACAACTATCTTTAAACATCTAAAGGGATATAATATAGAAGATGGAACATGCTTATTTTCCTCTGCTCCAGAGATTTGGGTACAAACCAATGGATTTCAATGGCATGAGAAGAGATTCTGCCTAAACATTAGGAAGAAAATTCTAAAAGTAAGATCTGTTCAACAGTAGAATAGACTACCTTGGAAGTCTTTGAGGTTGGAAAACCTCTCTCAAGAGCACTTTAGCCATGTGGCAGGGAGGTTGGACTGGATGGCCCTCATGATTCCCAACTCTATGATTCTAAGAGGTTGGGAGACAGAAGTACCATGCTATTTTGATATACAGTGGAACCTTGTTAATTATGGAATGGTTCAAAGCTGAGATTTAATTTTTATTTCTACTTTCATAAGATTCTACCTTAGATGCTACTATTCTGCTTCTATTCCACTTTTCAAGCCTCATGCAACAATCTGATTTTCAATGTGTATGTGACTGTGCTTCTGTCTTGTCTGTTCCTTGTACCAGCTCTCTGCTCCTCACCAGCTGCACAGCATGGCACAAAAGATTCAACACAAGGCAGCCACCTATGTGGCCTTTCCTCCTCTCTCCCCCTTTACTAGAAATGGGTGAGAACACGCCTCGTAACAAATAGCGGGCAGAAACTCTTGTCAGTTTACTCTGAAAAGTACCAGATTTGACCGTGGGGTTGTTATAGGCGGGGAAATTCAAGACATTTTAGCTCATTACTGGAAAAGTAACTTGCTACCAAGTAACAAAGTTTCCGTGAGCACAGTGCAGTCTATGACTCACAGGCAGTCCCAGGATCCCCACTTTTCTGGCCTTTGAATTCCCCCTATCAGTCTCCCCAAAGTTTCAACCTCCCATTAAAAAAAATCCAGCATGATTTGGGGCATTTTTATTTTGACTGAATATTATGCACATGAAAATACCTCAACCCTATCCCATAGCTCCTCTATGACTTTCAAATACATCAAGTTTTCTATGTAGTCCCTTTCAAAATACCTACTGAAAATATTGTGTCATTTCCAGTCATTATTTTGGGAGGGATCACACAAGAATATGGAAGTATTCAGGCTTGCTATGTGGGGAGTGTGTGGGGCCCATAGAGAGGTTGGGGAGGAATGGTCCCTGCCCCCAACATACTTGCCCAACACTGTTTTAAAGTAGTAAACAGTTGGTCCTCCATGTCCATGGATTCTGTATCCATGGATTCAATTATGGCTTGAAAATCCCCCCCCCCCCATCCAAAAAGCAAACCTTGATTTTGCCATTTTATATAAGGGACACCATTTTAGCATAGCACTGCCTATAATGGGGCTTGAGCATCCATGGATTTTTGCATGCATGGAGGTCCTGGAATGAAACCCCAATGGATACCAAGAACTGACTGTATTACTTCCTAGCTCTGGTTAAAAATAGCTATTTTCTCCCTTCAAACAGAGCAGCTGCATGGGCCAAAAATCCATATCAGAACAGGAATGTGATTTGAATCTCTCAACCCAATGCAGGCTAATCTCAATCCCTTCACCTTTTGTTTTTCTTTTTTGAGGAAAGCAAATGGCTACTTCTAGGAAGGATGTAAAAAATGTTTGCTTAATGTAATGTTTGGTTTGGCCATAAGGAAGCAAGGAGGACTGGCTGCGTAGCTGTAATCATTGCTGGGGAGCAGCGAGGGAGCCATGTCAATTAAGCTGATGGAAAGCTTTAAAAATTAAAGGCACCCACAAATTAAAACATAAATTATGTACGGGGAAAAGGTGGTGGAAAATTACTGCAGCGTTTTTTCCCTCCCTCCTGAAACTCTGCCAAGAAAAAGGAATGGGAACAATTATGTGCATGTGAAGGGGAGGGAACCCATTCCTTTCAGAAACTGAAATGTTTGCTAAAATAAGGCTACCTTTATTACTGATGGGAAAGAGAGGATTTACTCATGGCTCAAGAATATTGTTCAAAGCTAGACAGCTCTTGGAAATAATGCATTGCAAATAATGGCATTACTCAAAATGCACTACTTTTGGAGTGTAACATGGGTGCAACAATATTCCTTTTGAAAATGACATCTCTCTATATTTTTTTTGAAATGAGGAACCACAAATAAAACCCCCCAATGCTTTTTACCTAAGAGAATACCTTTCAAGGAGTCTCCAGGTCCTCCAGTGCAACTCTGTGTCAACATCTGCCAGAAGTTGATCATAGAATCATGATGAAGGATGTACAAATGCCTAGAGAAGTGTTTTCCCTAGGAACTTCTGGGTTCTCCAGTACAACTCTATGGTCAACATCCAGGAGAGCTGCACTGGAGGACTTAGAGATTCCTACAGAGAACATATTAATCAAAACCTTTTGAAGGGTTGTTATATCTGAAAATTAAGATCATTCCCTTAATTTTTTTTAGTTGGAGTTCTCCCTCCCCAAAGGACCCTAAAAGCACCAAAAAAAAGAGAATGAGTGACATTGAATCATAGAATTGGAAGGGGCGTCATGAACCATAACAAGCATATTTTTCTTGCTGTATGGCCAATATACAGTTACCTTTGGATAAGTTACTGCATCAAGTTATATAATGAACGGCATTTAAAAAGTGATATTGTTAGCTCTGAAGCTGGATTGCTAGCCAGCAGCATGATTTGGTATTCTTCATTGTGAATCATATAAAAGAAATGTTCTGACTTTCAGGAGACTCTTTTGATGGTGATGGGTAGATCTGACGCCCAAGCTTCAAAGGGTGAGGGGGCGAAAGTACAGGATTTCTTTGGTCATAAATGAGAATATACACACACACTTGTGGATAGGAAAAAAAAGTCAGTTGCGCTGTATGAAATAAACAAGCATGGCCTATACTGTGCTGGTCTGTAAGCTAAAACCAAATTACTTGAGTGTGGGTGACAATGTGTTTGACTAACAAACCTGTGTGTGAAGTCACAAAAAACTTTGTTATATTTGTACAATTCTGTTTTCAGCCCAAGCTAAGAAGGAAGACTAGGTCTGGAGATAATCAACTGAATAGTCAAGCTGCTACCTTCCAGGATCAGAGAACAGTCCATTTGTGGCAACAATTCCATTATTACTCCTAACTGGAATGAACCCATTGAATCAATGGGATTTACCTTTGCGTATGGCTAGTGTGGTGTAGTGGCTTGAACTTTGGACTATGACTTTGGAGACCAGGGTTCAGACCCACTGGGTGACCTTGGGTAAGTCACACTCTCTCAGCCTCAGAGGATGGCAATGGCAAACCCCCTCTGAACAAACCTCGCTAAGAATACCCTATCATAGATTCACCTTAGGATCACTATAAGTCAAAAATGACTTGGAGGTACACAACAACAACAACAACAACAACAACACTGATGCATTACATAATCTATTCCAAGCACAAGACTGCACCATAAGGTACAGCATGAGGCAGCATTGTAACTGTCTGATTTAAATCCTCCCCCTTTAGTGAGGCTACGCTATAACTATTTAATGGGTAAAAAGTTCCACCACAAAAGAAGTGATCTCTTTCGTACTTTTGTTATTGGAAAAAATGAATAATTGGAAGTATCTATTTGTAACTACTCACTTCCATCCTTGGAATTAAGGTCAACTAGGGAAAGTGGATATCCCACACTTAGCTGAGCATCCAGGTAGTCTAACATCTGATCTACCTATGCAGTTTACATTCCAGTAAAAAGATATGTTTACAAAATGGAGATGGGAAATCTTCCTCCTTCCCTAATGATTTGGATTTCAGTTCCCAGAAGCTTTAGTTTCCAAGATCAGAGCTAAGGGATTATGACAGCTATAGTCCAAAATGTCTCCAACCCTGGTTTCAAAGCTCACAGACATTCTGTAGTAGATTGAAGTAAGGAATGCTGTAGAGCTGAAAATTGCAAAAAAGGGCAAGCAAAAATGATCAGGGACATGGAGCAATTCCCTTATCAGAAAGGATTACCATGTTTGGAGCTTTTTAGTTTATATAAAAAGTACTTACAGGAAGTTATGACAGAAATGGATAGAATTATGTATGGAGTGAAGAAAGTGGATAAAGAATTATTTTTATCCAGTCTCTCAAAATTACAGAACCCAGAGTCATCCAGTGAAGTTGAATAGAGTGAGATTCAGGACATATAAAACTACTTGTTTACCCAGTGTATAGTTAAAATTAAGGCATTCATTATCACAAGATGACCACCACTGTATACAGCTTTAGAAGGGGATTAGACAAATTCGTGGAGAAGAAGGTTGTCCTAGTTATGAAAAGCTTAGAAACATAGAACTGTAATCCATTCCCATTGCTCATAATAGTGATCAAAAAGTAATTCACTGTCATTACTTTTTAAAATGTAAAAATGTAACTAAATGCATTCCTTGTAGTACAGTCAACCCTTCTTATACACGGATTTTTTAGACAAGATTCAAGCATACATGGTTTGAAAATGTTCCAAAAAAAAGTATAAATTTCAAATATCAAACCTTGATTTTCCATTTTTATAAGGGACACCATTTTGCTATGTCATGATATTTAATGGGACTTGAGCATCCACGGATTTTGTTATCCATGGGGGATATTGGAATCAAATCCCAGTGTATAACAAGGGACCACTGTATTGTTCTTTACTTGTTCATAGTTTTTCATTCTTTTTTTTAAAAAGAGCTTTAGAGATGATAAGAGAAATTTGGCATGAAAGCTGAAAGATTTAATTCATAATGTCTCTCAAAATGCTGTTTAAAGCCTTTAAAATGCTATCCAATGACTAGAAACCATTAATTGCTAACACTATTAAAATAGTTCCCCTCCAGTTACTTCGAAAATGTTCATTATGTCCTCCCATTTTTATAAGGAGAGTGAAGAAAGAAAGAAAGAAAGAAAGAAAGAAAGAAAGATGGAAGGGGTTTGAGAATGGGAATTATAAGAAGGAATCGGAAAGGAAGTATTAGGGATTAAAGCATATGACTGGATGTATTGGTTGGATGGAATATCAGTACAGAAATGTAAACATATGTGTATGTTTTTGCTTTGTATGATTTGTACTGTTATTTTTGTATATGCATAAATGTATTATATATATATATATATATATATATATGGGAGAGGGACTTATTGCAGATACTGGCAGCTGGCAGCTATAATACGCAGCACTCTGTATCCACAGATTCTTCATCCATGGATTCAAGCAACCACATCTTGAAAACATTTTTTAAAAAATATCCAATATGTAAACCTTGATTTTGCCATTTTATATAAGGGACACCATTTAAAAAAAAATTAAAGTGTTAAATGCTGGGTATATATTAAAAATAAAAATGTCAATATACAATTTAAGGGTAAAAATGTTCCATGGACGGAAATCAGGTTAGTGGTAAAGTTATAAAACCGTGCAAGTTAAACATCACATAACTAAAGCATCAGTTTAATGCACAAGTTTCCAAGGGAGCAACAAACGTCTATCCTTTGAAAAGTCATCACATGTACAGTTCTGTGACTACAGACCTTGCTTTCAAATGTCTCTGCTTTGACCACCATTAAAAAAAAATAGCATGGTTAAAACAAGCTTCCAAGCCTTTGGAAGTCCCCCCCCCATCCTTAACATCTTAATATATGGAAAAGAACATTTGCCAAACACCAGGAGAACAATGTGAAGTTGAAGGCTTTCATGGCTGGCATCCATAGTTTTTTGTGGGTTTTGGGGGCTATGAAGCCTTGTTCAACAAGAGTTTATTCTTGATGTTTTACCAGCAGCTGTGGCTGGCATCTTCAGAGAAAGCTAGCATGGAAGACAGTCGGGTATACCCCACTGAAGAATAAACTCTTCTAGAACACAGCCGCATAGCCCAAAAATCCCACAAAAAACCAAGAGAACAAACACCATGGGACTTAATTGAGCATTATCTGTTCCCTTTGCCTCCTGCTGAGTCTCTTCATGAGTCCAAGTGGTTCTTAGGTAATACTTGCTCCATATTTCTCCACAAACCTCTTACTGTCTGCCACCACCTTTTGCATCTTCGGTTGACACTTTCACTTCCCCCATGGCTAACTGTTCAGTCTTTCAGTGCTGAATCTTCAGCTCACTTCCCCTTCTTACTCTTGAAGGGACACCATTTTACTACACCTTTGTATATAATGGGACTTGAGCATCCACAGATTTTGGTCTCCATGAGGGATCCTGGAACCAAGTTCCAGCAGATGACAAGAACCTACTATATTAGTAGAGTGCTGTATTAGTAGAGTGCTTAATGGCGCTATCCCAGGTGCTGAACTTGTTTTGGAATTAGAGGTCACAACTTTGAATAGCTTCTTTAAAATTCAGTGTAGAAGCCAGAGCAGATTCCCACTGACATTAGGTCTCCAAGCTGCCATGTTACTTAAGCATGTTACTTTTGCCTCTTCTAACATCAGTACCAGATGGAAGATGCTTCTGAATACCAGTCAGCAGAGTGGAAGAAGCACACTGCCCCAATGTTTTTCTTATGTACTTCCCAGAGCCATCTGCTTGGTTACTGTTCAAAAACAGGGAGCTGAACTAGATGGGCATCTGGTCTGACCCAGCAGAGCTCATCCTAAATGCTTAAGAACAACCTTTCAATGAGAAAAATGTGTCATCACTGCAAACGGCAATCACAAATAATTTTCAATAGTATTCTCTGTAAATGTGGATGGAAATCAAACCATAAACACAATATGAATTTGGCCTGGGGGCACAGCAAATCACCTCAGCTTCATAAGCGAGAAGAGTAAAACAATCAGAAGATTCTCAGCAGGTAAAGCTCTTCCTGCCATGAGAAACAACTCTGAGGCAATGATTGATAAAACAAGGGAACTTTAATAAAAACAACCAAATTAGATCAAAGACGAGTAAAACCTAGCGCTGGTAAAAGCTGAATGATGCAGATCTCCAGCTGAGCTTGAGGCCTGAAAATCAGTTTTATTAATTTTTTGGAATGCAATCTTCCTAATAGTCAAGAAATTTATTGCCGATTCCAGGATGGCAGCCAAGTCCTTTTTTAATCCATCATCTGCTCATAAAATACACCTCAGTGTGCACACCTAGCATTTAGAGCTGCTTGGGGACTGGCTCTGAAATTTATTTTGCCTACAAGATTTTAAAGTAACTTTTTCTACCTCTGCTTTCTGCTTATGGCTAATCCTAAAGCAGGTTAGGTATGGGAGAGTGTGGCAGAGGGAAGCATTAAGGCAGAAATGCAAATGGCTCACCCTTTTCATTTGCTGTCTAATATATTTATGAGCATGTACCAAAGCTAGTGTGGCATAGTGGTTTGACTGTTGGACTGCAACTCTGGAAGTGTAGACCAGGGTTAATTTCCCAGCTCAGCCATGAAACCCACCTTGGGCAAGTCACACTCTCTGAGTCTCAGTGGAAGGCAATGGCAAACTTCCTCTGAACAACACTTGCCAAGAAAACCCCATGACAGGTTCACCTTAGGGTCGTCATAAGTTGGAAGCAACCTGAAGGCATACAACAACAACAACAACAACAACAACAACAACAACATAAGGCTAAATGAATTCCTTCCTATAGCTGCTTTGGGTAACAGTTGCCACACATTTTCCAGTAGGTTTCAGTTACAGTTAATGGTGGTGAAATATTTCACTGGTAAGCAGTGTGCTAGAATAGCCAGAGCACTGGATTTGGATTTGGAAGAACTGAAGCTCAAAACGATGGGAGATGCTAATGAAGAAGCACAAGCACTATTGCCCTAGCCCTTTCCAACAATCTGGCAGATAGAATTCTGCAACTCTGAGATATTTGACTCAGAAAATGGCCTTGGCTAATACCAATATGTATTTAACATTTGTACAGAGCTGCTGAGTGGCCTATATGGATCACCAGACATGCATTAGAACAATCCTACAATAAAAATCCAGCACTGGCATCCCACTGTATTGTTGATAGGGAGAAGGGGAGGCTGGTGAAGAAGAGAGGAAAAGGCTCATGAAAAGCCATCTAGTCAGTACAAAGAAGCATGGTCTGAATTGAGGACTTCCTAATTCATAGTTCAATCTCTTTACCACTAACTGTACATACTGGCCAATACAGGGAAGCTCTTGGATTGCATTCAGTGCACTTCCATATTACATAATTAGAGCACTCTGATTTCATAGTTTTTGTTGCTGTTATCCACCCTCAAGTCAATCTTGACCGATGGTGACCCTGTACATGAGACATCTTCAAGATTCCCTGTCCTTCACCGCTCTGTCCAGTTTCTGCAAATTCACACCCATGACCTCTTTTATAGAGTCCACCCATCTACCATGTGGCCTTCCTCTCTTTCTGATTCCCCCACCTTTCCTAGCATTATTGTTTTTTCCAGTGAGTCATGCCTTCTCATGATGTGGCCAAAGTATGACAGCCTTAGTCCAGACATCTTGAATTTAGGAAGGACCTTAAAACCTTCCTATTCCAACAGGCATTCCCCGAATAAAAATCCTGTGGGCCTCCCTCCTCTTTCCGTGGCCAAGAGGTTGGGCTATGGGGCTTTTTTTTGCTTGTTTGCTTGATTTTATTGTGATGTATTTTAATGTGATTGTATTTGTATCTGTGTTTTAACTCTGTTGTAAGCCGCCCTGATCGTAGGAAGGGCGGCATATAAATAAAAATTTTATTATTTTATTATTATTATTTATTCCAGAGAGAGTTCTGATTTGCTCTGTTCTAGCACCCATTTGTTTGACTTCTTTGCTGTCTGTGGTATGCTCAGAACTCTACTCCAGCACCACATTTGAAATGAATTGATTTTCTTCCTATCCGCTTTCTTAACTGTCCAGTTCTCTCATCCGTACATGGTGATGAGGAATACAATGGCTTGGATGAGTCTAACTTTAGTGTTCAGTTGCATATCTTTGAATTGTAGGATCTTTTCTAGTTCTTTTATAGCTGGTCACCCCATTCGTAGTCTTCGTATGATTTCTTGACTGCAGTCCCCACTCTATCAATGTTTGATCCCAGGTATGAAAACTCTTTTACTATTTCTAGTAAATAGAATTTTGGATGGGGATGTATATTCCAGACTGTATTATTTCTGCAGTGTAGATGCAGCCCTGGCCTCTAAATGGCCATAGAAGTACAGGTTGCTGGGAAATAGGTGGTACATGTATGGAAAGGGAAGGGAAAGGAATAGAGCTACATCGGGGGATGGGGGGGCTTTGCTCAGTCATCTTTAGAATAAACCATGCCTTGGAATTATGACCAGAAACAATGAGATACCTGTAGGAATTAAGGTTGCCATGTTTTCTGCAGGGCAACATAAGATGCATGAGGCAGGGCAATATAAGGCTGCCTCAAGCCTCACAAGAGGAGATCTTCTTGCACCTGTGCAAATCTTGTGATGGTGGGCCAA
The DNA here is from genome assembly GCF_019175285.1 of Sceloporus undulatus. Lineage (NCBI taxonomy): Eukaryota > Metazoa > Chordata > Lepidosauria > Squamata > Phrynosomatidae > Sceloporus > Sceloporus undulatus. Next base: position 215,389,731 of record NC_056523.1, read on the forward strand.
CCACTGTGAAATGATAAAGCCCTGCTGACCAGAAAGAAGGAAGAGCAGTGTTATGCCAGCTGTGATCCCAGAGAATGGGTTCCCTCTCCAACATTTGGGGTCAGTCTGGTGGGAATTGAGGCATACTGTATCACCCTGATAGAGCTTTAGGACCACACATATTGGATGTCTCATAGAAAATGGGACCCCTGGGAAACGTATTAGAAATTCAGTAGATTTTAGGCTACTCTGTATGGTGCAACACAATTCTTAAATGATGGACATATCCAAATGCATTTTAAAGTCAAATTTAGAAATGCATATTGCAAGAGAAAATAGGACACACCATAGGACGAGAAAAGAGGCCCATAAATACATACTTAAATACACATTTTTGTGTTATTTTTATTGAGGTACTCCAGAAAAACACTGCTTTATTCATCCTGAGCCAAACATGATGATTATTAAGTTTGACCTAGGTGGGAAGTTATTTCGGTCGTCTCTGAGAAACAGAAGTGGGAGGGGGTTTATAGCATCAACACGATCAAAATGAGAGTGAGAGAGATGAACTCTAGGATGCTGGTGTATGATTTGCTAATAAACAAAGAAACTTCTAAGTCTAAAACTTCCAAACACATTCTGAATTGCTTCCTGCTTCAGATTCAATAATATTTTTCAGTCTTCTTCGTAACAAAACCAACCATCTCCAGCTAGCAGGATAATGTCCCTATGAAACTGTAACACCATGCAAAACTCATCCACTGAAATTTTTGCAAGAAATTGTATTTGAATAACAAGATTTTTTTTATCACTGTCTGCAAACCTGTCCCTGAAATGTAACATTTACCTTCCCTCTGTACAGAAACTGAAAAGCACTAATTGTGGATTGTTCACATATAGAAGCACTGTATGACCATCTGTACATCTGTCTATCTGCCTGCCTGCCTGCCTGCCTGCCTGCCTGCCAGCCAGCCAACCAACCAACCAACCAACCAACCAACCAACCAACCAGTCAGTTAATCATCTGGGTAGCTGGGGTCCTGCAGATGTATTTAGATTATAGCTCCTATAATCCATCACCATTAGCTAAGCAAGCTAGCTAGCATTGATAGGAGTTGTAGACCAAAATCCAGTGGGTCAGAAATGCCCTGGGCTCTCCACTCCAGCACATGCATCTGAGGAAGTAAGCTCAACTCTATAAAAGCTCATGCTCTCAACTTCTATCTTTCAGTTAGTCTCAAAGGTGCTGCAAGATCCCTTTCCATACTAACTTCAAGGAGCTGACACTGTTGGAGGCCACACAGACTTTGCTGCATTTATTTAACTGCTATTATTAGTAGTTACTCTCTTTATGTACTTTAGTTACTTTTTTGTTCATTTTTAAAGTATTCTTTTTGGTACCTTATATGTTTTTCCTCAAGTTTGTTAGGTATAATAAACACTGGAGACTCACTGGAAAACAAAAGGTCTGTACTTTTTGCCTCATAATTGGCTTCTAGAGAGGCTAGAAAGAAAGGGGCTGTGCAGACTGGTGGGAAAATTAGGGTTGTGGTGGAGTCGGGGCATGGCACCCATATGATGCATGTCCCGCCTCTGCCTCCAGGCCAGTGTGACACTGTGTACCACACCATATGGTGCACAGCATCACAGTGCTCTTCTGGCGCTGCATCTGCATGGCACAGCGCCGAAGGAACACCATAAAGCTGTGGTGCTGCAGCTATTGTGCCCTTTGCAAGGTACAAAAAAGAGCCGCTTTTTGTGGCTCCTTTTTGTGCCCTACAAAGGCCAGATCAGGATTGTGGCATGTGGTTGCTGTGGCCCTGATCTGGGGAACATGGAGGTGGCTGCAGGCCACCCCTTCAGGGGCAGTCTGCACAGCCCCTTAGTTTTATTTTAAATGAAAACTTGGCCAGTTAATGCTCCAAATAATAGCTCATATGTAATACGGCTAAAATCTGGGTAATGTGGCAATCCACTACAAATAGTGTTCTTGGTTTCCAGCACCAGTTGTAGAAGTTCAGTTGAGTTGAAGGTGATGGATTCTCTGCCAACTTCATAGTCCTGAGGGACATTGCCATTTTTTTTAATAGATGGAAGAAATGAATAAATTCTCCTCAGCTTCAGTAGTGTGAAGAGACTGCCGAGCTTCTCTCCCAAGAAATCCTTGCCAGACTAATCCCCTTGCAAACAGTGTTAAAATGTTCCTCCTCCTTTCCTCCTTTTCTAATGACTTGGAAGCAATATGAATTCCAAGACAATTGCTCTGTCTGCTCTTTGGCCATGTTGTCCAGCATAAGGATTACAAATCACCTAATCTGTTACATTATCTGCCATGTTCTCCTTTCACCATTTTTGGCAAGATGTTTCTATCTGGATAAAGAAGATCTGTTAAATCCTAAAACTGAGGAAGAAAGGATGCTGTTCAGATCTGTAAAAAAATATTTTAGTGAATGTAATCTCTGTTTAATTTACCACACTGTAAGTGCCCTGATCTCTCCATGATCCAGATATCAAATTGCTGAAAGGCCAGCATGGGCTACAGAGGCTGCAATTGCTTACAAAACAGTGGAGAAGGTAGGGTTGTGAATATAGCACATAGACTCCAGACATGTGGAAGGTTAAAGCAAAGGAAGAAGGGGCTTGAGAGAAGATGCCTCCACCTTTCATGCTCTGCATTTCTGATGAAAACCAAAAGTCAAAGATGAGGTCTGCCAGATCAAATAATAATAATAATAATAATAATAATAATAATAATAATAATAATAATTTATTTATAGCCCACCCAATCATGTAGAATCCGAGCGAGTTACAAGCGTAGACTGGATTCCACTTTCATCTCTTGTAGTATTCCTCAACACCCTTCCTGTCCTCTCATTTTGGCAGGGGTAAATCACTTTATTTTGGTATGCGATAATCTCCTAGGTCAGATAAGCCTTGTATAAGTATAGAAAAACATTCTGAATCTTCTAGAGGTCACTTGAAAGATTCTTTCAAACTTCATGCAGGACTGAATTTTTTTTCTTTTGCCTGCCTCCAGTTTTCTTATGATTTCTGTTTGGGTCACCAAAATTATAGATTTGCCTCTTTTTAATGTGCTGGGTGGAAGGGTTGGGGTTGGGGTGATAAGACAATGAGACAGATTAATCTGCTTTTCGCCTTTCCATTTTGATGTTCAAAGATGCTCAGTAAGCGATTCTGGAGTCAGCTACTGTTTATCTTGCCTGTTGTAAGCAGGAACATAGAGTTACAAAAGCATTAGCTGGAATAGAATTCAACTCTTTCCCAGCTCAAATTTTATTGCATTGTAAACTACAGATATGTTGCTGGAACCTAACGCCAAAGGTATGTGTTTCTCTAGCTCACTTTTACTATCTTCCCAATGTCACTAGAAAAACCTCCAGACAGAGGACAAGAAAGACAAGGGGGGGCTTGGGTAAGGATAAGAAGACTTTGTAAAAAGGAACTCCCTTGCAAGAGGTTTTATTAACCATGGTATGTCTGTATGAGATGCTACATATGCTTGCCTAGGTGTAGGTCTCACTGAATTCCCTGGAGCTGGCACCTCAATAAACAGGATTAGATAGGATTAAACTGCAATTCCTTAAATTTTGTTGCTTTTGGAATTGGGGGTTATTCTTTCTGAAAACTGACCTTGTGGTGACTTAAAACCTTCTTATATAGGTACAAAGAAACTTACATAGACAGGGAAATTAGTACAACCTCAAGAGAAATGTTAACATATTTCAACCTAGTAAAATGTGCCCTGAAATCAAGCCATGTGTACAGTTACAGAAGAAAGGCACTTAAGTCTACTTCCCTGGATCTGTTTTCACTGGAAAATACTCCTCCGATTAAAAAAAAAAAAACAAAATAAAATAACTTTCTACTGGTTGGAATGCCTCTAGGTGTAACTGAGAATAATGAAAGTGTAAGTAATCAACCTTATCCTGGCTTGAGAAGGCTGATTTTAGGAAGTTACTTTTAAGAAGGTTGACTATAATAACATTCTTAAAATACACATAATTTTATAGTGGCAAGATGCTGCTCTGACTTTGCTAGAGGATTCTGGTAAATGACTTCTTGTTGTTGTTGTTGTTGTTGTTGTTGTTGTTGTTGTGTGCCTTCAAGTCATTTCTAACATATGGGAATCCTAAGGTGAAACCTATCATAGGGTTTTCTTGGCAAGTTTCTTTAGAGAAGGTTGAAAGAGTGTGACTTAGCCAAGGTCACCTAGTGGGTTTCCATGGTTGAACCAGAGTGTAGACCCTAAACTCCTTAGTCCAACATCCAAACAATTGGACAATGCTGGCTACTTCTAGGTAAATTCTAAGTGGAAAGGGTAGCTCATCTTGGGTTTTATTGGACAAAAAAGTTATTACATGGAGGCAAGTCTAAAGTGGTCTTTAGGATTCGACCTTTTGTTATTTCCCAAGGAGTCTAATTACAATGTTTAATCTGGCCATGCTGTGATCCTATGAGATGATTACCCAGCTTCTGACATGCTAAAATATCACTTTCTCATTTCTCAGGAGGGATCTCAGTGAGTGAAACAGTCTGCTTCCTTTTTCAAGAGATTCAAAAATTGTTAGGAAAGCAAGGGTATAAGCAGCTTGCCTCTCACAAGTATTTCCGTGTTGTTTCCAGCAGAAAATAAAGGTCAGCAGGTAACCTCTTGTATTGGATGGAGACCAAGCTATTCCCTCCCCCTCTGTGTTACCTAATGGATTAATGTCACAAGTAAATGGGCATGACTCCAGAAGAAGCAGGACTTAAATTTGGGAGAAATGTATTACTTTCCCAGAGATGCTTTATTTTATCAACCGCAATCTTGCCCCTTAACATCAAAGTTAAATGCAATCTCAACACTCTTGTTGTTGTTTTCCTAACCTGTTGTCTGAAGAGAAACAGAAGCTTAAGGTTCTCCCTGCAGTGCAAGTCAAACCAACTAAACAAGGCTTCTGTTTTATAGCCCCAAAAGAAGACAGGCATGGGAAGTATGAAAGAAAGCCAATGTAGTGTATTAGGAGATTATTGCCTGGGCAAATGCTGCCATGATAGACTTGGGATTGTAAAGACAAAACTGGATTTTATCATACACACCGGCGGATGGGCAAGTGCAACCTGTCTGCATCCCAGACCTCACCTGCACTTATCCCACAGCTTTTCAAAAACAGCAGACTCCAGTTTTTTAAAAATTGGCCAGATAAGCATGGCTGAAGTCCGGGATGTGGACAGGTTGCACTTCTCCGGCCGCTGGTGCCTGCAATAAAATCCACTTCCATCTTTACAACCCTGAGTCTATTGTGGCAGTATTTGTCCATGCAATAACATTTTAATTGTTGTGCTGGACTAGGACTCTGTAGACCAGGGTTCAAATCGCCGCTCAGCCATGTAAACCTACTGGGTGACCTTGTGCAAGTCACACACTCTGTCTCAGATGCAAACAATGGCAAACCTTCTGTGAACAAACCCTGCTAAATAAATCCTGGGGTAAAGTCACCACAACACAGAGATGACTTGCAATGGTACACAAGGAGGAGGAGGAAGATGCAGGGGGGGGGGGGAGGAGGAGGAGGAGAAGTAGAAATAATGAAATAGCAAAAAATAATGAGTTTGATTCAGATCTTTTTATGTATAGAATAGACCAGGGTTACATTTAGAGTAGACCAGGGCCTCAAACAGATGGCCCTAATGGCACCATTGAGCTGATATGGGGTGGGACATGCACATGATGCATGCCCCCAGATTGCTTAGAGGCTGTGCAGAGGCCATGTAAGGGTCACCAAATGTGGCCGAAAACTGGCCGCGAAAGGAATGGTCTTTTACCACTTCTTTTTGCAGCCTGTTCAGGACTGTGGCAGCAGGTGACCTCAGGACTACAGCATCTGGTTGCTACAGTCCTGTGGTGGTCCTGGGACAATTGAGGCAGGAGTGGCATCTTTTCCCCCTCTCATTGGGTGTGATTGAGAGAGATTTTTCAGAGTTTTGCAAATTATTTACATTGTTAAAATAATTTTTTGTGCAAATTTAGAAAGTATTTTTTGTTGAGGTTACAGGTATTGCTGCCTTATTGCACAATGCAGGCACTGGGTGCATTGTGTACATCTTTTTGATCAAGACAAATAATCTGGCTTGCTTTCTGCATGGACTCGGCTTATCTTCCTTCCTTCCTTCCTTCCTTCCTTCCTTCCTTCCTTCTACTTTCCCCCCAATATGGAAGCCATAGAACCTTAGTTGGTTCCATAGTCTGCTAACTAAGAGGGAAGTGATTCGTTTTTCACTGAGGCTTCCTGCACAAATTATGGAAAAATTGACAATTAAAAAGTGTCATTATTTTGTTATTACACAAAAAGTGGAAATTCTTGCAAATCGTTGACATGGAGTCCCACTAGGTTGAGGTACTCTTTCTTGTCAAGGGTGATAAACTTTGCATGTGTTCTGAACCTTTCAAGTATAGATGCATGGAGATCAACTTACATCAGATTGATTTAATGACTTGGGTCAGCCTTGACTCCTAGTGACCCTGTGAATGATACATCTCCATTCCTCCCTACCATCCACTGCTCTGTTCAGGCCCTGCAGCTCACCTGATTAAGTCTATCCATCTGGCATGTGGTCTTCCTCTTTCTGCTTCCCCCTTTCTTGCCTGGAATTATACACCCCCATACAGACAGGCCAAAATAAAGCTGCTGCTTCAGGTCATTTTGGAAGTATGCTGTTTAAATGATACATGCATCCTAAGAGTCTGGAAGCCATGCCAAAGCCACGCTCCAGTCCAGTGCCTTCTCATAATGTGACCAAAGTATGACAACTTCAATCTGTTCAAGGACCCATTTGTTTGTTTGTTTTTGCTGTCCGTGGTATCCTCAGTACTCTTCATCAGAACATCTCAAATGAGCCAATGGTAGCTGTTGCCCTGTTGCCCTTCACCCACCTTTCTTCTTTTTTAAAATGAAGATCATTTATTTGTGCCTTTTAAATAAAGCATTGTGTGTCTGAAGTTCTGTAGCCACATAAATGAAATTAAATCCACGGGAACTCAATGAGAGTGATTTATGAATAGAGAAGTATGGGATTGTGCTATTAGTTGCTCTAAGAATGATCCCTTGCACCCTAACCAAGGCATAACGCCCAGTGAGCAAAATGGGACTTAATTTTGAGAAGCAAGTATAGGGTTGTGGCAGTTAATACACATAACCAGTGAAGTGGCCAGAAATTGCCGTGTTCTGGAGGAATGGATACTCTTTTTTCTTTCCTTTGGTGGTGTGTGTTTTATTGGAGATAGTTTGCTCTTGAATTAAATGCCTTATTATAGGCTCCCAGCTTGGCTTCTTTGTTCCAGATGAATAAACAGCAAGACCAAGATCACTGAATGCTCTCATTAGGAGCAGCCTCAGCTCAGCCAAGGTCAACTGCGGTGGCCTGTGCTTATGGCTACATAAGTATGGCTGAGGGATATGATTCCAACAGCTGGCTTTATCTGTGTTGACAGTTTTCTAATAAGTTAGTTCTTTCCATAGAGCATTTCTGTGCGCATTTACTCAGAGTTGGAAATTAGTTTCATTGTGCCCAGGGATACGAAAATCTGCCACTTGTATTTTTGCTGTATTTTTCTGAATACACCCATATGCTAATTCCTATTCATGTGCTTTTTTTTCTTGAAAGATTCATCTCACCGCTTTTCCACATACATTTTTTGTGTGCGTGTACACAGGTATTCCTCAGCTAATGAAGTAGATGTGTTCCTGGGCTTTATTTCTTTAACAGAAACATTGGTACCAGGGGCAGAAATAGGATGGAAAGAACAGGAAGAGGTGCCAACTCCACAAAAAAGAAGAGCAATTCAACATGTTTCAACAAAATTTCCCCGCAAAATCAACATTATTCACATGTATAATGAAACAGTCTAAGATTGTTTCATCAGCAATCTAAGATATGCAGATGGCACCATACTCCTGGCAGAAAATATCACAGACTTGGAATATTTATTAAAGAAGGTTAAGGAAGAAAGTGCAAAGGCAGGCTTAATGATGAATATTAAGAAAACAAAAATAATGATAATGACCACAGAAGAACTGCATGAAACCATCCTAGATAACAATAAAATAGAACTAGTCAAGAATTCCCATACCTTGGATCCAACATTGATTTGAGACTGTAGTCAAGAAATCAGAAGAAGTAGCACTGGTGGTGCAGTGGTTAAATGCCTGTCCTGCAGCCACTCATTCAAAACCATAGGTTGTGAGTTCAGTACCAGTGAAAGCTGGCCAAATGGCTGTAATAAAGTTGTTGTTGTTGTTGTTGTTGTTGTTATTATTATTATTATTATACCAGTGAAAGGACTCAAGCTTGACTCTGGCTTGATTCCTTCCGATGAGTACCCAGCTTGTTGGGCAATTAGCTTACACTTTGTAAAATGCTTAGACACTGTTAGTTCAGTATGAAGCAGTACTGTATATAAATGAAGCTTCATTTACAGCGCTTTATAAATTTACAGCGCTTTATAAATAAAGGTTAATAATAAGCTGTTTGGTTAGAAGAAGACTAGGACTGGGAACCACAGCTATGAAAGTACTAGAAAATATTATAGAGGTAACAACAATAATAAACATGGAGGACCTACACACATTCAACCTAGATAATGAAGAAACTGAAATAGTAAAAGAATTCCTCTACCTTGGATCAAACATAGATTAGAATGTAGACTGCAGTCAATAAATCAGACGAAGACTAGGAATGGGAAGGCCAGCTGTGAGAGAACTAGAAAAGATCCTAAAGAGCAAAGATATACAACTGAGCATGAACATTAGAAATGTACAAGCCATTGTATTCCCTATTGCTATGTACAGATGAGAGAGCTGGACAATTAAGAAGCTGGATAAGAAGAAAATTAATTCATTGAGATGTGGCCTAGGGAAGAGTGCTGAGGATGTCAAAAAGTCAAACAAATGGGTCCTTGAACAGATCAAACCAGAAATCTCCCTGGAATTCTAGATGGTGAAACTGAGCTATTGTACATCATCATACATGTGCCACATCATGGGAAAGAGAGGAGGAATGCCCACATTAGCAGCCTTGAACTCATGAATAATTGAAACTGTGAGACTCAGGGCTGCAAATATAGAAGGCAGACTGTACATAGTTTCATGTGGTTAAAGTGAACTTTTGATAAAATATCATGTTTTTAAAGAAAAATTAAAATAATAAATGTTTAAATTTAATTTTTTTTAGATTTTTAATTTTTGTTAAATAAAATTTTTAAATTTTCAAGAAACCCAGGGCCTCTTCTTTCTCCTCCCACTGGACCTCATCCCACTCACACCATCTCTTCAGTGTTTCAAAGGGACACAGGCAAATACCACAGCCCATTTCAGCCAAAAAGCAGATATTTAGGGAGCAGTGACATCACTGTTTCCAGCACTTATTGCTCTTTCTCTTGTACAATTTTGTTAATTTATCTGGTATGAGGTACCACCTGTAAAGCCTTTTATAGTAATTTTCTTTTAGAGCATAATTCAGTGTCAGTTACAAAGTTTTTGACCATGTCTAGAAAAGGTGCACTATTTAATTTCACTTCTATGATGCCTTTCTCCCAGGAAGGGGCCCAAAACTTCTCACAAACAACACCATTAAAGCATTTTAGACTACAATGCCCAGAATCGTCTACTCAACATGGCCAGCATGGAGCTTTTCCAAGGTAGGAAATAGTTAGACCATAGTTCTACCCTGAAGGAATTTTCATTGAATTCAATATGACATATATCTAAACATACAGCTATAGGATCTATACTGCATTGTTATGAATTGAACCTAGATACACATACACATTGTTTCTAGGTCCAGGAACTGTAAGAATGTTCCATACACTGTTGTCCATCTTTATCAAAAGATAGCAATGTGAAGCTGTTGAACCTTCCAGTTTGATTTAAGGGGTAGTCTGAAATAAAGTACATTGGAATAATCTAACCAGCAAGTTATCTCTGCCCCTGTTTGCACAGGCCAGAATACTCCAGGTACAACCTGGGGTATTGTGGCTGTGGAGCTGCCCCAATGCCCCCCTGTTACCTGGCACCCCTATTGCAACACTGGTTGGCTACTGACACACATATCCTGCTGTGCCACCTGGTGGCACTGCCATGCACCATGCACCGCTCCCTTGAATACATGGCTGGGTACCTCGTTCTGACCTCAGAGTAAGTGACACACCACCTCTACACCAGGCAGAACCAAGGGATGTGTTGTAAACAGCAGTCTGTTGTTGCAGTGGAGGATTCCTGATCTTCCAGGAAGATCTGAAGCAAAAGGTGAGTTTTTTAAATTTATTATAAGAAGGGTTTACCCTGTCTTTGGTGTTGGATGAACTGTTTGCAGACTGTTTGCACCAGCACCAGGATTTGGGTCATGTGTTGTTGGGACTCCCCAAAAAGAGGATGGGGGGAGGACATTTTATTTGGCAAGTGCAAACAGAACCAAAGCCTAGATAGTCACTGAATCTTGCTTAGAGGATAATCAGGCAGTATAGGTGTCCTCTCCCTGCCAGAGAAAGCCTCTGTTTCATACATCTGCAGAAATAATCCAGTGGGGCTTGAGTTTCAAAATTTTGTTAGTACTGATTTATAGATGCACTTGATGCTGACTTTCCCAAGGCACTTGGATCAACTTTTGCCTCAAAAGCAGCAAGTTTTGTTTTGTTTAAACACACACACACATAGTGAAAGACCTAGAAACTTAATCCACAGAAGATTGCTGATGATGGAGTCTTGAAGGCCGAGGTTCCCTGCAGCGATAGTTACGAAGAAAGTTTGAAGGGAAGAAAATGGATCAAGGAATCAATTTCTCACACAGGGGGTGTTGAAACTAGAGGCACGGCAGCGGTATGGAGGAAAGACTGAAGACTTCATAAATTAGCTGCTTGCTGAACTCCAGAATTCTTCTGAAGGAACAAAATGCTTCCTTTCCTGTGTAGGTGGACAGAAGCTGAAAAACAATTATCTCTCCTTTTTTTCTGTTCAGTTGAGAGGGATGGTACATGTGAAATTAAGGTTGCAATCCTCCACCTATGTGCTTGTCACAAAGGCCAGTTGAAATCAGTGAAATTTATGTTTCAGTAGAGAAGTTGTCCAGTTAATATTATTTGCATGTTACCCTCCATAGTGAGTGTGGTGGGGGGATAGAGCTATATAATTGGGGGATAAAATAATATTAAGAATATAATTTCATTAGTGTTTATAAAAGGGCTAGCCAGCAAGCGTTCCTCTCTGTGCCAAAGGTGGCATAGGGAGAAGATTTTTGAACATTCAAGTATGGGTTAGATAAACTGTGTGTTACCGAGTTTGGCTTTATATAAATTTTGGGTGCCAATCGATCAAAAATCACGACCCCTGACTGACCCCATCGCAAGCCGCCATTATCCTAAAAGTGAGCTGACCACGTAGCCAGCCAGCCTTGCTGGACTTGGTCATAGAAAAAAGGTAGATTTCAACCTTAAGAAACCAGTTCTGGGAGTTGCCCTACAAGTTTCGCAGGCAGCCCAAAGAGAAGAAGACAAAGAAGTTGCCTCTCTCCTAATGAGTGAGTGATTGTCTTAAACAGCTCTGCCATCCAGGTATTTGTCTTCCCTGAAAGGTTTCAGACCTCTCCTTTGTGTAAATTTCACCTTAGACAAAAGATAGCCATCAAGACCTTTGTTCGCCAGGCAGCCATAGCCTGAGGATACATTTCCCAGTATAAATAGGACCGAGATTTCTACCCTCAGTGGGCTTGTTGAGCTGAAGTTCCAAACCTCAAAACCTTGCTTGCTGAGCTGCTGCTCCAGGGTTGAGTTCTCTGAGCCTTGGGCTCCGCTGAAATCACTTGAGCTAAGCCAATGCTCACTGCCTCTCCCGGGCCTCTAAGTTAGCTTTGCCCGCTGGAACTCAGCTCCTAGCCACCGCGGTCGCCTATTGCTTTCCCCGTTCTCCGCGGCTGTGTCTCACCATCCCCCATCACTCACATCTGTCGCTTTGGAGAAGACTCTTAAGGTAAATATTTCAACGGTGCCTCTATCCTTTCTCCTTTACTCCCAAATTCTCCCCCTCCTTTGCTTTAGCATTGAATGTGTGTGTGCATGTGTGATCCCTTTTATTGTGTGACTTTAATAAATGTTTGTATTTCAATTGCAACTCATTGGCATTGGAGTCTCTGTTTCTTGGGGTTGGACTAGATGACCTCTGGTATACACATAGGGACATGATCCTGCTGCATGCGTTGTTAGGACACGCCTCTCGTAAATTTGAGCTAATTAAATTCCCCTAATTCGATCCTTCCGAACATGTGACTACTGTATATACTTGTGTATAAGTCTAGAAATTTTAATGTGAAGTCAAAGGCTTTCATGGCTGGCATCCATAGGTTTTTTAAGGGTTTTTCAGGCTATGTGGCCATGTTGTAGAAGAGTTTATTCCTGACGATTTGCCAGCATCTGTGGCTGGCATCTTTAGAGAGATTTTAGTCAAAGAATTGACCCCCAAACCCTGGGCTGACTTTTCCAAGGGTCACTGTAAGTACTCTACCTTAATCCTTATTTAAAAAAAGGAATCAGCCCCTTCTCTGAGTGGAGTGATGAAAGGCAGGAGCTTAGTCTGTCTTTGGAGAATCTAAAAGAATCATTGACCCTTCTCTAGTCTCCGCCACAGTGTCATTTCTAGGCTTTTTGAATGCCTGGGTGGGAAAATGGCGGTGGCTCAGGCAGCTCTTTGGCACTTGTGGAGAAACACTGGCAAAGTTGAATGTTCACAATAAGCAATCAGTGACAGGTTGGCAAAAAGGTGGGGCCTTGCCTGATGACCAGCTATAAAAAGGGAGAGGATCCATTAAGAGGGGGTGAATGTGTCATGTATTGACAGAAGTACAGTTAGAAGTAAAGAGGTTAGCCTTCATAGGACTCAGACTTGCATGTAAGGAGGAAAGATTTAGACCGGACAAAGGAAGTCCAGTGAAATTAGTTGAGAGTGTAATGTTCTTTGAGACATGAAGAACCAGTTCTGGGGAGCTCATAACCGCCTTGTTCTAGGAGATTGTGACTTGTGAATAGAGCTAGACTTTCATAGGATCTATACTCCTAATCAATGGGCTTTAGTGAAACTTGTAGTTAGAGAAATAAAACATCCCTTCAGGTGAAACCAAGTCAGCGAGGGAACTGTGACAAAGACAATTGGTAACAAGTCAAATGATGCACACATTGTAACAACAAGCCTTAAGAACCAACTGCAAAAAGAGACTAATTTAAGTTCTTTCTGTAAATAAAAGTTGTTTTTCTTCCTGTTTACAAAGAAGTGGCTTGAAATGATTTATAAAAAATGAAGATCAAAAGCATGCTACTAAGAATATTTTAAAAACTTAATAGAAAAGGATGCTGGGTGCCTACACCTGAGTCACATTAAGTGAGTGAACTAGGATAAGAATTGGGGCCAGTGGGACGACCAAGGGTTAGAGAGATAGTTCTGAAAGAAGAAACCCTGAAGCTATTTATTATAAGACACAAAGAATCCTGTGTAACCCAGTGGCAACAGTACTTTCCCTTAAAAGAGTGCCAAGAGAATAGAGGGGCTCAATCCTTCTTTTAGGTTCTTCCAAGATGGACCAAGCTCTTGTCTGTCACCACACTATTCTGAGAATGAGGATCCCAGAGAATGAGTATCCCAGAGAATGAGTGTTATCCCATTGATAAGGAACTGGGCTTTTACAATAAGACATCTGTGTATGATTGTCAGCTTTTCTGCGTTAAAATCAGGCAAAGTCATCACATTAAAATGAAAGGCTGTAATCACTGCTAACATAAAGCATGTAAAGGCTTTGCCTTGCCTTTACATGCTTTTAAACATGTGCACATTTTCTTAACCCTGTTTGATCACTTTTCCCACACATCGCTCAGCCACCATTTACTATAGTTCATCACCCATCCAGCACTTAGGTACATTTCTTGTAAACTATGGACCCTTCCACACTCCATTTTAAATGCCATTGGAAAAACCTATGAAATCATAGGTTTAGGGAGGGACATTTAGACTTCTCGCTAATGTTTTGTTGAATAACAAACACCAGGATTCCATAGGATGCAGCAAAACAGCATTTAAAGTGGAATCATAATGCTTTTAACTGTGTAATGTGAAAGGTCCCTAGCCATTAAAATGCTGTCGAACTACAGCTCCCAGCATTCCTCACCACTTGCTATGCTGGTTAGGGCTGCTGGAAGTTGTTGTTCAACAGCAGCAGGAGAGTCACACAATGCCTACCTCTGTTTTAAACAATTTGATGTTGCGGTTTTCCCATGGTGGCAGCAGTCATGTTTTGCCAGGGGGCATTTTATGCCTGAAAAATGATATGACAGTTTCTGCTTAAGAAGAGAAACCTTCTCCTCATAATTTTAACCACTGAAGAAGTGTGGGGTGTCTGCCACAGAAATCATATACAATGTGGAGGATTCTGAGATATTTTTGAATGCATTGTTGTTGTTGTGCACCTTCAAGTCATTGACAACTTATGGTGCCCCTAAGGTGACCCTATCATGGGGTTTTCTTGGTAAGATTTATTCAGTGGAGGTTTCCTATTGCTTTCCCCTGAGACTGAGAGCATGTGGCTTGTCCAAGGTCATCTAATGGATCTCATGGCAGAGTGGGGAATGGAACCCTAGTCTTCAGAGTTGTAATTCACACTCAAAACACTATTCAAACCTCACTTTAATGCACCTCACAAGGTTCTTGTGTGTCCCATTCAGCACTGTATGTCTGCTTGAGCACTGTAACCAAAAGCATATGATGCAGATCTCCTGGGCACAAATAGCAGAAATTACGAAGTTGCATTTACAAAGTGACACAGTAATATATGATATTCCAATGTAAGGCATCCCAAATGACATTAGGACCAGCTATTTCCCCAACAAATATATAGTTTAAAGTAAATTGGAGAGGGAAAAAGTACTCTAGAAGAAAACAAAACAGACTATATAATTAGCAAGGGAGAAGTTTGCTTACTTCTATTCTCATGTAGAAGGTTTCTTCTTCCCTCCCTTTCTCCTTTTTTTTTTTGGACAGATTGACAGGCATTGCGGACTTAATCAAGTTCTGACTAACAAGCTGAAATGGCATGATTGACATTGACACAGCAATCTCTTAATAACTCAGCATGAAGTGTGAGCTGGCGCCTTTCTGTGGCATGTAGAAAAGAGAAGCTTGGAGACAGTGATGCATGAAGGTGCTGCTGTGCTGAGCAGTTTTATCTTCCCTATCCAGCTGATTTTCTTTCGGGCCCTTGATTGCCAGGGACTTAAATGGCTATTAATCCATTGCTGAGGTGAGCCACTGCTGTATCATCTGATTCCTATCGCATGGTGCAGATGGGGCAGCTCAGGAAAATGAGAGAGAGAGAAGGGATACCAATCTCCACTGACCATTATTACTTTGAAGAGGACCCAACTGCTGCCTTGGCTGAAATGGC